>NC_037343.1:44403534-44704384 GCF_002263795.3 Bos taurus | reverse complement strand
ACATGACTGAGCAACTCACACACAATGAGCTATGGGGTTAGGACTTGAACATGCTAATCTGGAATGGATGCAATTCAGCCTTTAACATTGGCCTTACTGCCTCTACCATTGCTCACCTGGCCCTGCACCTAACTTCCGCTCAACTAAGAAAGCTATCTTTCCAAAAGTCAATCCTAATAATGTCCTTTTCCTGCTTAATCTTCACATTAGCTGTTTTTCATTCAAACTGTAAATAATGCTGATGGCAATAATACAAGTATTTACGAGTGCTAACCATGTGCCCAGGATTATTCTAAGCATGTTACATACATGACACTACTCCTAAACAATGAGTACTATCATTCCCTCCATTTTATAAATGAACAAATACGGCAAGAAAGGTATTAAATGACATCTGTTCAAGAAAGCCATGAGGTTGGCACATTTCAGAACCAGGATTAAACTCAGGCTCTGTACCCCAAAATAAAAGGCTATCTAACATGGAAATTCAATTTATTATCAGTCAATATAGGTTTCCCCTTTGACCTTTAGCTACCTCTCACAAACTACCCACAGTTCAATCCAATAAGAACTTTCACAAGAGGAAAAAGATGCTTAGAAAGGATCGCTGATTCACATTAAGGAAGCCATCAAATTCTGAACACTCCACAAACATCAAATCAGCCAACCATTACCAAACTGAAGGAGGTTGGGGACGAAGTAAGGGTGAGCAGGCAGAAAAGGCTAAAACTGCAGGAGAACCCAGAGGAAGAAAATCTAAACACTCATCCAGAATATACCCTCTAGTGAGAAATAAGGATTAATAAACAAAGTGTGTTTTAGTATCTGAAAGGGCTTTTACTAACAGATGAGTAATTATATTGAATGGCTATGGTCCAACATAATAAATACAAATATAGGGTTTTTTCCCTCTAAACAGAGCACAGGGACAACCCCAGAAGTCACTTAAGAGAATTTTTAAAAGGAAGAATATAAACTCTGAAACAAAGAATATTTTTAGGTGCTAACCATTTTTTTTTCCATTGAATCTGTTATAAAATACTATCTGACAAGGTCTTTAAAGGGTTCACTGTTGATTAAACCATTTTCATGGCCTAATGAGTTTGAGCCCTATTAATTCAGGCTGTGCTGTGTACATTGATTTTTGTCATAGCAAGGATCAACAGCAGTAACAGATCTTCAAATTAACCAACTGCTCACAGTGTTAAGTGGGAAAAATGTCTGCTGTGAAATATGTAGTGTCCAAGCACTATTCAGTGCCAACAAAAGCCAACAAACAGGCTGTATTTTTAAGTTTAAGCAGAAGGAAAGCAATGCCTACCTATAGAGACAACAGTTTGGTTTTTATTTCAGATTTTAAAACCAAAAACTCTAATGCTAAGAAAGGATAAAATTAGACACAACCTACTTTTGAGCTCTGAATTACCATCACTAGATTGCACAAATCAGGTAGAGATAGAACACAGTAAGATCAAAACCACAAGCTGAAACAGCCTGGAAGGCAGTTCTTTCCCTTAAATGAAACCTTCATATAAAACAAATCTATACAGTTCCTGTGTGTGCTAGTCTTCTGACAATGTTTAAGTGAAAAGTTTTATTCCATAGTTCTTCACAATTTTCTACATTTAATATGTGAAGGAGAAAACCACCTTTAATCTTCTATTATAACTAAACCCAAACATTGAAGTTACCATTAAAAATGTCATCATTTATATCTCCTCTCATATTAAGAAATGTATTTTTTTTTTATGTATTTATTTCTGGCTGTGCTGGGTCTTTGTCGTGCAGGCTTTACTCCAATTGCAGTGCATGGGCTTCTCCTGTTGCAGAGCATAGGCTCTAGAGCACAAGGGCTTCAGCAGTTGCAGCTCCCAGGCTCCAGAGCACAGGCTGAAAGTTGTGGCGCACAGGCTTAGTTCCTCTGTGGCATGTGGATC
The DNA here is from genome assembly GCF_002263795.3 of Bos taurus. Classification (NCBI taxonomy): domain Eukaryota; kingdom Metazoa; phylum Chordata; class Mammalia; order Artiodactyla; family Bovidae; genus Bos; species Bos taurus. The sequence goes on along the minus strand of NC_037343.1, from coordinate 44,702,447 downwards.
TTCCTGGACCAGGAATCAAACTCATGCCCTCTGCACTGGCAAGCAGATTCTTTACCACTGAGCCACCAGGAAGTCCCATTTATTTTATTTTTGATAGTAACAAAAGCAACCCTGGATATCTGCATGAAATTAAGCAACCAGTTCTATGTGCCTCCTTCTTTGGGTTCTTCTTTGCTTCTCAGGGAGTCAGCAAAACATGGGTCAAGGGTCAAACAGCCTACTGTCTGCTTTTGTACAGCCCATAAATCAAAGAATGGTTTCCATAATAATAAATGATTGGGGGGGGCGGGGAACAAATCAAAAAAAGAACATTCCATAGCACATGAAAATTGTGTAAAATCTGATTTCAGTGTCCATAAATAAAGGTTTACTGGAAACAGTCACATCCATTCACATGCAGACTGTCTTTGGATGCTTTTGTGCTATGAAGACAAGGCCGAATAGCTGCAACTCGACTACATGGCCCACAGAGCACAAGATATTTATCATCTGGCCCTCTTCAGAAAAAGCTTGCCCACCCCTGTTCTAGCTCCTGCCAGAGATTGACAGAACATGTTATTACAGAGAAGTGGACAGCAACATGGTCAAAAGGTGTGTGATTATTGAAAGGACACTTTGATGGGCAGATCCGGACCTAGAAAATAAATTCCTGCTGGCGTTGACCAGTTGACATCTCCATTTCATGAAATATCCCAGATCTGAGGTTGCCATATAACCATAACATGTGATTGTCTTAAGTAATAACCAAAGGTGTGTATCCATGTAAAACAAGACAATTCAAGACATTTTACAATCAGACTTGGGAAATCTTTTCTCCTGAGCAAAAGGAGCTACTGCCATCAAAAAGAACAAATACAAAATCAACAAAATGGAGAAGTGACATGGAGAAATGGGTAAAGTGGAGAAACCAAAACAATGGACTGGATGAAGTCAGGGAAAGCAGTAACTAAAATTTATTCCTAAGGCTGGGGTGAGTTATTCTATACAGGAAAGTTTTCAAGTGTGAGTAATAAATTGAGTGCATATATTGAATAGAAAATATGAGTTGAACGGAATAAACTTAAATTGTATTTTAGATTAAAGAAAATTAGATTAAGGAAAATTTTTCATATATATTTCAAAATAGAGGAGACTTTGACAAATTACATTAAAAAAATAATAAACTGAGTAATACTATCTACACCAAAGTAACAGTCTGTTAATTTGCTAGAATAAAACCAAAAAAAAATTAATGTCTGTTAATTTCAAATTTTGAGAATTAAGCAGATGTGTCTTAATTCTTTGGAAATCAAAGGATTTAGTTGCTTTCTCTACATATTAAAGCTTCTATTTCTAGATACAGTGTAAACAAATAGTCAACCTCAAACCTTCTTCCCCAAGAACATTCTTTGCAACTTCATATAATTTTTTTTAAAGCTCTTTGGTTTACCTATATACCACAGAAATTCTTAGAAAATTTTTAAATACCAATTTCAGGTAAAAGCTTTGATGTGTTATATATTTTATATACATGAAGAGTATTTTATATTATTCTCCATGATTAAAATGGAAAAAAGATGCATTCAGGTGACAATACAGGTGAAGCTACTACCCAATACCAGTAATCAAACCTAATACACAGCACTCACGCCTATTTTCCAAATGTATTTCAGTTTCAACATTACTGAAAATGTGGGGGACACTGTCATTTAAATAATTTCTGATCTGTTTCTTTCCAAAGAACTAGGTCAAAATAAAGGTTTTTCCAAAACTGAAGTAAAAAGCAATGGGGAGATAAATAACTAGACAGAAGAAAATACTCTGGTATATTAACACATACATATGGAACCTAGAAAAATGGTACTGATGAGCCTATCTGCAGGGCAGCAAGAGAGACACAGATATAGAAAACAGACTTGTGAACACAGTGAGGGGAAGGAGAGAGTAGGATGAATGGAGAGAGTAGTACTGAAACATAAACATCACCATATGTATTAATAAAATAGATGGCCAGTGGGTATTTGCTGTATGATGCAGGGAGCTCAAATGAGTGCCCCAAAATAACCTGAGGGGTGGGATGGGGTCGGAAGGAGGTTCAAGAGGGAGGGGACATATGTATACCCATAGCTGATTCATGTTGATGTATGGCAGAGACCAACACAACATTATTAAGCAATTATCCTCCAATTAAAAACAAATTAGTTTTTTTTAAAAAAAAGATACTTCAGTTAGTATCTATAAACCAATCTGAACAAATATTAGAAAAAGAATCCTCCATAATGGTATGTTTCTTAAATTTGCAATATTTGCGCTTACATAAGGCCTTTCACCCAAGAATTTCAAAGTGCTCTAGCAAACACATTCATTTCAATCATGAATGGAAAACTTGAATTACTCTCGATCAGATAAAGAAAATGAAAACCTTAAAAAAAAAAGTACACTTTTAAGGTCATTCTAATTAGGTCAAAATTAAAAGTTCAAAATTCCAAATGTACATCTGTCACACTTAACCACTAAATATACTAATTTCCACGGTGTAGTAACACCAGGAAATGCAATCACAAAATCCATTTCCTACATTAACAACTAATAGTTTAAAACCTCAAATCTGAGACTTCCCTCATGGTCCGGTGGTTAAGACTTCAGCTTCTAAGGCAGGGGGTGCAGATTCAGTCCCTACCTGATGACTTATGCATAAATGAGTACAAAAAAAATACAAATTTCCAGAAAATATGTGTTAAGTTTTAAAAATTAGATGGAAATAATGACTGGCCTTTGGATCTAGCTAAATGCAAACATTTGAAGAGTTTTTAAAAGTTTAACCTTGATTCAGACATTTGCCAATCAAGCATCCAACTTCAACTTTCCACTTTTAAGAACTGTCAGAATAAGTCAAACTCTTCCCATTTGTCTGAACTCTCTAATAGAGGGTACATTAATTACTTCCTACCCCAAAATATTTGAAAACACAAGATATACCATTCATTTTGCTTAATGTTCCACAAATGCCTGAAAAGCAAATTCAATTCAATTTAGTTCAATCAATAAGAGAATTTCAGGTTTTTTAAGCCAATATGTTTTAAACCAAACACAGATATTCCCTAGGGCCAATAATTATGATTTATTATATTCTCTAAGCCAAACCTCTGGGAGCACTGTTTCCAAAACTCACATTCTACCAAACTGGGACACAGTGCGGTGGGGAAACAGTTCAGAACACATGGATTATTTTTCCAAAGCTAAACTTTAACACCAGAAGCATGAACAAGCTGAATTATACTGCCCTCTAGAGTCTCCTTGTGATATTCTTTTTAAACTAGTAGTAATGAAATTCTAACCATTAGACCCTTCTAATTAATAAGCAAGCTTTCAGTATTCCAATACCACAGACTGACTTTTTTTTAAATGGACTGGTAGCAGTCTTTACTAAAACCTATTATATTTCAATTACCACCATTATTAAAGGTCAGCAAAGAATCCAAAACAGAATTTTATAATTTACATTTTTTGAATTTTTAATTAATCCCAACTGCAGAGATGTCTAAAATAAAGACGATGTGTAGCATATATTAGCCCAGTTACCAGGAGTTCTCTTCAGCAAAACTTGAAGTTCATACCTTTGACACAGCACACAAAACTTGGTCCCATACAGCCAGTGTTCCCTGGGACTGCTGCTCAGTTTGCATCTGTCCTCAACTCCCAGCAATTCTTGCCCTTTCTCTAGCCAAGCAACCCGAGCCCTAAAGGGATCTTAAGGAGCTAATGAGAAGCTGTGGCAACCAAGACCCATGTCAGCTGCAAAGCACAAACACCAATACCCACATTTTCTAAGGATCAAGAAGCAACCTACACTTTGGAAGGACCTACTTGGAAGGACTGCAAGTAAATTAAAACCACCCCTCTAACCTAATAACTCTGTGGGCACCTATAACACACCATAACTTGAGAGTTTCTAATATCCTTTAAGAACTTATTAAAAGACATGCTTCACCATTCACCACTAGTAGTACAGACTGTCTCAGTTGTTACAGTAAATAACTGGGGCTTGGGTTTGGTTTTGTTTTTCCTTGTTTTAATCTAGATTTTCATAAGACCATAAGGTAGCAACCCTACTCAAACCTTCAAGAAAAAAAATCTGTATCTTTTCAACATCAGAAATGTATGTTTTAAAAAACCCAAAATTAAGATGCAATGTTCCACAACAAAATATCTACTATAACTTATTACATTTGAAAGTAATCTAATAAAAATTATCCAGGGGCTCCAATCCAGTAAATAATAATAGCTTCCTTTGGGATATAAAAATGAAAATACGATTTCTATAAGCTCTGGAACAGAGCCTGTTTTTGAAAATACAGTTTTACTGGAACACAGAAATACTGCATATGGTTGGCTGCTTTCTCAGTAGAACAGAGCTCAGCAGTTGCAACGGAGATGACATGGCCTGCAAAGGCTAAAATATCATTTGGCCCTGTCAATTTCTGGTCTAGAACAAATATTCCGAGCCTTTTCCAGACATTAAGAAGCATGTCATGTGCACAAGTCCAGGAAAAGGGCTGGATTGCAGAAAAAAGGATTAGAGCTGCTATCCACTCCATACTAAAAATTTTGTTGTTGTTCAGTTGCAAAGTCATGTCCAACTCTTTCCAACCCCATGGACTACAGTGCACCAGGCTCCTCTGTTCTCTTCTATCTTCTGCAGTTTGCTCAATTTCATGTCCATTGAGTCGGTGATGCTATCCAACCATATCACACTCTACCATCCCCTTCTCCTTTTGCCTTCAATCTTTCCCAGTATCAGGATTTTTTCCAATGAGTAGGCTCTTCACATCAGATGGCCAAAATAAAGGAGCTTCAGCATCAACCCTTTCAATGAATATTCAGGGTTGATTTCCTTTAGGATTGACTGGTTTGATCTCCCTGCAGTCCAAGGGACCCTTTAAAAGTCTTCTCCAACAACACAGTTCAAAAGCATCAGTTCTTCAGTGCTCAGCCTGTTTTATTGCCCAGCTCTCACATCTGTACCTGACTACTGAAAAAAACCGTACCTTTGACTATATGGACCTTTTTTGGCAAAGTGACGTCTCTGCTTTTTAATATGCTGTCTAGATCTGTCATAGCTTTTCTTCCAAGGAGAGTCTTAATTTCATGGCTGCAGTCACTGTTCACAGTTATTTGGAGCCCAAGAAAATAAAATCTGTCATTGCTTCCAGATTTTCTCCTTCTACTTGCCATGAAGTGATGGAACCAAATGCCATAATCTTTGTTTTTTGAATGTTGAGTTTTAAGCCAGCTTTTTCATTCTCCTCTTTCACACTCATCAAGAGGCTCTTGAGTTCCTCTCTGCTTTCTGCCATTAAAGTGGTATTATCTGCATATCTGAGGCTACTGATATTTCTCCTGGCAATCTTGATTCCACCTTGTGAGTCATACAGCCTGGCATTTCACATGATGTACTCTGTAGACAAGTTAAATACACAGGGTAACAATATACAGCCTTGTCGTACCTCCTTTCCCTATTCTGAACCAGTCCATTGTTCCACGTAAGATTCTAACTGTTGCTTCTTGACCCGCATACAGGTTTCTCAGGCAACATGTAAGGTGGTCTGGTAATCCCATTTCTTTAAGAATTTTACACAGTTTTCTGTGATCCACACAGTCAAAGGCTTTAGTGTAGTCAATGAAGCAGAAGTAGACATTTTCCTGGAATTCCCTTGCTGTCACTATGATCCAATGGATGTTGACAATCTAATCTCTGGTTCCTCTGCCTTTTGGAAACTCAGCTTGTACATCTGGAAGTTCTCAGTTCATGTACTGCTGAAGTCTCTCTTGGAGAATCTTGGACATAAGCTCACTGGCATGTAAAATTAGAGAAACTGTACGGTAGTTTGAACAGCCTTTGGCAATGCCCCTCTTTGGGATTGGAATGAAAACTGACCTTTTCCAGTATGGGAAGGAAGAAGTGACAGATGCAGCTGATTCACGCCATATACATGGTGTAAGACTGAACAAAGAACTTTAGGGCTTTCTTTTAGATGCTGCTTGACTACAGGCGACATGAAGAGCTCACTTCTGAGGTGGTTTGAGATTGATATCAAAGGGTAAATTTCAAGTAAGCTTCGCAACAGTTATGACAAGGACTATGACTATCCAGATTCCAGAATGAATTTGAGGTAAATATCAAGAATTTAAATCAGTGAACCATCAAAATGAAGATATTTTCCAAAACCTATAAAATATGATTAATCCCCTTGAAAGAGAACTAAATGTAAATATGGAAAACAGAATGAAGATGATCTGGTCAAGAGACCCCGATTCTAGTCTAGGTTTTGACTATGCATAGTCTTAGAAAAGTCATTTCCCACTCTGGTTTTTAGCATTCTCATCTGTAAAATGAGAAAACTGGGTTAAATCAATGGTTCTCAACCATTAACATTCATCAGAATCACCTATAGGTAGTTGTTTAAGCAAAGACTTGTGGACACCAGACTTCCAGTTTCAGCCCTGACTCACAGAATGTGGAAACCATTACTCCCATCTATACAAGAAAAAAGCTAAAAAACTGAAACCACTTTTCTTAGATCCATCAGAGAATTGAGATCATACCACCTCTAAAATCTGGAGAGATGGAAAATACTGAGAGCCACAGACATCATCAACTGACCTGAAGGAAAAGCTATAGGAGCCAGTAATTTGTAGGAACACTTGAATGATAACTTTTACAAATTTCCAAACACCAAGTAAGGACTAACTTGAGAGTTAAAAACTCCTGGAGATCCACATTCAGGGAGACCCACCAGGTTCTCACACGAAGATTAAAGAAAAATCCTCTAGTAATGTGGGCCATTTTGAAATAGCCCAGTGCATTCTCTATAACAAAGGCCTGTTCTGTTCTCTGGTATCAAAGGGATACCAGAGCAAAGGCAATAATTAGTCAACTCCTGTCAACTCCCTCTCACCTTCCTGTCTTAACATAAGAGGAGGGGGGAAAAGGCTAAAAAACTTCTGAAGGTCACAGACCATGAATTTAGGATCCACTAAAAAACTGAGATTTAACATAAGGTTACAGAATGTTTCCTCTCCCCAATGCGTTACCACCAAATCAACTGGGTTTCAGTATAAATAACAGTGGCTTAGAGCTTCAGGACAGGCTCTATTTAAGAAGGAATACTTAGGGAAACCCAAAGACAGCAGAGGAGGGGAAAAAAAATCAAGAAAACTACCAGAGGATAAAATACCTTTCACCTTTACCTACATTACAGCAAACATTAAAAACAGCATGGATATTTTTTATATAGCTAAATACAATCTTACCACACAATTCCACAACTGCACTCCTAGGTATGTATCCAACTGACTTGAAAACTTATGTTCACATAAAAATCTGTGCACAGATATTTACAGCTGCTTTAGTTGTAATCACCAAAACCTGAAATGCAATCAATTGCTGAAGGTTTAAGCAAACCGTGATATATCCGTATGATGGACCATTATTCAGCAATAAAAAGAAACAAGTACACACACATATATATACACACTACTCAAAACATGGAGCAAGGTTAAGTGAAAGAAGACAGTGTGAAAGGCTAGATACTGAGTGATTCCAACTATACGACCTTCTGGAAAGGGATCAACTATAGAATGTAAAAAGACCACTGGTTGCCAAGTGTTCAAGGGAGGAAAAGAGAGAGATGAATAGGTGAAGCACAGGGGAGTTAGGGCAGTGAAACTATTCTGCATGATAACCCAATGGTGGATACACGGCATTATGCATTTGTCAAGTGAGAAACAGATTTAAGGGCCTAGATCTGATAGACAGAGTGCCTGATGAACTATGGAATGAAGTTCATGACATTGTACAGCAGACAGGGATCAAGACCATCCCCATGGAAAAGAAATGCAAAAAAGCAAAATGGCTGTCTGGGGAGGCCTAACAAATAGCTGTGAAAAGAAGAGAAACGAAAAGCAAAGGAGAAAAGTAAAGATATAAACATCTGAATGTAGAGTTCCAAAGAATAGCAAGAAGAGATAAGAAAGCCTTCTTCAGCGATCAATGCAAAGAAATAGAGGAAAACAACAGAATGGGAAAGACTAGGGATCTCTTCAAGAAAATCAGAGATAACAAAGGAACATTTCATGCAAAGATGGGCTCGATAAGGGACAGAAATGGTATGGACCTAACAGAAGCAGAAGATATTAAGAAGAGATGGCAAGAATACACAGAAGAACTGTACAAAAAAGAGCTTCACGACCCAGATAATCACGATGGTGTGATCACTGACCTAGAGCCAGACATCCTGGAATGTGAAGTCAAGTGGGCCTTAGAAAGCATCACTACGAACAAAGCTAGTGGAGGTGATGGAATTCCAGTTGAGCTATTCCAAATCCTGAAACATGATGCTGTGAAAGTGCTGCCAGCAAATCTGGAAAACTCAGCAGTGGCCACAGGACTGGAAAAGGTCAGTTTTCATTCCAATCCCAAAGAAAGGCAATGCCAAAGAATGCTCAAACTACCGCACAATTGCACTCATCTCACACGCTAGTAAAGTAATGCTCAAAATTCTCCAAGCCAGGCTTCAGCAATATGTGAACCGTGAACTTCCTGATGTTCAAGCTGGTTTTAGAAAAGGCAGAGGAACCAGAGATCAAATTGCCAACATCCACTGGATCATGGAAAAAACAAAAGAGAGTTCCAGAAAAACATCTATTTCTGCTTTATTGACTATGCCAAAGCCTTTGACTGTGTGGATCACAACAAACTGTGGAAAATTCTGAAAGAGATGGGAATACCACACCACCTGACCTGCCTCTTGAGAAATTTGTATGCAGGTCAGGAAGCAACAGTTAGAACTGGACATGGAACAACAGACTGGTTCCAAATAGGAAAATGAGTTCGTCAAGGCTGTATATTGTCACCCTGTTTATTTAACTTATATGCAGAGTACATCATGAGAAACACTGGACTGGAAGAAGCACAAGATGGAATCAAGATTGCCGGGAGAAATATCAATAACCTCAGACATGCAGATGACACCACCCTTATGGCAGAAAGTGAAGGGGAACTAAAAAGCCTCTTGATGAAAGTGAAAGTGGAGAGTGAAAAAGTTGGCTTAAAGCTCAACATTCAGAGAACGAAGATCATGGCATCCGGTCCCATCACTTCATGGGAAATAGATGGGGAAACAGTGGAAACAGTGTCAGACTTTATTTTTCTGGGCTCCAAAATCACTGCAGATGGTGACTGCAGCCATGAAATTAAAAGACACTTACTCCTTGGAAGGAAACTTATGACCAACCTGGATAACATATTGAAAAGCAGAGACATTACTTTGCCAACAAAGGTCCATCTAGTCAAGGCTATGGTTTTTCCTGTGGTCATGTATGGATGTGAGAGTTGGACTGTGAAGAAGGCTGAGTGCCGAAGAATTGACGCTTTTGAACTGTGGTGTTGGAGAAGACTCTTGAGAGTCCCTTGGACTGCAAGGAGATCCAACCAGTCCATTCTGAAGGAGATCAGCCCTGGGATTTCTTTGGAAGGAATGGTGCTAAAGCTGAAACTCCAGTACTTTGGCCATCTCATGCAAAGAGTTGACTCATTGGAAAAGACTCTGATGCTGGGAGGGATTGGGGGCAGGAGGAGAAGGGGACGACAGAGGATGAGATGGCTGGATGGCATCACTGACTCGATGGACGTGAGTCTGAGTGAACTCTGGGAGTTGGTGAAGGACAGGGAGGCCTGGCGTGCTGCGATTCATGGGGTCGCAAAGAGTCGGACACGACTGAGCGACTGAACTGATCTGATCTGATAGAACTATGGGGTTTCTCAGGTGGCACCAGTGGTAAAGCATCTGCCTGCCAATTCAGGAGATGTAAGAGACATGCATTCAATCCCTGGGCCAGGAAGATCCTCTGGAGTAGGAAATGGCAACCCGTTCCAGTACTCTTGCCTGGGAAAACCCCATGGAGAGAAAAGCCTGGCGGGCCGCAGTCCATGGGGTTGCAAAGAGTCAGACATGACTGAGTGCATGTGTGTGTGCATGCACACACACACACAGAACCATACAACAGTTAATGTGAATCTTCATGTAAACTATGTGCTTTACTTAATATTAGTGTTATCAATATTGGTTTATTAATTGTAACAAATATACTACCACACTAATGCAAGATATTAGAAAACCTCTGTGTGAGTGCACATGGTGCCCAGACTATATAAGGAACTCCCTTATACTATCCGCTCAATTTTTCTATAAATCAAATAAAAATGTTCTAAAATATAAAGTCTATTTTTTAAAAATTGTTGGGCATCACTTTAAGTCTTTATTCATCAGGTCAGATTTCACATTTTTAAGAAGCCCAAGTGATGCTGATTCTAGGTCCATACTTTGGAACCACTAGGATAGGGCTCCTTCAAGTTCTTACCTTTTTTTAAATTGAGGTATATAGTTTTTGTATACAATATTATATAAGTGTCAGGTGTACAACACAGTGATTCACAACTTTTAAAAGTTATAGTTCACTTATAGTTATTATAAAATACTGGCAACATTCCCCACGTTGTACTACATATTCTCATAACGTATTAATTTTATACATAGTACCTTATACCTCTTAACCTTCTACTCCTAACTTGCCCCTCCCCTGGCCTTCTCCCCACTGGTAACCTTTAGCTTGTTCTCTGTTATCTGTAAAAGTCTGTTTCCATTTTGTTATGTTCACTAGGTTGCTGTATTTTTTAGATTCCACACAAGTGATACCATACAGTATGTGTCTTTCCCTTACTTATTTCACTTAGCATAATACCCTCCAAGTCCATCCAGACTGTTGCAAATGGCAAAATTTTGCTCTTCTTATGGCTTAGTATTCTATACTTTGTATGTCGTGACGGGGAGGGGGGGATAGCTTCTATACCCATTTGTTGATGGAAACAGGGTGCTTCCATAACTTTGCAATTGTAAATAATGCTAATCAATATTGGGGTGCATCTTTTCAAATTAGTGTTTTTGAGTTGTTGTTTTTTTTCCAGATAAATACCCAGAGTGGAGTTGCTGGGTCATATGGTAGTTCCAGTTTTAATTTTTTGAGAAACCTCCATACAGTTTTCCACAGTGGCTGCACATTCCCGTCACCAGTGAACCAGAGTTCCCTGTTCTCCACATCCTCACAATTGCTATTTGTGGTATTTTTGATGATAGCCATTCTTTCTGAAAGATGCTATCTCAAGGTTTTAATTTGCAGTTCCCAGAAGAGTAACGATGTTTAGCATCTTTTCATCTCCTTAATCAAGTTCTAACTTTTACTGTTCTATTCAATCATGTTTTCATGGGAACTATGGTGGTCCATTTCCAAAATGGCTCCCACTGACCTCTGCCTTCTGGTATTCAAACCCGTGTATGACGTCATCCCACAACTAAATAAAGCTGACCTATATAGGGGTTCCCAGGTGGCACAGTGGTAAAGAATCCACCTGCCAATGCAGGAGACTTGGGTTCGATCCCTGGGTTGGGAAGATCCCCTGGAGAAGGAAATGGCAACCCACTCCGATATTCTTGCTTAGGAATTCCATGGAGAGAGAAGCCTGGCAGGCTACAGTCCATTGGTTTGTGAAGAGCTGGACACAACTGAGCAACCGAGCACACAAATAATCAATGCAATATTGGAGAAATTATGTCTAGGCTAGGTCACAAGACGTTGCAGCTTCTTCTTTCTTAGATCCCTACCTCTGGAATATTATGAGGACACTCAAGTTGCCCTATGAAGAGGTTGCATATGGCAAGGAACTAAGACTTCTGCCAAAAACCAGCAGAAACTTGCCAGCTTGGACAGTGAGCAATCTTGAAACCAGATCCTCCAGCTCCAGTCAAGTCTTCCAACCTCAGAAGAGACCACAAGCCACAATCACCCAGGTAAGCCACTCTCAAATTCCTGACCCCAAAATAATGTGTGAAATAATAATACTGAATGATGTTTTACGCTGCTGTTTAGGGGTTATCTGTTACACAACAATCGATAATACAGGAGCTTAATTAACCCAAAATATGTACATAATAGGATGTGTTATTTTTCATCCTTATCTTTATTCTGAAACAGCTGGAGAAATCCTAAAACTATTTCCACATTCATTAACAAAATGAAGATCAGTTTAAAGAGCTTCTTCAGTTTTCTTGAAGTACTACAACTTACAGTACAATTTCTTCAAAACATAAAGGATACAGGATGGAAGGAGAAGGGCAAGAAAAGACAAGCAAAACTTTCAACATCTCCCCTAAACCATTGCTGTTCATTCTCAGGCACAAATATGAGAGTTTCACCTTACTGCTTAGAACTATCCTTCAATAGTTTCCCAAAGTTTATGACAGTGAATTCAAGCACTGTTCAAGATCTGCCCTATTCCCAGCCACTAGAGTCATGGGCAGAATGAGTAACAGGTACACACAACCATGGTCTTATGATTTTATATGATCTTGGCAAGTAACTTTACCTCCCTGCCTCAGTCTCCTCATCAGTAATATCAGGTTAACTCCAGTACCAATATCATGGTTACTACAGGGATTAATTAAAACATAGAAAGCACTGAGAGAGGACCTTACCGAAGTACATGATAAAGGTTAGCGTCAGCAGCAGCATCATTATCATCAGCATCTGTCATTTCCCCTCTCATACCCTAGACTGGTTCAAGCCATTAAGAACTAGTTTTCAACTCACTCACACTATTTTTTACTTTTGTATAAAGAGGACTTATATTTGGAATGGCTACCTGAATTTATCTTACTCTCAACTTTTTAAGCTTTACAAAATACCTTTTATATAGCCTTCTCTGATTTCCCTTCACTTATATCCCCATAGAAACATCTATATAACTAAATTTATTCTTTGCCTTGCCTATAAAACTGTACACTTCTTGATAATATCTAGTACTTTGGCCATCTCATGCAAAGAGTTGACTCATTGGAAAAGACTCTGATGCTGGGAGGGATTGGGGGCAGGAGGAAAAGGGGACAACAGAGGATGAGATGGCTGGATGGCATCACCGACTCAATAGATGTGGGTCTGGGTGAACTCTGGGAGATGGTGATGGACAGGGAGACCTGGAGTGCTGCAATTCATAGGGTCGCAAAGAGTCGGACACGACTGAGTGACTGAACTGAACTGAACTGAATATTTACTGACTGTCAAACACTGTGTGCAAGTCACTGTGCTTATATTAGGCACTTTACATGGGTGACTTAAGCTTAAACTTCTTCATAACTTATAACAAGTATTACTATTTTTGTTTGATTGACAGTTGAATTTATACCGCACATATACCACAGAGCAGGAATTCAAACTCGAGCTATCTGACTGCAATTATTATTATGCATGCGTGCTCAGTCATGTCCAAGTCTTTTCAACCTCATAGACTGTAGCCCACCAGGCTCCTCTGTCCATGGGATTTCCCAGACAAGAATACTAGAGTGGGTTGCCATTTCCTCCTCCAGGGGATCTTCCCAACCCAGGGATGGAACCCACATCTCCTGTGTCTCCTGCATTGCAGGCAGATTCTTTACCCGAAGAGCCATTCAGGAAGCCCCAGTTTTTGTTACCGCCACCTCATGCGAAGAGTTGACTCATTGGAAAAGACTCTGATGCTGGGAGGGATTGGGGGCAGGAGGAGAAGGGGACGACAGAGGATGAGATGGCTGGATGGCATCACTGACTCGATGGACGTGAGTCTGAGTGAACTCCGGGAGTTGGTGATGGACAGGGAGGCCTGGCGTGCTGCGATTCATGGGGTCGCAAAGAGTCAGACATGACTGAGCGACTGAACTGAACTAAATTGAAAGTCTAACATCTTGACATCCTGAAAATATATGAGAGAGGCACATAAAATTCAAGTTACTATAAGCAGGCAATAGTTTCATATACATATATATATATGTACATATACACACACACACACACACACACACACACACATATACACAAAACTATAGGGGGCTGCCAGACATACACCCATTTTTATCAGCTTCTTGTTTAAGCTTTCTGGATAAGTATAAATATCTTTTTTCCCTTATACAAATAAATAGTAATATACTTCACATATCCTTTCACAATCTTTTTTTGTTAATTTCACTTATCCTGGAGGTTGTTCAAGTTAGGGTATACAAAGTACCTGGTTCTTTTTAACTGCTACATAGAATTCCACTGTATGGGTATACCATGTTCATTTAACTATTAGCCTACATTTGTAACTTTTGCTATAAGGCTGCTATGATAATTCTTCAACAAAAATAAACATAAGGATAGAGGATATATGATTACACAGTACAGTAAATATAGTAAATGCATATCATAGAGCAAATAGATGTTCCTTGGTATCCTCAGGACTTAACCAAATCCCTTAAATAAAATGGCACAGTATTTGTATACAACTAACACACATCCTGTATACTTTTAAATAATCTCTAGATTACTCATTAATATTTATATAATGTAAATGCTGTTTAAATAGCTGCTGGGTGAGAACTTCATGGAATTATTTTCCAAATATTTTTAATATTTCCATAGATGGTTGAAACTGCAAATGCAGAAGCCACAAATACAGAAAGCTATTCATACAATAAAATGTAACTGCAGAATCTAAGTGGTAGGTATGAGGTGTTCACTATTTAATTCTTTTGATTCTTCTATATTTCAACATCAAATTTATACTTGTTCTTATGAGGAGTATATTTTTCTTTCATCTTTTCAATAAATCACCAATATAAAATGGCGACCCACATCAGTATTCTTGCCTGGAAAATCCCATGGACAGAGGATCTTGGTGGGCTATAGTCCATGAGGTTGCAAAGAGTAGGACATGACTTAGCGACTGAGAACATGAAATAATTCCAAAAATATAATAATCTAGAAATTGCTCTTGCCCTTGGTTTGTAACCCAAAGAAGTAAAAGAGGTAATTATCAGAAGAATCACACTTCAACTTCTGTCATTTTATGCAAGGAATAGTTAAGCAAAGTAAAACTACCCCAAGAGTCTTTTCTTTGGTCTCTCAACACTCGTTTACATAAACACTTCGTCTTCACCAAAAACAAACTTCACTATAGGTATCTGCTAAATCTAAGTGAAGCAAGGGGAAAACAAAAACAAAAATCATCCAAGGGTCACAGTCTAACATCTTTCCTTCTTAGATTTCTTCCTGTATAATTCCCAAAAGTCCTACCCAATGAAGAATAGTTTAACTCTTCTTTCTGCAAGGGGCAAAAAAAAATAGCCAATGATGCATCTTCTCATCTTTCCATGGAGAATATGCTCATATGTTGTTGGCTGGGTTTTGCTGTTTGTAGTAAGGGTCTGCATGAAAATATTACACCCGACTTATCTCAGGACGGCGCTTTGGTAGGACCAAATATTCACAAACATTGGGGAAGGACTTTTTTTTCCCTCCAAGGAATCAAAAATTAATCACTATTTCCTAAATCTTCGAAAAAATAAGTTCTTGAAAGAGTAGTTATATAATTTTGAGGAATTTATATTTATTCAGTTACTGAAATTTGCAAAAAGAACTGCAGGTAAAGAGAACCCATGTGAACTATAAAAAGTTGTGATGTCCAGGAATCAGGCAAAATTATTCAATCTTGAGAGTAAAATCCAATTAAGTGGCACTAGTTGAAATATCCCAATTTCCCTTCCAGAACACTTCAACTTACAACACTCAAAGCTCATAGTCAGTGAAAAGCCTCTGTGAAATGCTGGCACCAAATAAATGTCTTAAACAGTTTTAGATTGTTGTGAACTACCAATGGTTCAGCAGAAATACATTTTTTAAAAAAGCAATGAGTAATAAACCTAGAAACAAGAGTGAGATACACTATGGAAAATAGGGATGTGAACTGGACACCTATTCTGAGGGTGTTATGTCCACCCCTGTTATCGCCCACCTCAACACCAGGGCCAGCCAGGAATCCCCTGCTAGGGGACTCCAGTACTTCAAGCACTCTCCTTCCTCCACTGCCAATGCTGGTCCCTCTGCTCAGAGCCACCATCCCCTTGTCGCAGGGCAAAAGCACACCCCTTCAAGGTCCAACTGAGCCTTCACTTCCTCTGGGACTCATCAGAATCCCTCTGGCACCTTATTCGGGCCATCACTGGACACCTACCACTCACTGTATAATATTAATAAGCCTCTTCCCACTCCCCATGCCCTCAGGGTAAAGCCTGGAGTCCTGGTCATCTCTACCATCACGCCAACAATACCAGTCTCACCCACCAAGGTGTGTGACACAGTGCTCAGGGCTTTACATACATTAACTCATCTCATCCTCACTACAACCCAAGGAATAAATACATTATGAACAATGTATCATTTCAGCCCTGGGAACAGGATATTATTTCATCTACATACAGATGGAATAGGAGCAGAGGGTGTAATAAACCATCTACACAGCTAGTAAGTGGTGGAACTGGCATTCTCACCCAAGCAGCAAGGCTCCAGAACCCACACTCTATATATGCTAACAGGAACCAAGACCCTTGGTAAATTTAGTTGGGTGGAATTTCCAGTGATACTTTGTAAGTAAACAAGCAAATAAATACTTTGAAGCCTGCATATGCTTTTGCTAGTTTTGCTATTTTTGGACAATTTCCATTCCTTCTATTATTTGACCTTCCAGTAACATTCAACACTAATAACTATTCCCTCCTTCACTGATGCCTTATTCTCCTATTTTTATGGCCAGTCTTCCTCAGGCACCATAACAGCTCCTCTTCATCTGACCAGCACCAGGACAGTGATCTCCAGGACTCTATCATGAGCCCTACTTTCATCTCTCTCCTCACATACTCCCTGCACAATCTCTAACGCAGTCAGTCTTCTGTCCAGAGCTCCGCAACCCATATATACCACCAGCTCTTGGCTATCTTTGCATAGGGGTTCTGTACTCAAAACTTAGCATGTCTCAAACCAAACCAAATTTCCTGTCTGTCCCTCTCGCTAGGATCACATCAGAGTACTCCATCAACCAGAGTCCAATCAGGAGAACAAAACCACATACCAATTTGAACAAGAAAAGTTTTTCAAATAAAGAATGATTATTCATTCAACAAAGGATTGAAGTACTAAGAAACTGGCCAGTAAGAAGTAAAAAGAATTCTAAAGAATAAAGGAACAGATGGCACAAAATACAACCACACATCTTACACAACATAATACATCATCACCACTGCCTTTGGGGCTGAGACAGGACACCCAGGAGAGTTCCCCCAGTCCTCAGAGATGCAGACCTTGCTGTAGAGGGCTCATATCCAGCAGAACTTCTGGAAATCCATCCTCCAGAATGACAAAGAAACTTGTTTCACTGGAGGCACTCTGCTACCAAACTACCCGAAGGGCAGGGGTAGTGGTGGGGGAAGCGGCCAGAACCTGGACAATGAAGAAGCCCACAGGCTGCAGAAGGTTGCCAGGCAAGACACTGGACCCAGCAAGTAAAACTACTTCCTCCTTCAGTCTCTCTCAACATCTCACCAGCTGGCCACGGGAAAGTATTTAAAGGGTTCACATTCAGGGACAATAAGGTGAGAGGCGATAAGTCAGTGACGGCACAAGTACCACCATCA
Organism: Bos taurus; assembly: GCF_002263795.3. Classification (NCBI taxonomy): domain Eukaryota; kingdom Metazoa; phylum Chordata; class Mammalia; order Artiodactyla; family Bovidae; genus Bos; species Bos taurus. The sequence continues at coordinate 44,684,874 of NC_037343.1, read as the reverse complement.
TCATCATCATTCGGGCCCAAGCTGGAAACCTAGGAGCAGCTCTGATTCTTCCTTCAGTCAAGTTTTGTAGGTTCTACTTTCTAAGTTTTCTTACATCCGTCCGCTTCTCACCACTCCCACTGTCAATATCCCAGTCTTGGCTCACAGCATCTCTTACCAGCATTGCCAGCAGAGCCATAAGCCTCCCACCACAGATATGTCTTCTCTCTTTCCTGCAACTGCAACCACTGTGATCTTGGTAAAGGGCAAATCCTTCTGTCAATCCACTGCCTAAAACCTCTCAGGCATTTATCAAGTGTCCCTAAGATGAGATCCAAAATCAGTAATGGTTTTGAAAATTCTCTGCATCTTCCCCCCTCAAACTCTATGCTCTCTGACAACAGGAACTTTTTGTTGTTTGCCACGTGAGGAGATCCTGTTTTGTCGCTTTGCTTTTCCTCTGGGCAGCTGGAAAAGCCTTCCTTTGTCCCCATTCTGCCACACCCACTGCTCAGTCCTTTTTCAGGTCTCAGCTTAGATGCTTCCTGCTCCAAGCCAGGTGCTTCTGCGAAGTACAGAACCTTCTTCCATATTCAGAACACACACTGCATGCACATTACTGTAACTGTTAACTATCTTTCATACTTTTATTTCTATGAAGACCAAAAAAGAAAAATTTTCTTCCTTACCAGTGATCACAAAGAGATGTATAGGACAAAGCAGGTACTCAATGAAAATCAGTTCAATTAATGAATCCTGAATGAAGTAGGAAGATGAGTTTATGATGTGAATAACAGCTTAAAAGGAAAAGATTTTGGTTTTGACATTATACCTGATATGCTGATCAGTGTACACATGATAAGATTGCCCATGTATCATTCTAAGCATGAGAAAATGCCTTTGCTACATGCCTAACAACTAAGTGAAAAATAAAGTCTATTCCTCTTGGTGGCGGGGGGAACACGACACACGGGACTTAATTCAACCAGCTGTAATAGAAACTGGTATGACTGTATTGTATAAAGTAAGGGAAAAGACTGTTAGTTTTCAAAGTGAACAGTGCAAGTCCAATGTAGTGTGTATATCAAAGGATTCAGTTTATTTACACTCAATAATGAAAATCAAATATTACAACACAACATTCCTAGCACATCATGCTTCCACAGTAGAAAATCAATACATCATATTCGTTTTCAGTAACTTGTTTACCCAACCATAGTTCTAGAATCATTATGCAATGTAAACAGTCTTCTCAAGCACTTTCAATCCATCTGAAATCAAAACTAGGCCTTCTCTAACACCTACTCCAAAAGGGAATCTCTCTGATGACTCTCCAAAACCTTGATCGGGGCCATAAGGAGCAAAAGCCATAGAGGTGAACTGGAATGTCGAATTATTTCACCACTATGAAGGATGTTTCCTCTATTTATACAGACGACAGTCTGGCCAACCAGAGCAGAATATAACGTCTTGTACTTTTCCATCCCCCATCCCCCAACACTCAGTACAGTATTACTCTAACAGCGAAAGCATAATAAACACAGGCTAGCTGCAGAACTCCAATGACCAATCGTAACTTCCTCAGGAGGAACATTCCACAATGTAATTACTAAGGCTGCCTTGGTAAAACCTTCACACACAAGCAGCAAGGATGCACATGCCCACACTCCACACATATTTTTAATTCTTAGTCCAAAATAACAAAAAGGACTCAAATATCTACCAATGACATACATTCCTGTCATTATTTTTAACTGTTCTACGCCAATTGATGTATTTAATCTTCTATAAAGTTTCTTAACACGTGCATCCATAGCCTAATCAAGGAAAGCCGATCAACTAAGATGAAATACAAAGAAAGACTTCAGAGCTATTCTCTCTAGCAAGAACACTCTTTCCTCAGGCATCTGCATGACTCACTTCTTTGTTCAAAAGCCCCTTCCAACCAGCCACTCTTCAAACCCACCATTACCACACCCTCAGCCAAACCCTAGCACTCCTTTTCCGTTTCCAGCCCTTTTTTTCTCCACAGCTCTTATTACCATCAAAAACATGTCTGTACTCCTTTGTTTATTGTCTGTTTTCTATTTAGGAATAAAACAATGTTTTAGTTTTATTCAACTCTGCTTCCTCAGCTCCTGAAACACAGTAGGTACTCAACAGATATTGGTTGAATAAATGAAAACAGAAATTGATCTTAATATACTTAAGTGGGAAATGAAAAGCTCTCCAAGTGGAAATGGAGACCTTAAAGACCAGAGGACTTTACAAATTAAACTGCTCCTCAAACTGCACCCAAAAATCACTGTCTCAAGTACATTTTAACAAAAAGCAACAAATTCTGTTCCGCTTTATCACGAGAAAAAATCCTGAAGAGAATACATAAATTATATATGGCTGTACTCTTGCCTGGAAAATCCCATGGACAGAGGACCCTGGAAGGCTGCAGTCCATGGGGTCGCTGAGGGTTGGACACGACTGAGCGACTTCACTTTCACTTTCATGCATTGGAGAAGGAAATGGCAACCCACTCCAGTGTTCTTGCCTGGAAAATCCCAGGGACAGGGGAGCCTGGTGGGCTGCCGTCTATGAGGTCGCACAGAGTCGGACACGACTGAAGTGATTTAGCAGCAGCAGCAGCAGTTAGCAATATTACATCATACCTCTCATAACTTTACAAGGTCCAGAGAATATATATTATATATATATACAAATATATATATATACATAAAATATACAGAGAATCCTGGCCTTATATTTGTTTGTAACAGAATTTTTTCTCCAGATACAACTCTCTTGATATTACAACTCTTTATAAACACTGAAGTCTTGGTAGCTGCATTCTTAAATACTCTCATTACCTAAAGTCCTGCACATTGTATTGTTAATGGGTACATTCTGAATCAACTAACTTTGATGGAGAAAATTAGACTACTGGATGTGCCACTTGGCCATTAAAACAAAATAGGGAGGGGCTTCCCTGGTGATAAAGAATCCACATGCCAGCCAGGAAACACAGGTTCAATCCCTGGTCCAGGAAGATCCCACATGCCTTGCAGCAACTAAACCTGTGCACCACAACTATTGAGCCTGTACTCTAGAGCCTGGGAGCCACAGCTACTGAGTCCATGGACTCTACAGCCCATGCTCTGCAACGAAGAGTAAGTAGCCCCTGCTCACTGCAACTAGAGAAGAGCCTGGGCAGCAATGAAGACCCAGCACTGACAAAAAAATAATAAATAAATAAAAATTTTTTTTAATAAAAAAGGAGGATCCCCTGGTGGTCCATTGGTTAGAACTCGGTGTGTCCAAGGCAGTGACTCGAGTTCAATCCCTAGTCAAGGAACTATGATCCCACATGTCCCGTGGTGCAGCCCCAAATAAAGGTGGGGGGGCGCAGAATATAGACTGAGCAAATAGCTCACAATATTCATTTAGTCAAGAATCATTTTCAGATTTTAATGGAGCAATAAAATAAAATAAGGAAACAGAAGTAGGGGTTAACAAATGCATATTCAACATTTAAGGAAACCAATTGCACAATTCTATACAGACTTCTGTGGGAGGAGACAAAGGGAATAAAACATACGGCCTCCACACTAGAAGACTTTTAAAATCCAACTGAGAAAAAATAAACAGGAATCACAGCATCAATGAGAAAAATGTACATAGTCTGAAGCAGAAGTTCTTTTAAATCACCCAGATGCCAGACAACAGACACCACATATTAGAACAACTTGACTGTGTTGGTTTTTTTCCCCCCCAAATCAATGGCACTGTTGATGTCTCACCCTAGGCTATTATAATTATTGACAGGATGACATTTCCCCACCTACTGATATCTGGCATGTCCGGCTGCTACTGCTACTGCTACTGCTGCTAAGTCGCTTCAGTCGTGTCTGACTCTGTGCGACCCCACAGACGCCAGACCACCAGGCTCCCCTGTCCCTGGGATTCTCCAGGCAAGAACATTGGAGTGGGTTGCCATTTCCTCCTCCAATGCATGAAAGTGAAAAGTGAAAGTGAAGTCGCTCAGTTGTGTCCGACTCGCAGCGACCCCATGGACTGCAGCCTACCAGGCTCCTGCACCCATGGGATTTTCCAGGCAAGAGTACTGGAGTCGGGTGCCATTGCCTTCTCCCATGTCCAGCTATTACTAAGTATTATCGTTTCTATCTCCCAAATGTCTTCCAGCTTGTCCCCACCGCCCTTCTATATCACACTAGCTGGCCTGGTGCAGCCCTCCTGATCACCTGGCTAAACCCACTGCAAACACAAGTCTGATGAAATCACTCCTCTACCAGCTTCCACCTTCCACTGACTGAAGTCTGAACTCCTTGGCTCTCTTTTAAGGATAAAACTTCTGGTCTCAGCCATTACTTCTCTGTGTTCCAACCGCCTCATCTTGGCATCCACACTTTCCCACCACATAAAGCACATTTCTCTTTTTGCCTTATTTTTCAACGTCTCTTACTTTTGAAAGGCCCAGTTTAAATGTCATCTCTGGGAAGATGATTCCTTTGATCCTCACAATCAGGATTATCTATAGTTTCCTGAGCATCATGACAGTACTTTGGTTGTACTTCTATTGAAACAGACTGTATCTCTGTCATATCAAATAACAGTCTGATGATAGTTTTTGTTTGTCCACCCTCCTCCTGCCTAAGAATCTCTTCCTCTTTCGGGGACTTAATAATATGGAGTTTGGATGGAAACAGGGAGGGCCAGTCAGGGTGCTAAACCCTGCTGGCCATCACAACTGGCACAGGAATGAGCCCGTGTCCCGAGCACGTCCACCTGGAAGTGCCCCTACAACTTTTACTACAACCAAGAGAAATAATCATCTCTTTTTCCTGGGTCCTCTGGCTAGTGGGAGCTGCAGGCAGTCAGCTCTGCTACAATGTGAGGAAAGCCTTGTGAGAGTGAAGCTAACACAGAAGAAAGCAGGAATAAGATGGGGGAGGAGAGATTCTCACTGCGTCTCTGAATCACTGGATCCATCCAGGTTCCCCCATCAAGCTTCCAGATTACACAAATTTCACAGCCTTTTTTGCCTGTGGTTGATTTCTGCCACCTGTCAACCAACACAGTACTAATACAAGTGTAATCATGATCTGAGTTATAATTAACAGCACTCAGGGCAGAAGGAAGACAGAGCAGCAAGAAAGTCAGTATGGGGAGGGCGCAAGTGTGATTAGGGATGAAGGTGTAAGGGCTGGAGGCCATTCTAAGGTTGCTGGTTTCAATGAGTTACCATGTCAGGCTACTGCAGAGACTCATGCAAAGGAGGCACAGGATCTGCCTTAGGTTTTTAAAGACCACTGCATGCAGTGTTATGAAAACACAGTGTGTATGCATTGAGTGACGTGGGGTTGGGGAGGAGAGGTTGTCTTAGGAGCAGAAGACCTGTTAAGAGACTGGCTCAGGCCAGAAAATGTTTGTCTTTTTAAAAAATCCATTATTTTTGTTATCAGTTACAAGTTAGGAAAGAAAGAGAAATCAATCTATGATGTTTATGCCTGATGTCTTGAGTATCTACTATATGCAACCCTGGTGGCTCAGATAGTAAAGAATCCACCTGCAATGAGTTCAATCCCTGGGCTGGGAAGACCCACTGGAGAAGGAAACAGCAACGCACTCCAGTGTTCTTGTCCGGAAAATTCCATGGACAGAGGAGCCTAGCAGGCCACAGTACATGCTATCACAAAGATTCGGACATAACTAGCAACTAACACACACACACACAAACTGCACCCTTCCAGGCTCCTCTGTCCATGGGATTCTCCAGGCAAAAATACTGGAGTGGGTAGCCATTTCCTTCTCCAGGAGATCTTCCCGACCCAGGGATCGAACTCGGATCTCCTGCATTGCAAGCAGATTCTTTACCATCTGAGCCACTAGAGAAGCCAGGTACTGTTTTACTTTGAACAAACTCCAAGAGATACTGAAGGACAGGGGAGCCTGGTGTGCTGCAGTCCATGGGGTCCACAAAGAGTCAGACATGACTTAGCGACTGAATAATAACAACTACTACTTAATCATCTACTCCTGTAAGCATCACAAAAACCCCATGAAAAGAACATAATTATTATTCATCACAATTTTGGGATATGGAATTTGAAATCTGGAGGAGTTAAGGAGAATGTCACACATGTCCTAGGTCACACAGTTAGTAAATGGTGTCAAGATTAAAAACCCAGAACCAGTGCTCCCAACCAGCTCATTACTAACAACTCCACTCCAGTGGCTGACTCTAACAAGAGATACAAGGAGGAGATCACTGTAAGTTTATTCACTTTCAAAACACTTCTTGAGAGCTTAATATTTTTTGAGAAATATACCTGGCACAAGGTATTCAATCCCAGATAATTTTTTTGGAACTTACAGTCAGGGGAGGGGGTCACGGAATATATAAGTAAGTAAGCAAACAACATAATTTCAGACAATAAATGACTTGAAAATAATAAACAGTAAAAGGAAATCAACCCTGAATATTCAATGGAAGGACTGATGCTGAAACTCCAATACTTTGGCCACTTGATGCAAAGAGCTGACTCATGGGAAAAGCCCTTGATGTTGCGAAAAGTTCAAGGAAGGAGGAGAAGGGGGCAGCAGTTATTGCATGGCATAACTAACTCAACACATGAGTTTGAGCAAACTCTGGGAGAGAGTGAAGGACAAGGGAGCCTGGCATGCTTCAGTTCATGGGGTTGTAAAGAGTCAGACATGACTGACTGACTGAACAACAACAAGGTGATTAGCATGATGGGCTAGGTTAGGCTGTGGGCCGGGGAGGGGTGGGGGGGCCCTCCCTAAAGGAGTAATGCAGAAGGAGGGCCTCAGTCATATGGGGAAGCAAACAAAGCAAAAACCTTACATATAAAAGCATTCCAGATGGGGGTTAGGATAAACACAATATACCCAGGGTGAGTCAACTTGCCGGTTCCTGAAACAACAGAGCAGACAGGAGGCCAAGGATTCAATCCCTTCTGTTAGCTCAAGCTAACAGAGTGGGAGCAAAGTAGAGAGTGGTCAGAGGTTACATCAAAGACTTGGAAGAGCCAACTATGCCAGCATCTGGCTATGGCCACAAGAAGAAATCTAGATTTTACACTGAGTGGGATAAGGAATACCTAAACGGTTTTATCATGAGAAAGGCTGGGCTGGAAGAAGCACAAGATGGAATCAAGATTGCCGAGAGAAATATCAATAACCTCAGATATGCAGATGACACCACCCTTATGGCAGAAAGTGAAGAGGAACTCAAAAGCCTCTTGATGAAAGTGAAAGTGGAGAGTGAAAAAGTTGGCTTAAAGCTCAACATTCAGAAAACGAAGATCATGGCGTCTGGTCCCATCACTTCATGGGAAATAGATGGGGAAACAGTGGAAACAGTGTCAGACTTTATTTTTGGGGGCTCCAAAATCACTGCAGATGGTGACTGCAAGCCATGAAATTAAAAGACGCTCACTCCTTGGAAGGAAACTTATGACCAACCTACATAGCATATTGAAAAGCAGAGACATTACTTTGCCAACAAAGGTCCATCTAGTCAAGGCTATGGTTTTTCCTGTGGTCATGTATGGATGTGAGAGTTGGACTGTGAAGAAAGCTGAGCACCGAAGAATTGATGCTTTTGAATTGTGGTGTTGGAGAAGACTCTTGAGAGTCCCTTGGACTGCAAGCAGATCCAACCAGTCCATTCTGAAGGAGATCAGCCCTGGGATTTCTTTGGAAGGAATGATGCTGAGGCGGAAACTCCAGTACTTTGGCCACCTCATGTGAAGAGTTGACTCATTGGAAAAGACTCTGATGCTGGGAGGGATTGGGGGCAGGAGGAGAAGGGGACGACAGAGGATGAGATGGCTGTATGGCATCACTGACTCAGTGGACGTGAGTCTGAGTGAACTCCGGGAGTTGGTATGGACAGGGAGGCCTGGCGTGCTGCGATTCATGGGGTCGCAAAGAGTCGGACACGACTGAGCGACTGAACTGAACTGAAAGGGTTTTAAGTAAGAGACTGATGTGATCTATATTTCTGAAATCATTCTCACTGCATCAAGAATGGATTTCAGAGGGACTAAAGTGGAAGACTGGAGGGTAACAAGGAGGCCAGCACTCCTAGAGCCACACTGGGCACACACACGGTCATCAGTTGATACAGATCTGCTGAAAGAATGAATGAATGCTGCAGGTCCAGTGAGAGAAGATGACTGAGCAGAGCAAAGGGGCTGAGTGCTGCCTCTACAACCCAGGGGAGAGCCAGAACCCTAGTGGTATTTCAAGAACCAACAAGCATTCATTTAGTGAGCAGTGTTCAGGCTTTTTCAGGGGCTTCTTGCCCGTTCAGGTTTTGGTTAAGGGCCTGGATTCTGGACTCAAAACTGCCCAGATTCAGGTCTTGCTTCTATCCTCTGTCCGTAAATTATATACTTTCCTTCTCTGAATATCATCACCATCCTACTCCTAGGATGCTGTCCTAACTCCTCTCCCCTTTCGGCCTTTTCAACAGTCTGCCGCTATAGTCTTCTTTCTTTAACTATGATATGCCCACTGGTATCCAAAAAAGACCCTAATAATGGTGAACAATCTCTTCCCTCAGGTAAGTTTGCAACATTCCTTTATACAACTGTTAACATCTGCAAAGAACTTAACTAAAGCAGCTTATTCTTACCCACACTGACAGTTTAGCTTTAGTATTTGATCTTCTTTAACTTTAGAATTCTATGACAGATGACTGACAAAAACTAGTCTGCCAATGCCTGAGATTTCTTGTCAGGGAATGTACAGTGTTGAATTTACCCCAGAATAATACTAATTGACAAATTAACTTTTGTGGTTTTCTTTTTAAGTTTCCACACTAACCAACTCTAGTCCCTTTTAGAACTACTAAACAGTCCAATTAAACTCTAAAATGTTACATCATTTTGTGCCATCAAAATACCTACTCTCAAAATAATATTCCCTCTTCACAAGCCAAGGACTTAAAAAAGAAAAATACTTTAGGGCTAAACAAAATACTTTCCTATCAGGGATCATAAGAAAAACACCCATTCATTGAGGTTGCAGTGGTCATCTACAAACAGTCATGGTGACCTAGCAGGCTCAGCCTCTGGTTTGTAAAATTCTACGTTCTCTTCCCCTTTTTGCCATAAAACTTTAATTTTAGCCACCAAATATAATCACACTCTGGCCACTGACTAGCTCACATTAAATAGCACGGACTTTTTAATAATATATAAATACTGCCTCTAAAAGTAGAGTTGGAACAAAGATATATTTTACCTACTGCTAGAATCACATAATTTCTTAAATCAAATGCCTTAGGTTGCTACAAATACATGCTATGGTTAGGCACAGAATCTTAGGATACTGTTTTCCTTGCCTGTGACAGTTGAAACTATGTAAGCACCAAATAGAAACGTAACAAATGTTTCTTTGAATAAACTGCCAAGAAACAGCACAGAAAAGCTTCAAGCTAGGAACATAGTGATGGGTGCAGGAGCCCCAGCTTCTTGTGGCAGCTCCCTCCAGCTCACAGCCCACAGATCAGTGTAACTGCACAACCAGGATCCATCAGTCAGTCACCCCAGGGAATTTCCCCGGAGGACTGGATTCTGTGGACATCTTCTGTAACTGCCAAAAGCTACATAGAATAGAAGCAAAGGAAAAAATACTAAGAAACTGTCATGCCAATTACCAATAAGGTTTTCCCACTGTAGGGGTATCTGGGGGCAGCAGGAGTGGGAAGAGGACAAATAATAATTTAATTTAATTTTTCAAAACTGAATTTAAATACTGATTAATATATGCATACATTATTGAAAGACAGTGGGGCTAGGAGAGAAGAAAGACCAGCAGTTAAGGATGGAAAACTTACACATTTAAAACAGGAATACAGTCTGCAAACTGGATTGTAGAAAAGATATACTCAGTCTGTGCTTTTCATATAATTTCTCCTACACATCTTTTCTACATTATCTGCCAAAATTTGTGATCCTTCATGCTTTCAGGATTAATGGCTACATTAAACAGGAAAAAAATCTCAGAGATTTTCATTGTTAAAGAATACTACTGAATGCTTTAGAATTATGCATAACTAGGATTTTAAGATCTCATTTAATTTGGGGAGTTTCTTTTTAAATAACACCTTTATTTTTCAGTGGGAAAAGGTCACAAATATTAGCTTTGATATTAACACAGCCTAAGAAAGCTTGCTTATAAATCCTCCTTTTGAAACTAATTTTAAAAATTATTTTTTAAGTATCCAGAAGAAAGAATAAAGACATATTTTACAAAATTGCTTTTGCTATAAAGGTGTTTTCTCACTTATCTGTAACACTGAGAAATACTTGCTATTTTAAGGTTTCTGGCAAAGGCAAACTTAATATTTATCTGGAGACTGGGAAAACTGGCTACTGTCACCACATAAAAACAATTTTTCTTTCATATTCTGAATCCTCTTGATGTGACTTTATATATTTTCATATGCATAATCTACCTGCCTTTTTCCTATTTCCTCTGAAATTAATCTCTATTATTTATCAACTATGGAATGCCCTCAAGTAAGTAAGATTTTGCTTCACAGTATGTCTTTCACCCTGTTTATTAAACTTATATGCAGAGTACATCATGAGAAACGCTGGACTGGAAGAAACACAAGCTGGAATCAAGATTGCCCGGAGAAATATCAATAACCTCAGATATGCAGATGACACCACCCTTATGGCAGAAAGTGAAGAGGAACTCAAAAGCCTCTTGATGAAGGTGAAAGTGGAGAGTGAAAAAGTTGGCTTAAAGCTCAACATTCAGAAAACGAAGATCATGGCATCCGGTCCTATCACTTTATGGGAAATAGATGGGGAAACAGTGGAAACAGTGTCAGACTTTATTTTTGGGGGCTCCAAAATCACTGCAGATGGTGACTGCAAGCCATGAAATTAAAAGACGCTCACTCCTTGGAAGGAAACTTATGACCAACCTACATAGCATATTGAAAAGCAGAGACATTACTTTGCCAACAAAGGTCCATCTAGTCAAGGCTATGGTTTTTCCTGTGGTCATGTATGGATGTGAGAGTTGGACTGTGAAGAAAGCTGAGCGCCGAAGAATTGATGCTTTTGAATTGTGGTGTTGGAGAAGGCTCTTGAGAGTCCCTTGGACTGCAAGGGGATCCAACCAGTCCATTCTGAAGGAGATCAGCCCTGGGATTTCTTTGGAAGGGATGATGCTAAAGCTGAAACTCCAGTACTTTGGCCACCTCATGTGAAGAGTTGACTCATTGGAAAAGACTCTGATGCTGGGAGGGATAGGGGGCAAGAGGAGAAGGGGACGCCAGAGGATGAGATGGCTGATGGCATCACTGACTCGATGGACGTGAGTCTCAGTGAACTCCGGGAGTTGGTGATGGACAGGGAGGCCTGGCGTGCTGCGATTCATGGGGTCGCAAAGAGTCGGACACGACTGAGCAACTGATCTAATCTGATCTGATCTGATCTGATGTCTTTCATAGCATCAAGCTACTATAATACTGAACATATCATTTCAAAAGCAATGATCAGTGATGTCTGTCTCCAATAAAAGGTACTCCGAAGTGCCTGAAATACCTGAGCACACTTCCTGAAAGAGGAGGCCTTCTGCTGCCCATCAGGACCATTTCCCATTAACCCTGAAAGATACAGACATTCAAGCAGCCCTTGCTTACAAACATCCAGTAACCCCACCTCCGCCCACCCTCTGGCTGCAAAAACAAAACAGTTAAGATGTGCCTGGAACGGAACCAAGCACTTTGTTTCAATCCTCTCACTTGCTCCTTACTGCATCCTAAAAGTCGGTATTACTGTTATGCCCATTTTAGAAATCAGGCAGCCATGGTTGGAAGAGGTTAAGTATCCTGCTCAAAATCATACGAAGTCTTTAAATCAGACATTCTCTTAATCAGATATTTAGAAGAATATGAAGGAAAGAAAGTAGGACAAGCAGGTAAATTGTGGGAAAAAAATTATTTCAAGCAACACTGGGCAGCCTGAAGAGGAGACAAGAAAGCAAAAAGCCTCCACACCTCTCTTCCTATCCCTCCCCAACACACACATTTAATATACACACAGTTGTCACCTCGACAAATGTAACTCCACCAATTCAAAATCCACGGACATTGACAGAGAGGCAGCTCAGCACAGGGATGCAGCGTTGGGTCTACGGATCCCAGCTGCCAGGGTCTGAACCCCTGCTCGACTACCTACTTATCACCTCTATGCTGCTAAGTCACTTCAGTTGTGTCCGACTCTGTGCGACCCCATAGATGGCAGCCCACCAGGCTCCCCCATCCCTGGGATTCTCCAGGCAAGAACACTGCAATGGGTTGCCATTTCCTTCTCCAATGCATAAAAGTGAAAAGTGAAACTGAAGTCACTCAGTGGTATCCGACCCTCAGCGACCCCATGGACTGCAGCCTTCCAGGCTCCTCCATCCATGGGATTTTCCAGGCAAGAGTACTGGAGTGGGGTGCCATTGCCTTCTCGTACCACCTCTATAACTCTATTTAAATTACTACTCTCTGGGTTGGGGAGGGAGATGGGAGGGAGGTTCAAAAGGGAGGGGATATATGTATACCTATGGCTGATTCATGTTGAGGTTTGATAGAAAACAATAGAATTCTGTAAAGTCAATTATTCTTCAATAAAAAAAATTAAAATGAATAAATTACTCCTCTCTCTGCCTTGGTTTCTTCATCTGTCAAATGAAGAAGTAACAGTATCTCCTTCCCAGTCTTGTCACAATGATAAATGTCCTAACACACTGTCAGAAAGCACAGGACAGTGCCTGGTACAAAGAAGGTATGCAGTGAAAGCAACCTATTATTTATTTATACCTTATTTTACTGATTCCCTGGTGGCTCATATCTTAAAGAATCTATCTGCCTGTAATGCAGGAGACCCAGGTTCAATCCTTGGGTCGGGAAATTCCCCTGGAGAAGGAAATGGCAACCTACATCAGTATTCTTGCCTGGAAAAATTCCATGGACAGAGGAGCCTGGCAGGCTACAGACCATGGGGTTGCGAAGAGTCGGACATGACTGAACGACTAACACTTACTGCGAATAATCCTGGAAGTTACAGGTAAGACATCTGAATGTGTAATGGTTCAAACAGATGACTGGGAGCACAAAATACCAAGCCCTCAAATCTGGTCTCCAGAAGTTGAGGTGGAAAAGCTGCCACGTGGAGGTCTGAGAGGTACGCAGGTAGGTATAAGGCAACAAGCCACCAGCATCAAGTTGGGGTAGAGAGAGAGTGGCTTTGGGCTGGTGGGGGAAGTAAGAAGGTCACTCACATAAAAGGAATTGGGAGGATCCTAAAACAAACTCTGTTTCCTAACAATACCTAAGGTCAGGATTGTTCCCAAGGAGGAAAAAAAAAACTCTTCTCCATATGATTTCTTCAGACAAAAGCTCATCAGACAAGACAGTGGACAGGGGGACTAGGAGAGTGTTAATGAAATGCTACTGAGTCAACTAGAATTCGATTCTTTTATTTTCTCATAATACCCACTCCTTCAGCTACACAGTTGTCACCTCGACAACTTTAACTCCATCAATTCGAAATCCATGCACATTGACAGAGAGGCAGCTCAGCCCAGGGATGCAGCGTTGGGTCTACGGATCCCGACTGCCAGGGTCTGAACCCCTGCTCGACTACCTACTTACCACCTCTGTAACTCTATTTAAATTACTACTCTCTGGGTAATCAACAGGTAAAACAGTAAGAACAAATCATTCTCCTGCCCTGGAGCACCCAGAGAAGCCACACGCCCTAGCTGGCCTTGGTTCTCAATGTGCTGCCCCTGCCAGGGTCAACACAAACTAGCAGCCCAGGATTTCAGGAGCAACCAACCTTGACCACATGTAATTTACTGTTTTGTTTTTGTTTAATTAAAAAACAGCAGAGTCATTTTATTTCCAGATAAATAGCAACATGGCAATGAAGGCAGTTCTCTGATTGGAAGCATGTTTTCATTACTTGGCCCCTACCTGCAAACGTCTCTGACAGAGAATTAAGAGGGCAGGAGAGAGAGGGGCAAATTCCATGTTTCTGGCCAGGATTCCTGAATGATAACAAAGTTAAAATTATGCTAACCTGGCTAGTTTGGCTCAGCGGATCCCTTCCTATCCAGGATAAAAATCTGTCAGGCAAAAGAACATGTACAATATGTATGGTTTTATTCTAAGATCCTACTGTGCTTATTCCTGTAGCAATTAGCAAGCTGAACAGTCCTCATGATAACTCCATAGATCAAGTCAGAGAAGGTCTGACTAAATCTTTAGCTGAGGGTCCCTTTCACTGAAAACATAAAAAAAGTAACTATATGATCAGTATCACCGAGTGATGCACAAAGCACTAACGATGTAAAATAAAAGGCAAAGCTGGAAATGAGAAAACTTGATTCCCAGAAGGCATAACAGAATTTCCTCTATTCGACTGTAGTGTAAGAACATTCCCCAAATAACTTTCCTTTAATCATTGCAAAAAAAAGTTAAAAAAGACAAAATCGAAATAAATACAGTAATAGCTAAAAATTACAGAGCTCTCTGGAGTAACTCAAGTAATCCTCACAACAGCCCGAGGAAGGGCCAGCATTATTATCTGCATTTTACAGACAACGAAAAGAAACAGAGGCCGGATAATGTGCCTATGGGTCACACAGCTGGTAAGTGCTAGAGACAGCAGTTGACTCCAGAAAGCCTGCCTCCTAAGTGTACTCTTATGTACGACCATTGTGCCATTTTTTCAAAAAAAAAAAAAAAAAAATGTTCCTCGCTATCACCAAAAAGATTATCATGTGGTGCTGAACTCTGACTTTGTCTTGTGTTTCTGATCCAACTACCTAAGAGAAGCATTTCCTTACCAGTTTTATATTTTTGAACTAAATCTTTTGGCTTAGGAACATTCTCATTTAAAAAAAAAAGAAAGAAAGCAACACCATCAGTATCATTCTCCAGTAGTATAAGATATGGAAGGTATTAAACCACACAATCCCTATGACCCTGTTCAGAGAAGAGTCTTCAAGATAATACACAACTGCAAAGTGGTAATTCAGAAAATTTCAAGGTAACCTAACACATATTTTATCTCACTGAGGGACATATTTAAAAGTAAAAACACTGATTACTGATGGATAATGTGACTAGCCTTTAGTCATGAGGGTGTTAGTAAACTAAGGTTTCTTGAAATCTAGCCAGTCCCCTTTCCTAATCTACAGTCAATGTTTTAATTAATAAATCCATTTCCTTTGTAAGAAATCGATATGATCAAAATAAATAAAGGAAAACAGATGAAATTTACCAGAGATAGTTTATCTTGAAAATCAAGATAAACTTGCTTTAAAGCACCAAACTTTAAACCAAGTCACAATACTTAAATTTCACTTTCATAGCTATTACTTAAAAAATTTTTTTTCAAAAACCATGTTCATCAAAGTCCAATTTAAAGAAACTTCTGATGAAAAATAAACTGTGTATGTACTAGTAAAAATAATAAGAATAACCTGTCCTGAGCTACTAGAAAGAGATGTATAACATGCTATTTTAATAGGCCTAAATGAGGAAGGATCAATATTATTTTAATTTTTAAAGTCTGTTTATGAAATGCAATCATCCTTCATTAAAAATGCAAGCTGTGCTTCAGCAAGAGGTTAGCGTGAATGATTCATAGAGAGATCTCTCTCTCTAGCATAATCTTCCTCTCCTGGGACTTTCCTTTGGATGCTTTATCAAACCACTCAAGCTATTATTAAAAATGCTTCCCCTCGATAAGAGAGAAAAAAGCACGTGCCCATTCCCAGTCCCCACTGCCTCTTCCATCTGAGTGATTTATACCTTTTCCAGTCAAAAGTAAAATTAATTCTTCATCCTCCACATGGTTTTGTAACCATTTCTTTTCACAAAGCATTTAAGATTATTTTATAAGTATTCAAAACACAGAATTTCCCATTTTTAAAAGTCAGAGGCTTTCATTCACTTACCTAATATTTCAGGGTGAATGTTGGTATTTCATTGAGATTAAAGGAAATTTACCTTTTGTTTGATGGATTTTTAAAAGATTTTAAAATGTTAACTACTCATCAAAGTCAAGGCATTCCAAATCTAAATTCAATTCTCTTCAATTTAAAAATGCTAATGAAAATGGCTATTTCAATGCAGCAGCATCTGGCTCATTACAACATTCAGTTTTAACTAATAAATCCTTAATTATTAAACTCTGGTGTTCAATTTCTTTCACAGGGATCAGCCAAACACATATTGCTACAATTATAAATACCTGGGATAAATTAGTTACAACAACACATCATAGAAAAGCCTTCCTCTTGCTTCTCTGGCTGTTAAATATGACCTCAAGTATGTCATAAGGAACATATATTTGAGAGACCACCATTAAACATTTGGGCTCTGTCGTGTGTAGGTGCTGCATTTATTGGCTAGCAAATATTTAACTCTGCTGGGTACTCAACATTAATGCATAGAGCAATTTGTCTGCTTGTGCAAATGGACAGGTTTTTTCCAAGTGCCTTTTCAGATAAACGTGTCAAAACTGAATGTAATCGTATGCCCTCATTCTGGCTTTACAAAGCTGACTCTGCCTCCCCCTAGCTTGATGTTTTTATTAAGGTGCCCCTGGATATAGACAAGCAAGGTATTATTGCATATCATGTCTAGTAAAGGTTGAAATCCCTGAGAGAATATATTTGGTTTTAAGCTTTAATGTATGTTAGGAAGTTTATCATTTTTCTCTCCCACTCCTAATTCTTTTCTGTTTTGGTTCTTTTTTTTTCCCCCCTTTTTAATCAGCAACATCAACAGGACTGACTGAATATTTTACAATGGAGTCGCAGAGTACGTGTGTTCAATCGTTTGGCTTCCCAGAAGATTCATTACAGTTACATTAGAAAGTCAAATCAGGCAATTCTGCAGTCTGGTGAAAGCTAGCATATGAAAGGAGGTTAATACAAAAGAATTTCATTTTAAATAGAGGACATTTAGGACCTTAAAAAGCAACATTATGATAAAATTTCCAAGATATTTGTTCTGGCGTTAGCACAGGCTTTACAGGTCTAATTTCAGAGATGTCTAAATGCTTTTCTAGGAAAGAGTGAGCGCATGAATGAGAGGAAATTGTTTGATCTGCAGGGTCTGCCATCTTAATGATCGTCACACGAAGAACACCACAGATGTATGGTTTACCCTCACTCTTGGGAAGAGAATCCATGCGTTCTCTGATTACGCTGATGAAGTAGGAATCAAGTAAGAGTCAAGGTGTATTCATTTAAATCCTTATAAAAGTTATGAGTGATTTTTAATACATATCTTTCTGAGTGTAAACAAAACTAGGGGTTTTCAGATCTCAATTTGTATTTATATGACAAAATCTATAAGCTGATTTTTTTTTCCATGATTAGTAGCAGGTACAGAAAAATCTCAGACATACATGTGTTAAACTGTTACTTGTATATAAATGGCTTCTGTCTCACTAGACTTCAGACCTCAATAAACTCCTAACTAATCTTATTTATTTGATTTGTTTCCAGTGGTTTATGGATAAGCAAAAATTTTAAATGAATACCTATTGGAATGAAAAGAGAAACATCAGCTCCTTGATTCAGTATAGGAGATTTACAGAATGCAAATTTCAAATACAAAGACTCAGCTTTTGTGAGAGCTATTTGGAAGCCTAAATATCAAGGCAAGAGGGGAAGAGCGGCTAGTAGAGGTGACAGCCAGGAACGGCGCTGTCTTCAGCGATACCTTTGGCAGCAGTACAGATGGACTTCAGAGGCCACTGGCTACGCTTAATTTAATATGAAGCTAAATACAGTCAAAACATCTGGTGCACTATTGATGGTTATCATGATAAATTAAATCTGACATCACACACAAACCCATTCAAACATTCTATTCAAATTCTTTTTAAAGCTAACATACACTTAGGTGTGTTTTTCATCTCCTCTAATAGTCTTTAATTTTAGAAAAGGCAGGTTTTGTGGGGTCTAATGTTTACATAATTGCAGGGACTTCTTTAAGAAAAAGACTACAAAATGTGGTATATAAAATGCCTAGGGGCTCATGCAAGTGAGGGTCCCTTTGGTTTAAGCTTCATTAGCTCCATGAACAATCCACCGCTGGGGAGGATTGAAAAGCATTGTAAGGCAAAAACAAAATGGTACATATCAAGTGGCACACGGAATTGATAGAATTTAAAAACCTAAAAGGCAGACCCTTTAACTGACAACCTGCAAAGAAGCAAAAAAAAAAAAAAGACTTTCTAAGCAGGCACATCAGCAAACATAAACTGCCTTCGTAGAACGGATTTATCACATATTCATAAAATGCAGAAGCCCCCAAATCTGTGGCAGACCATTGGAACAAAAGTACTATATTATAAAGGAGAAAAGTAAATAAAAGAACTTACCAGTTTATAATAGCTATAGGACAAGGGACAAGTATTTTTATGAGCAACCGTTTCATAAAACAGAATTAGATCATCTCTAACAATTTGCTGTTTTAAAAGGCAGAAGACCACTTGTAACTGAAATAACTACTGCCTAAATGGCTCTATTCCAATTCTTGCATTTTTTATTGCACTGCTGTGAATGATACAGTGAAAAGAACTCTTAATCCCACTGCTACAGAAAATCAGCCTCACTCACCTACACTCATTTAAACAAAAAAGACCTAAACCCCAAGCCTGCATTTGAAGGGAGGATAGCATTTTATATAATAAATTCAGTACAATCAAAATGAGAACCGTATTTCTGTTTAACTTTTCTCATCTTGACTCAAGAGCAATGGGGGGGAAAGTTATTAAAATTAATGCATCAAACTATCATAATTCTGTCCTTTTTATTACTGGTAGTATTCTCTCTAAAATATTAGTCTGCTTTGTTGAACTAGGGTATATTTTTGAAAGTTCTCTTTATGGGGTCGCTAGGAGTCGGACACGACTGAGCGACTTCACTTTCACTTTTCACTTTGATGCACTGGAGAAGGAAATGGCAACCCACTCTAGTATTCTTGCCTGGAGGATCCCAGAGATGGTAGAGCCTGGTGGGCTGCCGTCTATGGGGTCGCACGGAGTCGGACACAACTGAAGCGACTTAGCATAGCATAGCATTTGACGATCAGTATCACTTTACCACTAGGAAAAAAATGTGCAATTTATATTAATTTGGCACTGAAAATAATTTCTTTAGTTTTGGTGGGTTTGAAATTTTGAAAATAAGTCCCTCATTAGAAAGTCACTTACCTTTCTTCACTGCTTCCAGTGGTGAAAGATAATGAAGCTACTTACCGGTCAATATAAAACACATACAAAAATAAAATGTCAAAAAATGGCAAGTGTCACAAAGTAAATATTTTCCTACTGCTATTAAATGAAATTTATTTCTAATAACTACTATTCTGTATACTCTTTCTATAGATTAGCAAGTTACTGCTCCATCTTTTCTTCACTAATTTTTTCTAAAGTTAACACTGAAGAAATACCACTGGAAATTCTCACCCTCTGCCCATAACTAAGTGAAAGGCTGCCAAAATCAAACTCTCTTTAGCATCACCAATCTAACACTTAATGTGATACTCTACCAAAAGGGACCAAGAGTTCACAGATTTCCCATAATCTTATCAGAAGAGCACATATAAAACAATGAGAAGAAAACAGGATAAACTCATTGTCCCTGTCTGTGTTCTTAATTCTCCCCTGCTGATCAAACACTGGATTAAGAGAACTAGCAGAAAATACTGGTAGCTGTTTAGCTGGACTTCAGCTCTTTTTTTTCCACTCCCAAGTAGAACATCAACCAAAATACACTCTACAGATGCTGAATATTTAATCCCATATAAAACACAAAATGGGATTATTCTCTCAACAGAAGGTACAATCTAAGAAGACATTTAGTACAGATTATCAAAGAAAACAAACAAGGATTTTATCACTGAAAAGTTATCATTTTTCCTGAGAAAAATTAAAATTATATTACTGTTAATTACTGCCTCTTCCTGACACATTAATTTAAATGCAGTTTTTTTTAGGGTTTCCCAGGTAAGTAAAGAATCTGCCTGCCTATGAAGAAGCATGAGAGATAAAGGTTCAATCCCTGGGTCGGGACGATCCTCTGAAGGTTTTTTTATAAGAGAAAATTATTAGATCAGGCTCCGCATCTCAGGACTGACTCAATGGAACATGGAAAGGAAACATTATCCTTTCAATAGGCAAGGAGGAAAAACATACTCAACAAAGAGAAAGAAAAGACTAAAAGCACACCACTAAAACCAGAGCACTCAGGCCTTTGTTGGTATAGGCTCAAATTACAGCTTTTTTTTTTGTTGTTGTTTTAAAGGAATGAAAAGACTTTTGCAGTTAAATTTTTTCAAATCAAAGCATGAGTCAGCTAGGTAAAGCTCTGTGGTCCCCATTCACTACCTTCCCTTTCCCTTATCTCTGCCACCTCCAGATCAAAGAGCAACTACCACCCCCGGCCCCAGGGCAGGCAGGCAGTAGACACTGCCACCAAGCAGAGAGCACAAAGGTTTCATCTGGCCTCTGTCTGTGCAGAGCGACAGCCACGCATCACTGCTCTCTATATGATCCTACCCTCGAGTCACCTGTAAAAGCATGAAGGGAAACAGAGCATGCACAAAAATTATGGGATACTGATTCCAAGGTACAATTTTTTTTTAAACTTTGTTTTTTGTTTTTAAATTACACTCATCCATGTATTCAGTCCTTCATCCAGCCTTGTGTCAGACATAATCCCCACTGACTGCTGGGAAAGGAAGTGAAGATAAACAGTCACAACATGATGGGTGGAGTGCTAATAAAAGGGGTCAGGAAAGGCTTCCTGAAGGAAATAACATCTACACTGAAGCCTGAAAAGTTAAATAACTAAGAGCTGAAAAAGCAAGGAAGAAGGGAAGAACATTTGCCACCAGAGAAAAAGCTTTACCCAGGTAATCAGTACATTCACGTTTGTATTTTTAAAAGCTCAAAAGGCTCCAAAGAAGATAGGAAAGAGCTAGTAAGTACAAGAAAAGATGCTAAACACCATTAAGGAAACACATACCAAAACTAAGATCAGTTCACACCCTCCAAAATGGCTACAATCCAAAAAAAAAAAGAATATAGGACTTTCCTGGTGGTACAGTGGATAAGAATCTGCCTGCCAATGCAGGAGGCAAGGGTTTGATCTCTGGTCCAGGAAGACCCCACATGCCGAGAAGGAACTAAGCGCCTGTGTCACAACGACCGAGCCTGTGCTCTAGAGCCCAGTAGCCACGAGAGAAGCCACCGCAAAGAAATGAAGGGTGGCTCCCGTGCACTGCAACTGGAGAAATCTCACATAAACTAACAAAGACCCACTGCAGCCCCTCAAAAGTTCTTGATTAATAAAAAATAGATTAATGAAAAGTGTTATCAAGGATGTGGAGAAACTGGAACATTCATTGCTGATGGGACTGTAACATGGTTCAGACACTTCGGAAAACTGTTTGGCAGCTACTCAAAATGTTAAACATAAAGGGACTGTATGACCCAACAATTTCACTCCTAGGTGTATATTCAAGAGAAATCTAAACCATGTCCACACAAAAATGTGTACGTCAATGTTTACAGAAGCATTTTTTACAGCCAAAAAGCAGAACCAATCCAAATATCCATCAACTAATGAACAGATAAATAAAAAGTGGTATATCCATAGAATGGATGGTTATTGGGCAACAAAAAGGAATGAAGTATGGATATATGTTACAACGTGGATGAATCTTGAAAACATCATGGTAGGTAAACATGCTGGTTACAAAAGACTGTATGATTCCATTTATGTGAAATGTCCAGAACAGGCAAACCCATAGAGACCAAAAGTGGCTGGTTATGGCTAGGGGTAGAGGGTGGGGTGCGGGGTGGGGAGGGTGGGCAGTGGCGTGGAGAATGGGGAAGAAATAGGAGTGATTGCTAATAAGCACAGGGTTTCTTCTAGGGGTGATTATATACAGGTCTTGACCTGTATGCAGGTCAGGAAGCAACAGTTAGAACTGGACATGGAACAACAGACTGGTTCCAAATAGGAAAAGGAGTACATCAAGGCTGTATATTGTCACCTTGCTTATTTAACTTATATGTGGAGTACATCATGAGAAATGCTGGACTGGATAAAGCACAAGCTGGAATCAAGATTGCCGGGAAAAATATCAATAACCTCAGATATGCAGATGAACCACACTTATGGCAGAAAGCAAAGAAGAACTAAAGAAGGACTAAAGAGCCTCTTGATGAAAGTGAAAGAGGACAGTGAAAAAGTTGGCTTAAAACTCAACATTCAGAAAACTAAGATCATGGCATCTGGTCCCATCACTTCATGGCAAATAGATGGGGAAACAATGGAAAACAGTGACAGACTTTATTTTAGGGGGCTCCAAAATCACTGCAGATGGTGACTGCAACCATGAAATTTAAAGACGTTTGCTCCTTGGAAGAAAAGTTATGACCAACCCAGACAGCATATTAAAAAGCAGAGACAATACTTTACAACACAGGTCTAGTCAAAACTATCGTTTTTCCAGTAGTCATGTATGGATGTGAGAGCTGGACTATAAAGAAAGCTGAGCGCTGAAGAATTGATGCTTTTGAACTGTGGTGTTGGAGAAGACTCTTGAGAGTCCCTTGGACAGCAAGGAGATCCAACCAGTCCATCCTAAAGGAAATCAGACCTGAATATTCATTGGAAGGACTGATACTGAAGCTGAAACTCCAATACATTGGCCACCTGATGCGAAGAACTGACTCACTGAAAAGGCCCTGATGCTGGGAAAGATCGAAGGCAGGAGGAGAAAGGGATGACAGAGGATGAGATGGTTGGATGGCATCACTGACTCAATGGGCATGAGTTTGAATAAACTCTGGGAATTGATGATGGACAGGAAGGCCTGGCATGCTGCAGTCCATGGGGTCACAAAGAGTCGGACACAACTGAGAGACTGAACTGAATTGATATGTTCTAAATTGACTGTGGTGGTGGTTGCACAACTCTATGAACATACTAAAAATAACTGAATTGTACACTTTAAAAGAGTGAATGGTTTGCTATAGGAATTATGTTATAAAATGTTATAAAATGAAACAAAAATATCAAAAGGACTACAATAGTGAAGAATACATCAGAAAGGCACAAGATTTGAACAAGCAGCCTGGTTTACAAGTTGTAAAGTAACTTCACAGAGAGACAGTGGCCTGAACTAGAGAAACAGGAGTGGGAGGAGATAGAAGAAAAAGAAACAATACTTGGTTTACAGACAGTGAGGATACAGGAGGGTGTTTACACTATGCAGGGTTTCTAGCTTAGATATATGAGAAGCACTTCTTGAAACAGGAAAACAAGGGAAGACATGTTTGGGTTAAGGGAAATTTACTGTATTCTTAAGTTTAACTATTTCTATAAAAGTTGTATAAGCACTTGGAGATGGTTTTGTTTCAAGAGGTTATAAGCTTTCCCAGTCAGGCATGTGTTTATTCAATTTTTAAATGCAATTTACTGCTAGTTATGTTTATAAATGGAACTGGATGTTAAAGGAAATTAAGTCTGTTCAAATTGAATTAATCAATAGTTATCTTGAAAGGTATTTTTCTTACACTTTTATATAAAATGTACTGAATACATGAATAGACTAATGAGATTTATAAATTAAATTTGGGGCTTAAGGAAAACCGGGTTTTACATTTTTTAACTTTAATAAAGTGACTATTAATGTTGAACACCACTAATTGTAAGTAGTCAGGTATGACTGACATGTAGCACTGGCGACTAGAAATGGAGAAGTTGCAGTCTGATGGCTTTTATTTTCTCTGTGAAATAAGCAGTGAGGTCACCTGCTCAAAAGGTGGAAAGAAAGGATAGGAGGAAGGAGAACAGAAAAGCTAGGTCTAATGATCAGTTGAAATAAACGTGATGGGTAAGGGAGGAGGGGACAGGAGGACCACCCGGCATTGGCACTGGCCTGGTTTGGATGTGGAGGCCATGACCTCACAGAGGCATTCATCAGCTAAATGATGCTTTTTTCTTTACAATTACTTACTTAGTATGACTTTCTTCCAAACAATGTTATATGAACTTGGTCACTCTTAAGGTATAAACATGCTTCCAGACTTTTGATTTTCAACTGTACTTTAAACACAGAAATAACTAAAAGGAGGGACTTCCCTGGCAGTCCAGCACTTAGGACTTCACGCATTGCACAGGTCCAGGTTCAATCCCCGGTTGGGGAACTATTAATAAGATCCCACCAACACGAGACATGGCCAAAAAATATAAAATTTCCTTAAAAAAAAAAAACAATTCTAAAAGGAAAATTTGTTTATTTTCTGTACGTGAAGAGAAGTACTTCTGGATTCTAATCCTGACCATGCAAAAAATTCTTTCAAGTAAAGGAGTGTAAAATGTAGTATCTCTTCTCAGTTCAGTTCAGATCAGTCACAGTCATGTCCAACTCCTTGCGACCCCATGAATCACAGCACGCCAGGCCTCCCTGTCCATCACCAACTCCCAGAGTTCACCCAGACTCACGTCCATCGAGTCAGTGATGCCATCCAGCCATCTCATCCTCTGGCGTCCCCTTTTCCTCTTGCCCTCAATCCCTCCCAGCATCAGAGTCTTTTCCAATGAGTCAACTCTTCACACGAGGTGGCCAAAGTACTGGAGTTTCAGCTTTAGCATCATTCCTTCCAAAGAAATCCCAGGGCTGATCTCCTTTAGAATGGACTGGTTGGATCTCCTTGCAGTCCAAGGGACTCTCAAGAGTCTTCTCCAACACCACAGTTCAAAAGCATCAATTCTCCGGCACTCAGCCTTCTTCACAGTCCTGCTTTAATATTATTCTCACGCCTTTTTCCCTCTAAGTCCTAAGTCAGGAATCTAGTCCAGTGTTGTTCAACACAACCTTCGGCAATAATAATATTCTGTATCTGTACTGTCCATTACAGCAGCTACTGGTTACATGACTACTGAGCATCTGAAATGTGGCTTGTAAGAACTTAGAAATTAATTTTTTATTTTTATTAACTTAAATTTATTAGCCCATGAGGCTAGTGGCTACAAATAGACTTTTCTATTAAAGGAAAAATTTATGGACCAGCTTAGAGCCCAAGAGTCTTAAGCTTATAGCACAAAAGATAAAACAAGTATGTGAATCTACACATTCACTAACTTGTGAATACATGTAACAACACTGATCCTTGATTTTGTTTCAATTCACATAATACAAGAGTTCTAAAAATGGGTGTGGACTAGGAGGACAAAGGAAATCCATCTGACACCCCAAGACTCAATGGAATACTTTAGAGAAGGAGTCATCATCGTTAGAATGAAAGTATTTATCAAGTATTGTTTAAAGACTAGGTAAGGGTGGACAAATCTGGGCTGAAATTCATTTCTGTATATTGTTGTTGTTCAGTCACTCAGTCATGTCTGAGTCTTTGTTACCGCATGCACTACAGCATACCAGGCTTCCCGGTTCTTCACCATCTCCCAGAGCTTGCTCAAACTCATGTCCATTGAGTCAGTGGTGCCATCCAACTATCTCATCCTCTGTTGTCCCCTTCTCCTCCTGCCTTCAATCTTTCCCAGCATCAGGGTCTTTTCCAGTGAGTCAGCTCTTCACATCAGCTGGACAAAGTACTGGAGCTTCAGCTTCAGCATCTCCTTTCAATGAATATTCAAGAGTAATTTCCTCTAGGACTGACCGGTTTGATCTCCTTGTGGTCCAAGGGACTCTCAAGAGTCTTCTCCAACACCACAGTTCAAAAGCATCAATTATTCAACACAGCCTTTTTATGGTCCAACTCTTACATCTGTACATGACCACTGGAAAAACCATAGCTTTGACTAAGCAGACCTTTGTCAGCAAAATAATGTCTCTGCTTTTTAATATGTTGTGTAGGTTTGTCATAGCTTTTATTCCAAGGAGCAAGCATCTTCTAATTTCATGGCTGTAGTCACCATCCACAGTAATTTTGGAGCCCAAGAAAATAAAGTCTGTCACTATTTCCACTGTTTCCCCATCTATTTGCCATGAAGTGATGGGACCAGATGCCATGATCTTAGTTTTCTGAATGTAAAGCACTATAAAAGTCATGTTCATTTGTTTACATATCATCCATGGTAGTTTGGGAGCTATGAGGGCAGAGTTTTAATAGTTGTGACAAACACCACCCTACCCACAAAGTCTAAAATATTTATTTTATAACCCTTTTCAAAAGTGTCTACTGACTTGTGCTCTGGCTAAGGGCTTCAAAAGCTGTCTGGAATAGGTAAGAGAAAAGGAAACTCCATAAGCTGCAATCACGAAGTGAAGAAAGAATTCCTGATATTTAAACCATCTAGGTTACAAGAAAAAACTAAATCTTAAAACTATTTTTAAAAACCTTAAAACTCTGGACATTTTTTATTCATTTGTGGCAATGGTTTGGTAAAAGACTTTATTTACTTGGGAGAAAACTTCTGTTGAGTTTTACCCTTAAGAAAGAAGCAATTACAAAGAAAAAAACCAAAAACACATTCAGAGGATTTATATAAATACTGCACTTCAAAATAAAATAAAATACTGCACTTCTAGTCCTGTCCCACAGTAATTCTCAGGAACCTCTAATTCATTAAATGGCTGCCGGGGCACAAAACGAAAGCAAACTGCCTAACTCATAGTGAAAACCTTCAGACACTGAATTCTGAATTATTCTAAAGGGTAAAAACATTATTAGTATTTTTAAAGTACGCTAATATGATGAAGATTTTCTAAAACAAAATCTGAAACAACTATAGGACTAGAGTTGGCACCACTGAGCACAGTGTGAGTGAGTGAGTGAGTGAAGTCGCTCAGTTGTGTCCGACTCTTTGCAACCCCGTGGACTGTAGCCTACCAGGCTCCTCCCTCCATGGAATTCTCCAGGCAAGAATACTGGAGTGGGTTGACACTTCCTTCTCCAGGGGATCTTCCCGACCCAGGGATGGAACCTAGGTCTCCTGCATTGCAGGCAGACGCTTTATCCTCTGAACCACCAGGGAAGCCCTGGTGTAGTCATCTGTAACAGAGAACATGCTGGCCTCAGAAGATCACTGTGAAGATTAAGTAATGTTTTGTTACCAGGTACTGTACCTGACTCAGAGTGGGTACTTAATCTTTTATAAACACAACTGACTGGAAGAGGTCATTTCCAAGGAATTATGGATGATGAGGTCTTTACTTTCTCAACAGTGCAAACTTATATTTTGAACACTATAGAAGCATTTGCAAACCTGGATCTAAGAGGAAATATCACCTACTGATTGAGGTTCAGGACGAAGACTGCCTCAGTTCACTTACAGCCCTTCTCCTTACTTTTGAATTACCAAAAAGTTTAAAACTTTTTAACTATAAAAATTTCTCTACTACTTGACATCTTAAAGATCTAAAAGTCAAATCTCTCTCTAAACAGGATGTCTAAGAAATACTGTAGCTGCAGCTACAACGTGAAGTCACAGTAAATCATATCCAGCTGGTATGCCTTTCTTAACAAGTCTCATCCAAAGAACACATTTAATGGATTAAGTTGTCACTTTTCTATAACTCACTATTAACTGGAGGCGAAAGAAAGAATACAGTCACTACGTAAAACTACAACAACAGCATCATTTCCAGAATTTATAACACAGCAAATAAAGTTCTCACTCACATTTTATATTATGAATCAAGTTTTTTATATCTTTAAATTTTTCAATGGAATGTTTACAACATATAGACAAGTACTAGAGAATACAAGAGACACCATATACTCACTTTGTTGCTGTTATTATTCAGTAGTTAAGTCATGTCCAACTCTCTGTGACCCCCTGGACTGTAGCACGCCAAGCTCCTCTGTTATCCATTATCTCCTGGAATTTGCTCAAATTCACATCCACTGAGGCAGTGATGCTATCTATCTCATCCTCTACCATCCTCTTCTCCTTTTGCCTTCAATTTTTCCCAGCATGTACTAACTACCCAGATTTAACAAATGTTAACATTTTGCCATATATGCTTCAGATCTCTTTTCCCTTAAAGTACTTAATAGTACAGTTATGGTTAGATGCTCTCCATGCACTTTTTTTTTTTTTTTTTTAAATACTCCAAAAGGACCAGACACAGCCAAACTTCAGGGTTCCTGGATTTTTTTGGAGGGGGGAGGGGTGTCGAACTGTGCGGCTTGTGGGAGCCTAGTTCCCTGACCAGGGATTCTAACCAGGCCCTCAGCCATAAAAGTGCGGAGTCCTATCCACTAAACAGCCAGGGAATTCCCCCTGGATTTTTTTTAATCCATTAATATAGCATTTTTATTACCTTGTTTAAAGTCTCCACCAATTCAATGTTTAGCCTGCAGCAAAAAATTGTTTTACTATTGTTATACAAACCTGATAACACTAAATAATCTTTAAAAAAAAAAAAAAAAAAAGCCTATTAGAGGAGTTCCCTAATGGTCTAGTGGTTAGAACTCTGCACTTTCATTGTCTGGGCCCAAGTTCAACGGATCTACAAGCCATGTGGTGTGCCCCACTCCACCAAAAAACTAAAATTAAACAATAAAGCTATCCTCTGAAAGACTACAAAACAGATGTATTTGCCATCACCTATATTATTAGCATTCTGGCTCACAGTTTGGTTTTTAGATGATGCCTTAGATCTGCACTGTCCAATACAGTAGACACAACCACACGTGGATACTGAGCATTTGCATTATGGTAATCCAAACTGAGACATAAGGGTAAAATGCACACTGAATCTCAAATACTTAGTATGAAAAAAAGGAATGTAAAAAACGCTTTATTTGCATGTTGAAATAATCTTTTGGACACAATAGTCACATCTTTTTTTAAAATGGTTACTAGAAAATGTTATATTACATATGTAGCTCATAGGTAACACTCATTATAATGTCTATCACACAATGCTGTCCTAGATACACCAAAGTAGCACCAGAATAAGAACTACGATTTCAGAACAAGACAAGAATGTCCACTCCCACCACTTTTATTCAATACAGTATTGGAAATCCCAGGTACAGCAATCAGACAAGAAAAAGAAACAAAAAGTATCCACTTTGGAAGGGAAGGGGTAAAACTGTCATTATATGCAGATGACAAGATACTATATATAGAAAACCCCAGACTCCACACAAAAACTATTAAAATGGTAAACAAATTCAGTAAGGTAGCAGGATACAAGATTAACATACGGAAAACAGTTGCATTTCTTTATACTAACAATGAACTATCAGAAAGGGAAAGTTTTTTTTTTTAAATCCCTTTTAAAATTCCATCAGGAAAAAAATAATATACTTAGGAATAAACCTGACCAAGGAGGTGTAAGATTTACATGCTGAGAACTATAAAGCACTAGTGGTAAAGAACCCACTTGCCAATGCAGGAGATGTAAGAGACAAAGGTTAGATCCCTGGGTAGGTACGATCCCCTGGAGGAGGAAATGGCAACCCACTTCAGTATTCTTGCCTGGAGAATCCTATGGACAGAGAAGCCTGGCAGGCTATGGTCCACAGGGTCACAAAGGGTCAAACATAACTGAAGCAACTTAGCATGCACACACACACATAAAACACTGATAAAGGAAATCGAATATGATTCAAAGAAATGGAAAGATATCCCATGCTCTGAAAGAATTAATATTGTTAAAACGGCCATACTACCCAAAGCAATCTACAGACAATGCAATCAAATAACTCAGGACATTTTCACAGAACTAGAACAAATAATCCTAAAGTTTACATGGAACCACAAAAGACCCAGAATTGTCAAAGCAATCCTGAAGAAAAGAACAAAGCTAGAAGACATAACCATCCCAGACCTCAGACAATACCACAAAGCTATAGTAATCAAAACAACATGGTATTGGCACAAAAACAGATGTATGGATCACTGGAACAGAACATAGAGCACAGAAACAAACTCACACACCTACAGTCAATTAATCTTCAACAAAGAAGGCAAGAATACACAGTGGAGAAAAGACACTTTGTCAAGTGGTGCTGGGAAAACTGAAGAGCCACATGTAAATCAAAGAAGTTAGAACGCTCCCTCACACTATACATAAAAATAAGCTCAAAATGACTTAAAAACTTAAATAGAAGGCATGATACCATAAAACATAAGAGGAGAACATAGGCAGAACATTCTCTGACAAATCACAGCAATGTTTTCCATAGGTCAGTCTCCTTATTGTCAGTTAGGCAATAGAAATAAAAGCAAAAATAAACAAATGGTACCTAATCAAATCTATAAGTTTTTGTACAGCAAAGGGAACCATAAACAAAACAAAAAGACAACCTACAGGAATGGGAGAAAATATCTACAAATGATATAACCGATAAGGGCTTAATTTCCGAAATATACAAACAGCTCATACAACTCAATAACAAAAAACAAACAACCCAATCAGACAGTGGGCAGAAGACCTAAACAGACCTTTCTCCAAAGAAGACATGCAGATGGCCAATAAGCACATGAAAAGATGCTCAACATCGCTATTAGAGAAATGCAAATCAAAACCACAATGAGGTATCACCTCTCACCAGTCAGAATGACCATTATCACAAAGTCCTCAAAATAAATGCTGGTAAGAGTGTGGAGAAAAGGGAACCTTCCTACACTGTGGGTGGGATATAAATTGATACAACCACTATGGAGAACAATATAGAGGTTCCTTAAGAAAACTAAAAATAGAGTTACTATATGATCCTGCAATCCCACTCTTGGACATATATCCAGAAAAATTCAAAAAGAGTCAGATTAAGCAACTAACACACACACACACACACACACACAGTGAACTTATGTTCAGTCTGACAGACACAGAAAACAAATTTATAATTACCAAAGGGGAAAAGGGGTAGGGGGTAAATTAGAAGTTTTGGATCAGTTGATACAAAATACTATACATAAAATAGATAAACAACAAGGTCATACTCTATAGCATGGGAAACTGAATTCAATATCTTGTAATAAACTATAATGAATAGGGAAAAGAATGTTTTATGTATGTGTATATACATGGGTTCATGTAAATATACGGGCTTCTCTTGTGGCTCAGCTGGTAAAGAATCCGCCTGCAATGCGGGAGACCTGGGTTCGATCCCTGGGTTGGGAAGATCCCCTGGAGAAGGGAAAGGCTGCCCATTCCGGTATTCTGGCCTGGAGAATTTCATGGACTATGAGTGTGTGTGTATATCTGAATCACTCTGTTGTATACCAGAAAGTAACACAACATTGTAAATCAACTATCAGTTCAGTTCAGTTGCTCAGTCATGTCTCACTCTTCACAACCCCATGGACTGCAGCATGCTAGTCTTCCCTGTCCATCACCAACTCCAGGAGCTTGCTCAATCTCATGTCCATCGAGTCAGTGATGCTATCCAACCATCTCATCCTCCGTCATCCCCTTCTCCTCCTGCCTTCAATCTTTCCCAGCATCAGGGTCTTTTCCAATCAGTCAGTTCAACTATACTTCAATTAAAAAAAAAAAAAAAAAACTACATTTTCAGAATGAAGACTGAGAAAAACATGCAAAAGTCTAGATGGTCAAAATGGTAGACTTGTAGTTGTTATCTAGGTGATTTAGAGAGAATACTATTTAGGAAAAAGTAGGACCCCCAGATTATTATTCTACATCACCAGGACACCCCAAATAAAACTCTTTGCTTCATTTCATTTTACTCATGTGTATCTAGAAAGTTAGTTTATTTTCAGAATTTTTTAGCAACTTAAATAGACTGAAAACAGATCTAATACAATTCATTCATCCACTTAATAATTTTTATTAATTGGGACTGGGAATACATTGGTATCCCTGGTGGCTCAGATGGCAAAGAATCCACCTGTAATGTGGGGGACCTGGGTTCAATCCCTGAGTTGGTAAGATTCCCTGGAGAAGGGAATGGCTACCCACTTCAGTATTCCTGTCTGGAGAATCCCCGCGGACAGAGGAGTCTGGTGGGCCACAGTCCATGGGATCACAAAGAGTCGGACACAACTGAGCAACTAAGCATAGCACAGCAGACACAGCAGCTACCACTGTGACTTACTTTCTGGTGTCTGGGGGGCTGGGGCTGGGAGCAGAGATATGTAAACAATGAACAAGTTAACAAATAAGTTAAAAAATTCACTTCAGAAAACTGTTCTGAAGAAGTTATATGAAAAAAGTCAGTAGTCATTCTTTCCAGTCCATCCCTATCTTTAGAATCAGCTTCTAGGAGTGCTTGGAAGCCGCAGACACTAGGATTTATTTTAGTGGGTGATAAATTAGTTATTTCAATGTGTTCATACTGCAAGCTCATTTTCTGTGTAAATATTTTCAATCAAAGCATTCTGCAAAACACGTGTACTATTCCCAAGGACATCACACAAGAAAATGCAAGGCAATTTATGTCATTGTCATGATTCTCATAATACTTAAATGCCCAATTTGACTTTTAATGCTTCATTAAGGGGGAAAAAAAATCAGTGATTATTTACCCTTTTCCAATGAAGAAAGGCAAATAAGAATATCTGGCTGTAAACATAGCAAAATAACTTCTTAATTGTTAAGCACCCAGCATTCTTCAATATAAATCTTCTGGTCCAGGAAATGGCACAAAGACCCAAGCTGATGAAGTCAAGTTCCTCTCATGCAAAAAAAAAAAAAATAACTCCCCAAATCCTGAGAGTTCATACTCACAGAAAATGTTTATGTACGTGGCCATTTAACTGCACAACTGAGCTGGCCTTCATAAATGATGTGTCAGTCAGGGCAACAGTTAAAAACACCCCTTCACTACTGCCAACTCTCAGCGCACCCACATTCCAGAACACTATGCAGCCATTATAAGTCATATTAACTTCAAAACACAATATACATTTGGGTGAGGAAAATAGCAGATGTTAGAAACGTCCAACAATAATTGAATTCCATCAGTAAATTATAGCAAATTCATATAACAGAACACTGCACAGTTACTAAAAATAATCCTGAAAGTAAATTTACTGACATTGGATGACATGAAAACAATCATATTTTACTCAATAAGCAGTAATTGCAAAACATACCTAATGTGATATCATTTTGTATGAAAAAATTTGAAGAGCATATCACAAATTGTTAACATTAATTAAAAACAGTATATATGTGTGATATCAATGATATTCAACCAAATGAGATAAAGAGAAAAGGGAATTACAGAAATGTCACAGAATGCTAGCACAACAATCTCTGGGTGGTCTCTCCCCCTACTTACAGAAGTCTGTGACATCTGTTCAGTCTTCCTTCTCACCTGGGTCCTACCATAATCTAGGTGATGCAACAAGAGGACACCTGTCTAACAGCCAGGTGCCTCATCCCCGTTGTTGCTGTTTAGTCACTAAGCCATGTCCAGCTCTTTTGCAACTCCATGGACTATAGCCTGCCAGACTCCTCTGTCCAAGGGATTTCCCAGGCAAGAACAGTAGAATGGGCTGACATTTCCTTCTCCAGGGATCTTCCTGACTCAGGGATTAAACCCATGTCTCCTGATTCCTAGGTAACCTCAACTCCAGTGATCTCCCCCTTCACTCCATAAAGCCATCCACTTATACAGTCACAACTTGCTCTGTTGTCTGAAATCAATTAATTCAAGGCATTCTATTCAGACCTCGGCCCTCAGCAATCCTGAATAATCAGATACATTTGTTCAAAAGAATCTTTGCTTCCTCTGGTCCTGTTTTCTTCCTGTCAGAATGGTTCAGAGTTCACCCCTACTTACTCTCATTTATACTCCTTGTATAAACTAGGAATTTCATATCTCCCCCTTCGTTTTGGTAACCAGTTTTAAAACTGTACCCAATTTATTGAACTTCAGTAAATTAAAAAATGAATCAAAACAGATTACTATCCTATTATACAGAGGAGAATCAAACTACCTTTTCTTCTCCAGGCTGCTGCTGCTAAGTCGCTTCAGTCGTGTCCGACTCTGTGCAACCCCATAGACGGCAGCCTACCAGGCTCCCCTGTCCCTGGGATTCTCCAGGCAAGAACACTGGAGTGGGTTGCCATTTCCTTCTCCAATGCATGAAAGTGAAAAGTGAAAGTGAAGTCACTCAGTCGTGTCCAACTCTTAGCGACCCCATGGACTGCAGCCCACCAGGCTCCTCCGTCCATGGGATTTTCCAGGAGATAATCATAAAACTGCTCAAGTATTGGCACGCATCTCAGTCCATCCCTCATCTCCTGCTTTTTCCTCAAAATTATTTCATTATTGAAGCAGAGCGAGATTCAATCATGTAAACAATCTAATCCTCATACCTTCTCTTATAATATTCATCTATTCTCTCAATTCTTTTTAAATCTTTCCTACATCTGTATTTCCCAGGACTTTATATCAAATATACAGGGTCAGTATTCTATAAACACCAAAATGCTTGAATGCTTTGTATACATTAATTAACCTAATTTTAACAGCACTCCTACAAAATAGTACTATTATTATCCCTACTTTATAGACAGGGAAACTGAGCCCCAGAGAAGTTAAATAATTCCCTCATTAATATAATATACTATCGGCAGAGCTGAGATTTTAACCCAGGCATCTGGCTTTCAGTCTGCTCTTGACCATCATGTCACACTGCCTCTTAAACCAAAGCTAACCTTTTGATTCCTTAACTGAGAAATCTGTCCATTGAAAACATGGTTAATAATTTCAATATATGATTTAAGTAAACATCAATTGGTACATACTTTTCATACCAACTGTAATAATCCCAAAGGCCTTACAGATATATCTGCTTATCATTCATAACACAATAATACATTCTTTCTAGATTCATAAACCATTTCATATACACAATTTCCTAATTTGAGTTCACTTTAAATGGTTGGGTGACTTTCTGAATTTTTTCATTCACCTGAAGTTATTAGGTACTTTCCCCCAGGACTGTCTCATTCTATTTTGCGTATGTAATGCACAATTTGTCAAATTTTAAAAATAAGTTTTCCTGTTTCCAATTCCTCTTAAACCATCAATATTTGACCTTCCCCTTAAGTATGTTCTCTTTAACTGAATGTTAAAATAACATCAAAGTCAAAAATTAGAACTATTTATTCTGAGTGAAGCCAGTAAGCACTTAAACCTGTGAAGGAATTCTAAGTAGAGCAAGAAAGCCATCAATATTTTATCTGCCAACATTTACACGGCAACCTACTTGAAACAGTAAGTTGTATGGCTGTTTCCATTTCTGGAAGGTATTGGCTTATCTAAGAAATCCAGATTTCCTCTTTGCCCTCCCAGGGAAAAAAAAAAATACTGTCAAGTGTCACTGAATATGTTTCTTATGTTTTATATCATCAAAATTTAATAATAGAGCTAACTGAAAGGAAAGAAAAAAGAGAGAAGGACTGAACTTAGTTTCAATTTTTAGAACTTCTTAAAGAAAAATATCAATAAAATGGGAAAACAAAACAGAAGAGAATATTTTATTTTCTAAATGAAAAAAAAAATACAGTTTTTTGGGATTCCCTGTCAGTCCAGTGGTTAGGACATAGCACTTTCACTGCCGTGGCCTGGGCTCAATCCTCGCTGGGGAACTAAGACCCTGCAAGTCACCCAATACAGCCACAAAGAAGAAGAAAAATACAGTTTCAGATAGGTCACTGTACAACAAAGTCCGCCATAAGATTAAGGAAAGGTGTAGGACGTAGTAGGAAAAGCTACAACTACCCAGACCTCAATTTGAACCCCAAATCTGGTATCACTACTAGTAGTGATGAAACAAAGTGAAAAAGTGAAAGTGAAGTCGCTCAGTCGTGTCCGACTCTGTGACCCCATGGGCTATAGCTCACCAGCCTCCTCCGTCCATAGGATTTTCCAGGGAAGAGTACTGGAGTGGGTTGCCATTCTCCAAATCTCCATTTCCTCACCTTGAAATCAATAATAATACCTCTCTGGAAGAATGGGGTATTAGATGTAATTAGAAAATACAGCAGCTAAAGCAATCCCCCTATTACTAGAGCAATGTCACCATACTAAGCTAAGAGCAAAGAAATGGTTCAACTCAAGTTATCAGCCATTATATAAACTTGTCTAATGTATATACTATTAGACAAAGTATCAAAATAATTCCTGATCACCTGCACAGACCATTGTCTTAAAGTCCCTCTCTCTGCTCGATTCAGCTACAGGAAGCTGGTTCTTGATGTGTAGTCTGAACAAGTCATCTACTTTTTTTTCCAGCTGAGACTTGGTTATACCTTTTTGAACAGAATATTGCTTTGTTAGGCACACTTCAAGTGAAAGTTCAAACTGGGGCATCTCAGAGCAGACTGGATCACATCGAATGCCAAGCATCCACATCATCCAGTTTTATTAAAGATGCTGCCAAGTCCCTAGAGAATTACTAGAAATGAAAGAAGGATAGTGCAAGGCATGAGAAATTACTAGTCACCTTTATAACCTAAAATTTAACCTTAATAGTCAAATTTATAATAAACTGACTGAAAATTTCTCAACTATGCCAAAAATCATGACTTACTAATACATTTTAGCTGATTAGTGGGAAAAAAAGCAATTAACCAAGTTCCTTAATTATCAAAAAGTGATACTTAAAACACTTCCTTTTAGAGATCCCTATTCATTTTAATTTTTGATAGCACTTATGTGTAAGGGGGCAAACAAATCAGAGAAAATAGTGTAGAAGACTTCCATTTTTCACACAGAATTTAAAAGAAAGTTTGTTCTAATGTTTAGAAACGCAGCTACTGAATAGTTTCACTTGTAATATCAAAACTCACTTACACTCTATCCTAAGGAAACGACTGTAAATTTGAGTAGACACATCTTGCTACAACACAAACTCCATGAGAGCAGAGATTTTCTTCCTATTTCTATTTATTCATTACCATATCCTCAGTGCCTAGAACAGTGAAACAGCAACTAGATATTTATTGAATTTTTTAGAAGATCCATACAGTGTTATTTAGAGTAATAAAAAACTGATAACACTTATGAAATAGTATACATTCATTATAATGATGAAGACTATATAACTGCACAGAAGTGCTTTCACCTTTTTAAGTGATTTTTTTTCTGAACCACACTGAATGGCTAGGAGGGTCTTAGTCCCCCAAACAGGGGATGAACCCCAGGCCATGACAGTGAAAGCACAAGTCCTAATTACCACCCCACCAGGGCATTTCCAAAAAACATTCTATTAGGTATTACTTACACATTAAGAAAACTGGGTTCCAGTATCAATTCAATCATTACTCTAACTTGTGCTCTGGGGTAAATGATGGTCTATCTGGGCTCCAGTACCTTCTGTGAACTGCTTCCCCTACTTCTCGGCCCTCAATGGTCCATTCTCAAGCAAAGATTACAGGAAGAACATGCCTGAGCTACCTAAGCAAGCAGAGACTGACCACACGGCAGAGTAAGGGGTAAGCAACCTGCACCAAATCAACGCGATCTGCCCTATCCACCCAGACTGAGAGTTTCTTGGCGATCAGCTCTTAGAGCCACACTGACTCAGAACCATCCATTTTAACTCTAGGACCCAAAGGCAGACTTGAAGCACTCTACAATAAACGGAGCCAGCAATTTAGGTCATCTGATCCTAGAGAACAATGCCACCCAGGGTGCACCAAAACATCAAGCCCAACTGTCAAAGGAACCAGAAAACACAGTACAGGTGGAAAGGGAGCAATTTCACCTGCTGGAAATGGAAAACATGGGTCTCCGAGCCAGCCAACAACTCTTACACAAAAGAATAGGCTGCTCACCAATCTGCTGGAGGAAAACCAGCTGTTCTCAAGTCCTTGGAATAAAAACCACTACAACCTTACTCTATTCACCTGAGACAAACCCTAAGGACACTATTCTACTATTTTACAGACTCTTTCTGATGAAAATCTCAAAGACTTTGCAAAAGCATCATTTGCCCTTCAGCACCTACTTCCATCCCCCTTGCCTCACCCCACAGCCACACTGTGTCAGCAGCCACTGCAGAACCCCCAGAGGAAGCGCAGAGCAGTGCTCAGGAGCACAGACTCTGGAGCCAGACTGCCTGGGTGCAAAACTTGGCTCTGCCCCTTCCTAGCTGGGTAACTTTGGGCAAGTTGCCTGAAACTTTCTGTGCCTCCACCTGGGGACAATAAAAACATACAGGATTATTATAAAGGTTAAATTCATGTAGAACAGTATCTGAGTAACTACTTAGTGTAAAATTAAAATTTTCTAATGTAAGTAAATGATTTGTGCCAAGGTCTATTCCTTATAAGGAACACTAAAGACACTTAGGAATTTTTGTAGTTAATAATTACCAAACCACAAAAAATTCTTAATACAAAAGAAAAATCTCCAGGGAGGAAGTACACTGGTGCCCTGTAGTTTTACTGGCAAGCTATAGGCCAGGAATTTCTAACCTGCAGGTTCATGGGAGGATTCAGGCAGCCCCTAAGTGTCCCCTGAAATTACACAAAATTGAGACATTAAGATACCTCTATACTCTTGTACCTCCTGTCTTAAAAAAAAAATTTGTCCCTTCACTAAATATCTACTACCTGCAACTATTTAATTCTCCTTTCATTCTCTCTTGGACCCACTCCAATAAGGCCCTTGACTCCACTGAAACAAACCTTGTAAAGATCATCTCTGACCTCCACCGTGCTAAAACCAGTGATCAA
Source organism: Bos taurus (assembly GCF_002263795.3). Lineage (NCBI taxonomy): Eukaryota > Metazoa > Chordata > Mammalia > Artiodactyla > Bovidae > Bos > Bos taurus. Next base: position 44,646,155 of record NC_037343.1, on the reverse strand, counting down.
TTCTCTGTCCTAATCTGGCCCAGTTTAGCAGAATTTTTCCCCAGTACATCTCCCCCTCTTAATTTGATATATTTTTCCACCCACTTTCCAGGATGCCATCTACTATCTGTTACAGTTTTTCCTGGTTTTCCATTTTTACTGATCTCTTCTCAGCAATTTTTGTTGCTGATTCTTCTCACCAGTCTTCTCATTTTAGTTCCTGACAACACCATCCTTTCTAGGTGCTCAGTTTCAAAACCTTGCAATCATTCTTGACTCCCCTCTTTCACCCCAAACCTACATCAAAATCCATCAGAAAATACTGCTGCTCTACCTTCAAAATACATGCAGAAGCCAAACACTTCTCACCCTCTCATTGCTAGTATCCTGGCCTGAGTCACCATCATTTCTCACATGAATTACTATCACAATAGTCTCCTACCTATCTCCTTATTTCTACTCTTTTGCCCCAGTCTATCGCTAATACAGCAGAGTGATCTTTTAAAAATACAAATCATATGTCATGTCTCTGCTCAAAACCTTTCAACACCCTCCCATCTCAATTTAAGCCAAAATCCTTAACAGGACTCCTGGGGCACCAGAGATCTAATTGCCCCTACCCCCTTACCAGTACATATTACACTTTAGCTTCAGAGTCGATACAGATGAATTGTCGTTCAGTCACCCAGTTGATTATTATAAGGAAATAATATAATATTTATATATTATTATATAATATGTATTATTATAATGTAATATAATATTTATATATTATGATATATAAATATTATATTTATGATCTGACTCTTGTCTAGACTCTTTACGATCCCATGGACTACAGCACACCAGGCTTCCCTGTCCATCACCAACTCCCAGAGCTTGCTCAAATTCATGACCACTGAGTCAGCGATACCATCCAATCATCACATCCTGTCGTCCACCTCTCCTTCTACCTTCAATCTTTCCCAACATCAAAGTCTTTTCTAATGAGTCAGTTTTTCACATCAGGTTCAGCTTCAGTATCAGTCCTTCCAATGAATATTCAAGGTTGATTTCCTTTAGGATTGACTAGCTGGATCTCCTTGCAGTCCAAAGGACTCTCAAAAGTCTTCTCCAACACCACAGTTCAAAAGCATCAATTCTTCGATGTTCAGCCTTTTTTAGGTCCAACTCTCACATCCAAACAGGTGAATGGTAGACCCAAAAATTTAAGTGAAAGTCCTAAACCCCCAGTTCCTGTGAATTCGACCTGATTTGGAAAAATAAGTCTTTGTAGATGTAATCAAGTTAAGAATGTCAAGATGAGATCATCCTAGATTTAGGAATGACAGACAGAGGGAGAAGAAACAGAGAAGTGAGGACAGAATCAGGGACTAGAGTGGTGAGTCTATAAGCCAAGAGCTGCAGCAGCAACCAGAAGCAAGGAGAGAAGCATAGAATCAACAGGACCTCAGAGCCTACAGAGGGAACCAGCTCTGGCAACAACTTGATCTCAGACTTCCAGCCCCGAAACCATGAGAGAATACATTTCAGCTATTCTCAGTCACCCACCCTGTGCTACTTTGTTACAACAGCCCGGAAGCTAACACAGCACCCTTCCCCTCTGGTCCTGCTCCAATCACCCTGTCTTCCTGGATCCCACCTTTGTGCTGGCCTTTCCCTTCTGCCTGGAATGCTCAAACCCCAGAACTCCAAATGGCTAACCTGAGCACCACATTTAACCTTGTGCTCAAATATGTCCGTCTCTATGAGGCCTATCCTGACTCTATTTATCAATAAATCGCAACAATCGCCACCCTTCCCTTCTGAACTCTGCTTTTTCCACAGCACTTAACACATTCTAATATACTGCACAATGTTCTTATTTATCATTTTTCTGGCTAGATGGCTCCACTAGAATATAAGCTTCACAGGGGCGAGGTTTGCCGGCTCAAGGGAAGAGGGCAGGCGGGAGCTAGGGAAGGCTGGGAGTTTTTTCTCTTTTGTTCACTGATGTCTCCTAAACATCTATAAATATGTCAGGTAGATAGCAGCCATTTGATAGACATGCTGAATAAATCTGTTAAATGAATGATGTCTTTTTCTGGAGAGTCCAGTTTTCCTCATAATAAAGTGACCTGACACCCCAAAGGAAGAGTTTTAAGTCTTTGTTTTAAATCTTTAAGTGGCTAAGGAAAAGAGGATTCTAAAATTCTTACTGAATTTTAGACCCGAACTCTTAAAAGAGCAAACAAAAACCAATAAATACTCAATACTTACTATCTTGCAAACAGCAGATATCACAAGTTTAAATTCCCACTTCAAAAGCCAAATTTTGTTTTTAAAAAAGAGAGAGAGATGCAATTCACTTCAATTTAGTGGCTTGTGAAACAATTTCACCCACTTTCACAGAACCTTCTACACTAAAGGATGTCCCTGGCTTAAGCTACTTCTCTCTATGGCTAAAATAATAAAGAAGAGCAGCCGTAAGTGTGAAGCACTCACATATGTCAATGTAGTTTCACAAACCTCAAGTACACTGTCAAATACTTTTCTCTACCTGGCTACAACCCTATGTAGAACACAGGAGAAGAACCAAAGCAAACGTTAACTGTCTAGCATTAGTATGCTGTAAACAAATATTTACCCAAAATACAACATCATTGCTTACAAGGCCTTGAGAAACTGTTGTAGAATAGATGTCATTTATATCTACAGCTTAGTATGAACCATAAAGCATAATGATGGGGAGCAGTCGAACACAGCAAAACTTGTTAATGGATCTGATAACAGCAGAAAGGCACCCACTGCATTCCTTATTATTATTGCTGCAGCATATTTCACAGTTAATACTAAACAGCTCTCCTTGAACACAATCATACTAAGCACTAGAATTCAGCATATAATTCATCCAAGTATATACTCTTCAGACATACTTTTTACATTACATAAATGACTATTACAGAAGGAAATCTGAACATCTGACATTATGGAATTTGTCTTGTTCCATCAGCAAATGGATTAATAATACAATCAAGTCCCAGGCCTTACCTTTCCTGGTTCCTTTCCCCATTTCACCAGTTTAGTTAATTTCTACAAGACCTACCAAATACTCTGAAGAAAAAGGCATTCTGAATACTATTAAGTCATATTCAACAAGAGGATTACCTTAAACTGTTTTTTAACTAGTGGTAAAATTTTCGTCTCTCCAGACACAGCACTTCTCCAAAGTCCAAACCCGACCACTCGAGTGACCACACCAGCCCCGCCCTATCCAAGCCCCAGCCCTGCCTCTCCTGGTTTCCTGCAACAGCCTCCTCCCCAGCCCCTCCTTCCACTCTGAATGGCAACAGTCTCCTATGCAGTAGCCTTTCAGGATCTCTTTAAAAGAGAAATCAGATCCTGCTACACCCCTGACCAAAACCTTCATTGGCATCCCTTACACTTAAGAGTAAAAAAAAGCCTGAGATCTTACCGTGGTCAAGAGTGACCTGTAAGACCCAGCCCTGACTGGTCTACTGATCCTTAACCACACAGCAGGCTCCCATCTCAGGACTTGGGCATTTGGCGTGCCTTCTGCCTGAAATGCTCTGTCCCCAAATCTCTGCATGGTTTTTGTCCTGTTCAAGGCCCAGAGAAGCCATCCCTGAAAACCCTACTTCACAGGATCTGCCATCCATTCCATCACTCTCTATCCCCTAAGCAACATAGTTGCTTCACTTTATAATTTGTTTAATTTGAATAACAGAGGTATATTTTCCTTATTCAAAATGAGATCTGGACCAAAAATGCAATTTTTATATGCCACTCCCTAAGAAGTTGGACACAACATATAAATATTTTAAATACAAGTCTTCTTAAAAATAATTCTGTGCTTTGTGTATGGTTTTTCCTAATCATTTTTTATTTAAAAGCATTGAAAAGTACAGTATGTAAAAGAAAGTTTATGGTAGTAGCACTATAGTAGGAAAAAGAATGGGATAATGAACATAATGGAAATAACCTAAAGGACCAATACCACATTTGCTGTTGTTTACTCACTAAGTCGTGTCTGACTCTTTTGCAACCCCCATGGACTGTAGCCCGCCAGGCTCCTCTGTCCATGGAATTTTCCAAGTGAGAATACTGGAGTGGGTTGCCATTTCCTTCTCCAGGGGACCTACCCAACCCAGGGGTTGAAATCCCATTTCCTGCATTGGTAGGTGGATTCTTTACCACTGAACCACCTGGGAAGCCCCACCAATACCACATATCAATACCACAGCATGGCCCCCCCCCAAAAAAAAAAAAACAAACGGAGAAGTGTTTAGGAGATATCAAGGTTGTTTTTTTTTAATTAATGACGACAAGTAAGCCCAACCTTTACACTGCTCAAGTATTTACTAATAAGCACGTGCACTGTGCCTGACCCACCCAGGCAGACCAAGACTGGGCTGGAGCTCTGAGCTCTGGGTGGCAGGCTGAGCAGGCACTTACAATGTGGTGACATGTCCCGGGTAAGACAGGTGGCAAGGGAGAGCGAAGCTGAAGGCAGCCCTGACTGAGGAAAGGCTGTCAGATAAAATGCTCCTTAAACTGAGACTTGAAGAAGAAAACAAGAGGGAGCCAAAAAAAGAGGGGAGGGGGTGGAAGAAAGAAGAGGATGAAGCAGAGTGGGTGTCTGGTGTGAGAAGCAAGAGAAGAGATGGAACAAAATCATATATAATCTATGATTTCTGATTTTTTTTTTTTAGAAAACTAAAATAACTTCAGCATTTAGTGACAAGATTTGGGGTAAGAAATTTTTATAAGATATGATACTAAATAAAAGCCAAGCGTGACTCTTCACCAACTGCTTGGCCTTCTAAGAGCCTGTTTTGTCCTGCAGCTATTTCTCTTTCCTCCAGTCCATTCCACCATCTGACCAAACTACAAGCAAGGACAGAAAGCAACTTTAACAGCACATGAGCACATACATGTCCTTCCCAGGACTGCCCAGTGCACTCCTATGGCCACATTACAAATCTGGGGCCCAAAACACTAAGACAGTCCTCCACAGTCTCTGGAGGCCTTGTGACTTTATTGCCTCACCTCCCATTCCTGTCAGGCATCGGCAGGAATTCTATGCCTATACCATTCGGTCCTCCTAAATCAACCCACTCCATCTCTCCACAGACTCTTGACACTGACTAGGCTCTCTTTACTTAACCCTGTACAAGGATCCTCATTCCTGCCTCAGGCTGACCTGCTAGGACTTCCCTAACCTGCTCTCCCAGTTCCTAGGCAAACAGCACCCATTCTTCAAGGCTCTCCTCTTAAGCTTCTCAACAGATCCTTAGTTAACTTCTTTAACCCACAATAATCTCTGCTGCTGCTAAGTCGCTTCAGTCGTGTCTGACTCTGTGCGACCCCAGAGACGGCAGCCCACCAAGCTCCCCCGTCCCTGGGATTCTCCAGGCAAGAACACTGGAGTGGGTTGCCATTTCCTTCTCCGATGCATGAAAGTGAAAAGTGAAAGTGAAGTCGCTCAGTCGTGTCCGACTCTTAGTGACCCCATGGACTGCAGCCTACCAGGCTCCTCTGTCCATGGGATTTTCCAGGCAAGAGTACTTGAGTGGGGTGTCATTGCCTTCTCCGACAATAATCTCTAGTTAGCCTGAATCTGAACTGTATTTGTTATGCTATACAATAAGCAGTTTCACTTTTGAACTAGATAACTCTAAATGTTACATTTTGCAAGCTTGCCGACCAAAGTTTATATTCCATTTCCTTCAGTATTAATCTTGGAAACACACATCCAATACCTGTTGGCTGTCTGAGAGGTCCCAGATGGAAGGTTAAGCCAGGTAGAATTCAGTGCCAGCTGCTTCTCTCTGGAACTTCATGTTTAAGCACCACGATTAGGATTGAATTTACATGCCCCTTTAGCACAGGAAGCAGATTTACTTCTTTATTTATTCACTCATTCACTCACTCATTCATTCATTTTTAATGCAGGCAAACATCACCATTGTGCAAGTCTCCCTAGCACCTTCCACATTCTCTAGCAAATAAATAATAAATCTATTTGGTGAATGAATGGATTTAATGCCAGTATAAGAGAAATATGGAAGTCATAGGTATGACTAACACTTGGAGTTTAATTAATAAAGCCCCAAGGTGATCCTTGGGTCATTCTTTTTAACACTAATACATTTATTTTTAAACAATGCTTCAAATCCTCCATACAGAGATAATGTAATTTTTCTAAAAACTAAGTAAGTCATTTTTTAGGAAGAAAAAGGTCAGGATTTACTTCATATTTAGGGAGGAAGGAGACAATGAATTGAAAAACTAAGTATTGTGTCCCCCATCACTCAAAGAGGGAAACATGTAAAACAGTAACAGCACCTAAGTTACTCATAGCATGTAACCCTAAAAAAGTATGCAAGTTCACAAGGCAGAGAAGTCCAAGGGCAAGGCTAAGTCCTTCTGCTACAGGACTCCTATTTATTTGCAAAGTTTTCCCCTCCCAAAGAAGGGGCTCAGGAAAAATGAACAAAATTATTGTCATGTTAGCTCTGATATGACACATAGAAAAGTATTTGGGATTCAGATTAATACAGGGTTAGGATGCCCAACCTCTTCCAAGAGATGTACATTCTACTCCCCAGAAAGCATCAGTGCCAAGGAAAGGCCCACCCACTTACACCAGGTCACACATCCACGAAACATGCAGCTGCCAGAAGCAGGGCTGCAGGACCAGCTTGTCAAGAGACAGGCAAAGAGAGCCTGTGTTTTAAAAACTAATTGCCACATAAATGTCCCAGGTGTATGTGCACTTCTCACTCTGGGCTGTCAGAACCTGATGTTTCTACTTCTTGCACAGTTCTTTTCAGACTGCATTATACTGATTTTTCTCCATATCTGTTTCTTCCTTTGGGTCATGACCCCTGTTGAGAGGACACGTCTTACTCATCTTTGAGCTCCAGGGCCCAGCACACAAGAGGCACTAGGATAACTACTGTCGACAAGCCCAGCATGCCACTCAGATGCTCCCTTACCAAAAGTCAACCACCCGGAGAAAAGCAGACTGAGCTGAGAGCGACCTTCTAAAAGCTATGGCCTTAAGTCACAGATTTTCTATGATAATCATTGTTTCACTTATTTATCACCTTATCTATCATTTCAGAAAAACAAGACTGTACTTTCCTTTTTATCGTTGCTACATGACCACAGGAAAAACCATAGCCTTGACTAGACGAACCTTTGTTGGCAAAGTAACATCTCTGCTTTTGAACATGCTATCTAGGTTGGTCATAAGTTTCCTTCCAAGGAGTAAGCGTCTTTTAATTTCATGGCTTGCAGTCACCATCTGCAGTGATTTTGGAGCCCAGAAAAATAAAGTCTGACACTGTTTCCACTGTTTCCCCATCTATTTCCCATGAAGTGATGGGACCAGATGCCATGATCTTCGTTTTCTGAATGTTGAGCTTTAAGCCAATTTCTTCACTCTCCACTTTCACTTTCATCAAGAGGCTTTTTAGTTCCTCTTCACTTTCTGCCATAAGGGTGGTGTCATCTGCATATCTGAGGTTATTGATATTTCTCCCGGCAATCTTGATTCCAGCTTGTGTTTCTTCCAGTCCAGCGTTTCTCATGATATACTCTGCATGATGTATTCTGCATATAAGTTAAATAAACAGGGTGACAATATACAGCCTTGACGAACTCTTTTTCCTATTTGGAACCAGTCTGTTGTTCCATGTCCAGTTTTAACTGTTGCTTCCTGACCTGCATACAAATTTCTCAAGAGGCAGATCAGGTGGTCTGGTATTCCCATCTCTTTCAGAATTTTCCACAGTTTATTGTGATCCACACAGTCAAAGGCTTTGGCATAGTCAATAAAGCAGAATCTGGGCTCCAAAATCACTACAGATGGTGACTGCAGCCATGAAATGAAAAGACGCTTACTCCTTGGAAAGAAAGTTATGACCAACCTAGATAGCATATTGAAAAGCAGAGACATTACTTTGCCAACAAAGGTTCGTCTAGTCAAGGCTATGGTTTTTCCTGTGGTCATGTATGGATGTGAGAGTTGGACTCTGAAGAAGGCTGAGCACCGAAGAATTGATGCTTTTGAACTGTGGTGTTGGAGAAGACTCTTGAGAGTCCCTTGGACTGCAAGCAGATCCAACCAGTCCATTCTGAAGGAGATCAGCCCTGGGATTTCTTTGAAAAGAATGATGCTAAAGCTGAAACTCCAGTACTTTGGCCACCTCATGTGAAGAGTTGACTCATTGGAAAAGACTCCGATGCTGGGAGGGATTGGGGGCAGGAGGAGAAGGGGACAACAGAGGATGAGATGGCTGGATGGCATCACTGACTCGATGGACGTGAGTCTGAGTGAACTCCGGGAGTTGGTGATGGACAGGGAGGCCAGGCATGCTGCGATTCATGGGGTCGCAAAGAGTCGGACACGACTGAGCGACTGATCTGATCTGATAGGTACTTGGAGAGTATGATTCTTCTGAAATCTCTTGTTTTCAAATTAAACACATCCATAGGAATCATAGGAGAAGATAAGGGAACATACCATATTTAAGAAAAAAGACACTAGTTTCAAAACATAATTTTCTAATAATCAAGTAAAACAGAAAGTATAAAGGGAAAAAAACTTTGTCTGAAACCATCTACATGAGTAAAGTACATCATTCCTTAGGCTTTGCTGGTGGCTCAGATGGTAAAGAACCTGCCTGAAATGCAGGAGACCTAGGTTCAATCCCTAGGTCAGGAAGATCCCCTGGAGGACAGCATGGCAACCCATGCCAGTATTCTAACCTGGAGAATCCCATGGACAGAGGAGCCTGATGGGCTACAGTCCATGGGGTCGCAGAGAGTCAGATATAACTGAGTACATCATCACTATGATACAAACTTTGAACAATTCTCTCCCAGAATTTATCATCAACAGAAAAGGTGAAGCTTCACAGAAAAAGATATACCAGAAAGGTGCCTTCTTCACTTAATGAAGTCTAAGTTATATCTCTTTGTAATCTATTAAGTTTGTAATAGAAAAAGTACCAAATTGTAGAACTTTTTCTGCACATCTAAAAACAGACATCAGGTCAGTAATTCACAGAAATCAGTAGAAAGCAGGTAATCACAATAAGTTTACCTCATCCCTGATATATACTCTTACTTATGCTTTTGGCTAATTTCATAGCCATCTGTTATCCTTATGGACCCTTTCTCTTATAGCATCCACTAAAACAAAGAAATTCAAAGACTGACTGCTAATTCAATGTAATAAAAACAACAGGTCTCCTGTCCAGATTACATCAAATGGCCACAGTTCTTTTTTCAGTAACCATGAACCGGAGGCTAAAGTCCTCACAAAGCATCTCTGCAAGTGGTCCTGCAGTGACCGGGCCACAGTGCACACTCAGTTACTGCTAGACAATCCCCTCCTAAAGGAAGACACACGGCTGTCACTGCATCTAAAGTAAAACCAAACCTCAACAACACAGCCATACCTACTCTCTGGAGTTTTCTAAACTAAACAGGTGTCACAGATAAGCTCAAAATAGGTCTACCTCCTCCATTCTTGATGCTTTAGCAACATTCAATTGTCTAACACTTCCCCCAGAGGCTGGATTCTTTTCAGTGGTGTCTTACAACTGAATTCTTCTTCTCAAGGAGTGATAAAAACATGACTCCTTCCTATAGAATTTTATTTTTAAGCAGAGAAATTACCTCAAATATCCAAACCAAAGGAGAAAACAAATTATCTGATCACCTCATGGGAAAAGTAAGCACTTAACCAGACAACTCTCTCCTGACTCAGGCCTTTTTTTTTTTAAGGAGGGAAAAAAGACTCTATTAACCTTTTTAATTACAAATTAATCTTTGACTCCCAGAAAGTAAAAAAGCTTCAAAGCTTCCTTCCTGAGCGATTAGACTAGAATAAGCAACTTGAGAAAGAAAAACAGCCTCTTAAATCACTTCAGGGGATACATGCTAACACCAGATCTCTCTAGACCTTAATATTAGAAGTTCATAGGGCTGCAACTGAGGTGACAGGAAAAACACTTCTATCCCTAACTTAAACAGTAATCTACTGATGCCATCCTCATTATATTTTTTCCACCAAAATATATATTTACAGTGGAAGTGACAAATAGATTCAAGGGATTAGATATGCTGGAGTGTCTGAAGAACTATGGACGGAGGTTCGTGACACTGTACAGGAGGCAGTGATCAAGACTATCACCAAGAAAAACAAAGTTGTCGGAGGAGGCCTTACAAATAGCTGAGAAAAGAAGACAAGCTAAAGGCAAAGGAGTAAAGGAAAGATACACCCATCTGAATGCAGAGTTACCAAGAATAGCAAGGAGGGAAAAGAAAGACTTTCTCAGTGATCAATGCAAAGAAATAGAGGAAAACAATAGAATAGGAAAGACTAGAGAGCTCTTCCACCCCAGTACTCTTGCCTGGAAAATCCCATGGATGGAGGAGCCTGGTAGGCTGCAGTCCATGGGGTCGCAAAGAGTCGGACAAGACTGAGGTGACTTAGCAGCAGCAGCAGCAGAGAACTCTTCAAGAAAATTAGAGATGCTAAGGGAACATTTCATGCAATGATGGGCACAGTAAAGGACAGAAACAGTATGAACCTAATAGAAGCAGAAGATATTAAGAAGAGATGGCAAGAATACACAGAAGAACTATACAAAAAAGATCTTCACGACCCAGATAACCACGATGGTGGAATGCAAAGTCAAGTGGGCCTTAGAAAGCATCACTATGAACAAAGCTAGTGGAGGTGATGGAATTCCAGTTGAGCTATTTCAAATCCTAAAAGATGATGCTGTGCAAGTGCTGCACTCAATATGCCAGCAAATTTGGAAAGCTCAGAAGTGGCCACAGGACTAGAAAAGGTCAGTTTTTCATTCCAATCCCAAAGAAAGGCAATGCCAAAGAATGCTCAAACTACCGCACAATTGCACTTATCTCACATGCTAGCAAATAATGCTCAAAATTCTTCAAGCCAGGCTTCAACAGTACGTGAACTGAGAACTTCCAGATGTTCAAGCTGGATTCAGAAAAGACAGAGGAACCAGAGATCAAATTGCCAGCATCTGCTGGATCATAGAAAAAGCAAGAGAGTTCCAGAAAAATATCTACTTCTGCTTTATTGACTACGCCAAAGTCTTTGACTGTGTGAATCATAATAAAATGTGGAAAATTCTTCAAGAGATGGGAATATCAGATCACTTTAACTGCCTCCTGAGAAATCTGTATGCAGGTTAAGAAGCAACAGTTAGAACTGGACATGGAAAAACAGACTGGTTCCAAATTGAGAAAGGAGTATGTCAAGGCTGTATATTGTCACCCTATTTAATTTATGTAGAGTACATCATGCAAAATGCCAGGCTGGATGAAGCACAAGCTGGAATAAAGATTGCAGGGAGAAATATCAAGAACCTCAGATATGCAGATGAAACCACCCTTATGGCAGAAAGCAAAGAGGAACTAAAGAGCCTCTTGATGAAAGTGAAAGAGGAGTGAACAAGTTGGCTTAAAACTCAACATTCAAAAAACAAAGATCATGGCATCCAGTTCCATCGCTTCATGGCAAACAGGGTAAAAATGGAAACAGTGACAGACTTTATTTCCTTGGGCTTCAAAATCACTGCAGATGGTGACTGCAGCCATGAAATTAAAAGACACTTGCTCCTTGGAAGAAAAGCTATGATAAACCTAGACAGCATATTAAAAAGCAGAGACATTACTTTGCCAACAAAGTTCCACCTAGTCAAGACTATGGTTTTTTCCAGTGGTCATGTACAGATATGAGAGTTGGACCATAAAGAACGTTAAGTGCTGAAAAATTGATGCTTTTGAACTGTGGTGTTGGAGAAGACTCTTGAGAGTCCCTTGGACTGCAAGGAGATCCAACCAGTCAGTCCTAAAGGAAATCAGTCCTGAATACTCATTGGAAGGACTGATGCTGAAGCTCCAACACTTTGGCCATCTGATGTGAAGAACTGACTCACTGGAAAAGACCCTGATGCTAGGAAAGATTGAAGGCAGGAGGAGAAGGGGACGACAGAGGATGAGATGGTTGGATGGCATCACTGACTCGATGGACATGAGTTTGGGCAAGCTCCGGGAGATGGTGAAGGACGGGGAAGCCTGGCGTGGGGTCACAGAGTCGGACACAACTGAATGACTGAACTGAACTGATATATTTACAAATTTCTATGATTTTAAGACTGCTGCATTTGTTAAAAAAAAGAAGAAAAAGACAATGCACTACTATTCTCAAAAAAAAAATGCCTTTTTGATGTCTCTTGTCATAAAATGAAAAGAAAAATTTTATTTTAGGACAAAAACCTAAGTTCTCTAGTACTACTGAGTGAACTGAGTACTCAGTAGTACCTGCTTAAAGATATTTGAAACAAATACAACTGCATGTAGTGTTTGTATGAGAAACACACCAAGAAAACAGTGGATTTCTCTAGAGGTAACATTACGGAGGATAAATATTTCTGGATTAAGTAAGGGTTGTAGGCTGCAATTGCTGAGTTTCCTGAGAAAGAAAAAGATAACTGAAGCACTTCAGATTTATAGGGTTTGTATTTTCAACTTATTTCCATATCCATGTTTTCATTTCAGTTAATGTACTATAATCCCCATTTGACAGCTAAGGAAGCAGGTCACCTCATCACACTTCTTAAGCCACAAGACAGGTCCTCTCACACTAACTAGTCAAGCTTACTTATTAATATAATGCTCATTGGTTGTCATGGTTCAGGACAATGTGGTGAAGCAAGAAGCACATAGTGTATTTAAAAGACCCAATTATTCTCTCCTATCAAATCAACATCGCATCTCAGCAAAACATTGTTTCTAGAGTTATAAACACTGTTTCCCCCACAGGTCACCCAGTTCTCATGTCTCACCTGGACCCAAACACACACAGCACACAAGAATTTTATTTTTGTATTTTTTCAGGACGGTGCTTCTAAGCCAGAATATTGTCCTCAAGTGGAAATGGAAAGATCCATTAACTAAGCTAAATGCTATATTCAAGTCATTCAGTGCTCACATTAGTCTCATCCTTAAGTAATCATACCACTGACTCAAGTGTCAGTCAGTGCCGTCTTCAATCTCCCTGTGGTTGCTCAGTTGCTCAGTCATGTCTGACTCTCTGTGACCCTACAGATTGTAGCCCACCAGGCTCCTCTGTCCATGGGATTCTCCAGGCAAGAATACTGGAGTGTGTTGTCATGCCCTCTTCCAGAGGATCTTTCCTACCCAGGGATCAAACCTGCGTCTCCTGCCCTGCAAGCGGATTCTTTACCCACTGAGTCACCAGGGAAGCCCATCAGTCTCCCTATGAAAATTCACTTTAATCAAAACTACAAGCAAAAGCCCAAGGGACTTTACAATAGGAAAAAAATATAAAACTTGAAAAAAACTGGTAACATGAAAAGAGATGTCAAAGGAGAAAATGAGGAGACACTTTAAAGGACTAGAACCAACATCAAGAATAACCTTCCAAACAGAAGAAGCAAAAAAATATGGAGAAATAATAGAAGATGATGGGGTTAAAATGCAAAAGAATCAGTTTTAAGGATATTTTTACTAGGAAGAACATGAAAGTAAATGCTTAAAGTATTATTTTATAAAAATCAAAAGGAAAGAATTACTTCTACCAAAATCAACAGAAAATTACTAAGAGCCTCTATCTATACCTTTCTCCAAGTAGCCAACCATATACAGATAAAGGTCCCAGACTTGGTCAGGAAGAGGAGCTACTATTCTGTAACAGTCCTCAGACAGGGGCTGCCTGGGGTCCCACCAGATGGGAGCCAAAGCTATAGAAGACAGAAAAGATTTCACTCAAAAACTTAGTCTTCAGTTTTTATTTATCAGTATGCTTTTCACAACACGAAAACACCTATGTGAAACATAACAGAAACACACACAGGTCAGATCACCACCACTCTCCAAGTGAAGTGTGTAATCATCTTATCATACACACACACACATACACTTTTACATACACTTTAGTAGATATTAGGAAATCTCTGAAATAAAAAATGAACATAGTAACTACAAAGCAGTTGAATCACCCCTATAAAAAAGAAAAAAACTGTCTTACTATCTTACACTCACCATATCTTTTAAATCTTTTTACCTCAGAAGCTTTTTCACTCCAGATTTCATATTTTTTATATGTCGGGATAAGTCAACAAGTTTGCGTTGCCTTTACCAGTTGGAGATCAGTTTCAACTACAAGTTATTTAAAAGAAATTGCTCCCCATCCAGTACCAAAGCACTGAGATTCCAAAGCAGTTGTCACGCATAATTCCATCTCAGAACCTAGCCAGCCCGAATGCACTCTCAGGTGAGAGAGACCTACAGACTGGAAAAATAACAAGAGAAGTTGCATTCCCCACTTCCTATTTGGGGCCTAATATACTGATGAACTTGGAAACAAAGAGAGGACCTCAAGTTCAGCATGATGGTTATTTACTACAAATAATACAGCAATGGCTGGCACTCGATTTTAAATGATTAAAACTCACATATGTATACTTTTTTTTTTTATATGTATACTTTAAAAGGACAAATTTTATAGTATGTGAATTGTCTCAATAAAGCTATTTTTAAAATAAATAAATGGTACTTGGAAAGAAGTGTTCCATTTAATATAAACCACCCAGCTCTATTACTAAGACACAACAAAACATGTATTTTAAAATTATAATGCATAAAATGATCATTAACTTCACTCATAGTCAAAAGTTATTTTAACAGAAGTTAAAATACTGTACATTTTTCACCTATCAGGTTAGCAAAGATCAAGAACTTTCAAATGTCCAGGGCTGGTGATAAGACGGGTAAATCTGAACCCTAAAACTCTATGTACACTGGCACATCCTGGAGGTCAATTCATTAACAGTTTTGAAAATTAAAAATGCACACAACTACTGCTGCAGCAATTCCACTGCTAAGAATTTACCCTACAGATACACCTACACAATTGCACAGGCACAAGGATTTTTTTTAAGTCAGAACCAATTTAAGTGTCCATCAACAGGAAATTTAAAGCATGCATCCATACAATGCCCCACTATGCAAATTTTATTTTTAAAAAAGGCCTGAATTATAATTACAACTGACTTGAAAAATGTGTGCTTGGAATATTAAGTAAAAAGCAATATTCACGATAGTATGCTTAGCATGTACACAAGTGCTTATTAATTGTGGAAGAGTATTGGGAAAGTGGGCATTGCTCTGAACTGTATAAATCGATTAAAATGAGTATATATTAATTTTACAATTACAACTTGTATTTAATTTGAATGCATCAGGCTCTCAAATAGTCTCACCCTGGTGTTAATCTCCCCATGTTGTGACCCCAACCTGTCTTTCCAGTGCTTTGCAGTTCCAGCCAGACCAGTCTGTTCTTCCTTAGAGAAATCAGCCCGAAGCATTCCTCTCCAAATTTGAACTGCTACCAGCAACAGCTTCAAACATAAACCACCTGAGGTGAAAGAACAGCGTCTGCCTGCAACTATTACAGAACATTTTTAAGATTGTTTTTTAAAAAAGGAAATTGAAATACAACTTAATAATCTTCCTCATAGAGCAGCAAAAGTACTCACCATTCCCCATGTTTTCCAGCCTCTGTGCCTTTGCTCCATGCAATTTCCTGCCTGAAATCCTCTTAGCTACTTATCACATGTCCAAATCCTGCCAATCCTTCAAAACACAGGTTAAACACCGCCTCCTACACCAAATCTTCCCTAAGGCCTCCAGCCAGAGCTAATGCTCTTTCTTAAACCACAGGACCATCATCTCTTAAGGCACTCTCCTCTACGGAGCACTCCATGTCTTATTCTCTTTGGCGAGAAAATTCTTCAAAGGCACACAATCGGTGTCTAGGTCATTGTGTATGCCCCACCTCATACATAAATTAAACTCATGTGTTACTAAAGCATCTAATAAAAAGAGCATGGCAAGAATCTAAAAAAGCACAGATTTTTCTTCTGTATTTATATAATATTTACACATGACAAACGGTGCTGTGTGCTGTGCTTAGTCACTCAATTGTGTCCGACGGTGACCTCATGGACTATAGCCCGCCAGGCTCCTCTGTCCATGGAGATTCTCCAGGCAAGAATACTGGCGTGGGTTGCCATGCCCTCCTCCAGGGGATCTGCCTGGCCTAGGGATTGAACCCAGGTCTCCCACATTGCAGGCGGATTCTTTACCATCTGAGCCACCAGGGAAGACCGAGAATACTGGAGTGGGTTGCCATGCCCTCCTCCAGGAGATCTTCCCAACCCAGGGATCAGAACCGAAGTCTCCCACATTGCAGGCAGACTCTTTACCATCTGAGCCACCAGGGAAGCCCATGACAAACTGCAGGAGTATGAAAAGGTAAGGCTCCCTGTCTCTCCAACCTCCTCCCCAGTGCCCTTCTATGTCTCCTTAAAAAGTAATCAGTATGATCAATTTCTTAACACTTCAAGGGTTTAAGAAGTTCCTGGACACTATAACTTTATAACACATTCATAACTTTGGGTCTAAGTTGACAGAAATAATCACTATGACAATTTATAACGCCACACTGTGTACTTCTATGCTGGAGCAAATAAAATACACTAACAGATGGAAAGATAAATTGTGTCCTATGAGTTGCAAAACTAAAATTATCAAGAAGCTTATAGATTGTTTCAAGCATAACTATAAACCAAGTTACTATAATTTTTTTCTTGGTGTAAAAACTGCTTAAGGATTCCATAGACTCCAAAATTTCCACTAAGCTAAGAAAAAGGTGCTAAGCCAATACAGCTAAAATACTAAAGAAAAACATGGATGTTTTATAAAGCTAGATAGGAATATTACTAAAGTGTTTATAAAAGCATTTCTCAATATCATATTAATAGCAATACGATGTCTACACAGTTTTCTAATTTATAAATAAGAATTAACTGTTTCTAAGAGGTCTTTAATCCCGTTTAGTGTATAGAAACTTAGGAAATTTCAGTAATTATTTCTACTATAATGGATCCCATGAAAACTTGGAAACATACAGGGCAGATTATGCTACTAAGATCAGAATGTTCAAATCAAACATCTGTTCGTCTTGTTAAAAAACTAACCTGGCAATAAAAATCTGAAGTCATCATTAGATCAAAAAAACATTTTAGGGAAATTTCTATACCGAACTTATTACAGTAGTATGATATTCTTCTAAACAATATTAAAGACTGAATTACCAAATGTGTTACTACTACATTATCCCTTGGGATTTACGGTACAGATTGACAGCTGTCCTGCAATACTTGTCTTCCAAAGTAACAGAATCTCAGATTGTTGACTAGGCACACGACCATCTCCAGCAAAGACTAAATTTTCCAGCACACACTGCAGCTAGCTGTGCACTGTGATTTGGTTATAATTAGAGGGACAAGGCAGAATTGATGTGTGTGACTTCTGGGAGGTATCTTCACAGGATGGGAATGAGCTCAGTTCTTGCCCCCTCATGTCCTTCCTGCTGGTGAGAATACAAAACTGATGACAGGAACTACAGAGGCCATCTTTGCCTACAAGGAGAAAGCTGGGTCCCCTAATGAACATGAAAGCCCCGCAGTGGCTCAGGGCTATCCATGATTTATAGCAAAGAAAGGAAACTTCCACCTTGTTCAAGCAGTTGTTTTGGGTTCCTGTCACTCACTGTTTTGCCAAATCCTACTTAATACAAGGCAAAACTAAGAAGAAAGGATACTATATCTATTTACTAAGTACTATCTATTAAACAATTTCTAATGCATATTTTAAACTTACTAGGATTGAAATAAAAACTCATTTATGATTCAAATAACTATGAACCTTTAAAATATTTTTCTATGCTATGTAAGAGATATAAAATTGTCACTATGAAGAATTTATCCAAAACTTTGCTTTGGCCACCTGATGCAAAAAGCCAACTCACTGGAAAAGACTCTGATGCTGGGAAATATTGAGGCCAAGAGGAGAAGGGGGCGAAAGAGGATGAGATGGTTGGATGGCGTCACTGACTCAATGAACATGAATATGAGCAAACTCCAGGAGACGGTGAACGACAGGAAAGTTTGGCATGCTACAGTTCTTGGGGTCATAAGGAGTCAGACACAAGTTTGCAACTGAACAACAACAGTCAAAAATCAGACTTCCCTGGGGGTCCAGTAGTTGAGAATCCACCTGCCAATACAGGGGGACACGGGTTTGATCCATGATTTGGGAAGATTCCACATGCTGCAGAGCAACTAAGCCCATGCACCCAACTACTTAGGCCATGCTCTGGAGCCCGTGCTTAACAACAAGATAAGCCACCACAATAGAGTAGCCCCCACTCATCACAACTAGAGAAAGCCCTCACACAGTAACAAAGACCCAGCACAGGGTGGCGGGGGGTTGCGGGGGCAGGAGGAGAATTTATCCAAAAATCAGCTTCCTGAATATACATTGGGATCCTAAGATTAAGCCAAATCTCCTTTATCATGAACATCGATACTACTACCCAATAAAAGTATTCATTCAGTCATTCAACAAGTGAACAATGAAAGCCCACTGCGTTCCTCACTGAACACTGAACTCTGAAGGGACCAAAGCTGACGTGCCCTGTGGCCTCTGCCCTCCTGGAGTTTACCTGAACAATGTACCTGAGCTTGCAACATCGCAGACAACGTCCCAGGTGCCTCCTCTCTAGCGTCCAAGTTAATCATCCTCCCCTATCTTCATAGTCATCTCAGACTGACTACAATACGATCAGGCTTCAGTTCTGCTCTGCTAACATAATCATATATAATCATGTTCCTCAGAGATTACATTCGTGTTATCAAAATTAAAATCAGCACATTACTGAAATGCCACAGTAGCTATCGTTATTGGTGGGCCACTTTTCCAAATGGCAAATCTTATTTATCACACAACATTTCTCCTTAGTTTCATCTCAAAGAGTAATCTTACCCTTAAATTTGAAAACTACTTTGCACCTTTCCCCAGGACCCAGGGGCTGACCTAAGAAAAGTCAGAATGTAGGGCTGCTAGACAGACAACCGCAGGCCAAGCTCGCCAGAGAGCTGAAGCTGGGCCCACAAAATGCCAATCTGACTGGGTCACAGTTCAAAACACTGATCGGCCTTGTTTATGAGTCTGAATATTAACTGCAGATTAAAGGTCACACACATATATCACCAGGGATGGCGATCTTGCTCTTGCTTATTTCTCTCCTACAAGTCCTAAAAGACTAATGTTTGGGTTTTCACAGCCATAGGAAAAAGCAGGGCAGATTTAGGAGGAAGGGAGACCCCTTGCCTAGGCTTTAAGTTTTAGCAATACACATCCCAGTTTACCAGAATAGCTCTCTACTGGTATTTTGACCAAAAGCCCAATTAATAAAAAAATAATATGCTGAATCTCCCACTTGCCATTGTTCTACTTAAATAAAGTTCCTTTAGGAACATCACTAGAAAGGACAGCTAAGCTATGACATCTGTTTACTCATTAACACACCAAACCTCACCGTTACTCTATGGTCTGTTATTCACTTTGTATTTAATCATGTCCTGTTCTGTAGCATCTCCTATATTCAAGGAATAGTAAAAACTTAACAGTTGCTAACTTAGAGCTCATCTGAACCCATTACTCCTACCTATCTCCTTGCTGTTGAGCGCTGTGGATGACAAAAGGGAACACAGCCAAAAACTAGACCTATGGATGACAATGATGACAGTAACAATTTTTTTTTAAATAGGCTAATATTTACAGATCACTTATTATTTACTAGGAGGTTTCCCTGGTGGCTCAGACAGTAAAGAATCTGCCTGCAATGTGGGAAACCCAGGTTCGATCCCTGGGTTGGGAAGATCCCCTGGAGAAGGGAATGGCTACTCACTCCAGTATTCTTGCCTGGAGAACTCCATGGATAGAGGAGCCTGGAGGGCTACAGTTCATGGGCTCACAAAGAGTTGGACATGACTGAGCAACTAACACTTTACTACTATTTACCAGAGGCATTGCAAGCACTTTGTATGTATTAATTACATTGATCTTCAAAATAAACATGAGTACTTATTACCCCCACATCACAGATAAGGAAATTGAGCCACAGAAAGGTAAGCAACTTGCCTACAGTCAGAGTCTAGAGTTCTTAACTACTTTGTTGCAACAGTACAAGGATGGACAAATACAGATTGGTAAATTTTGAGGCTCAGTGCCCAAAAAACATCCAAGGAGACAGAGTGCAACATGGGTCTGGATCTCAGAAAAAAGTTCAGGGCTGCATTTATAAAACTGCAGGTTGGAAGCATGAGGTAGAATGAGGACACTCTGGAAGACAGCGCTGAGGGAGGAGTTAATGGACAGAATCATGAGGAACACCAATATTTAAGTTAAGTTGACAATTTAATCCAAATTGATGATGAAGTAAAGTGATGTATTTGTACTACACACACATATATATAGTACATTATAAATCAAAATATATAATAGTTCTACCTACTCTATGGGAACTAGAACTACAATGACTACAGGTTTATGGTAACATCAGTTTTGTTTGTTTGCTTTAATTATTTATTTAATTTTTGGCAGTGCTGGGTCTTCACTGCTGTGCAGGCTTTGCTAGAGTTGCGGCAAGCAGGGGCTGCTCTCTCTAGTTGTGCCGCATAAGCTTTTCATTGTGGTGGCTTCTCCTGTTGCAGAGCACCAGCTCTAGACCAGTGGGCTTCAGTAGTGGCAGTTCCCAGGCTCTAAAGCACAGGTTCAACAGCTGTGGCCCAGGGCATGTGGGCTATTCCTGGACCAGGGATCAAACCTATGTCTCCTGCACTAGCGGGTGTATTCTTTACCACTGAGCCACCAGGGAAGCCTTGGTATCATGTTTTTAATGTACTGTTGGTCATAGCTAAGTTTTTCACTCTAAATCTTTAGGCAGGAACACCACCTCTAACACCATTCCAATGGGAGGAAATAATGTACTCCAAATCTGAGTTCAGAAATGCTTCCCAAGGAATACACAGTTATGAAAAGAATGATGGCCTGAACAGATGACCAAATTTCAATAATTCTAAGGTGCACAATGTTTTACATTTGTGTATCAGTAGAACTGGGACAGGTCTTACGCAGTTTAATTGCCAGCGTTATTTTCTTTCTTAGAGGTACATAAAATACAGTGCATCTTACTACTGATGCCGTCTTAAAACACAATGAAATATGTATTACAGAACACATGCAATACATCCAGAGTATACACACTGGCGTAGTCAAAGGAAAGCCTTCTGCCTTCCAGGGGTTTACAATCTAATAGCAGGAATATGATTAACAATAGGCTATAAATGCCAACAGTACACACCATGGAGTGATAACGGGAGTGGCAAGGCTAGAGAACTGAAGGTACTTCACTGGTAGGAAATCCCAGCAGCCAAACCAAAGTAACTTAAGGCAGTGTGTCCAAAGCACAGTTTTAACTGAAATAGATAAAATGTGATGTAAGAACAACAGAAAGGTAGGAAATCAATAATATCTCAGCAAAGACAGAGGAAGAAGATGCATAATGTGAGGTTATGGTGACATCACTCTTAGAACCAGCAACTACCTGCTAGTTTAAGTAAAGCACTACTTGAAGATAACTAATCAAAGGGGAAAGATTTTTTTTAATCTTCTACCTCTCTCTCCTTTGAACCCCTGTGGTAGTTTTAAAATCTACAAATTCTTTGATACTCCTCCCTTCAAGAACTGAACTTAATTTAATTCCCTTCTCTTTGCCAGCAGGCTAGATTCAGTGACTTGATTCTAACTAACAGAATATGATGGAAGTGACAGTGTGTGACTTCTGTTTGCTGTGTACTAAGTCGCTTCAGTCGTGTCTGACTCTTTGCGGTCCCATGGACTGTAGCCCACCAGGCTCCTCAGTCCATGGAATTCTCCCAAGTAAAAATACTGGAGTGGGTTGCCATGTCCTCCTCCAGAGGATCTTCCCCACCCAGGGACTGAACCCAAGTCTACTGCATCTCCTGCGTTGGCAAGGAAGTTCTTTTTTTTTTTTTTTTTTTTAATGCTTATTTGTTTTATTGATCACCATATGTTGCCCTATTTTATTTTATTTTATTTTTATTTTATTGGAGGCTAATTTCTTTACAATATTGTGGTGGTTTTTGTCATACATTCACATGAATCAGCCATGGGTGTACATGTGTGAGGGAGGATCAGGATGGGGAACACTTGCACACCCATGGCAAGGAGGTTCTTTACCACTAGTGCCATCTGGGAAGCCCTGTGACTTCTGAGAGTAGGTCATAAAAAACCTTTTACTTCCTTGCTCCTACTTCCCTCCCCTCTTTCTGGGGGAAGCCAAATGCCTCACAATGCAGTCACCCACCATATGGAAAGGTCCCTGCGGCAAGCAACTGAGGCTCCCTGCAGGCCTTTCTGCCTATAGCCGAGTGTGTAAGCCACCTGGACGCAGAGCCTCCAGCCCCAGTCAAGCCGTCAGATACAGCGGCGCCAGCTGCCACCTCAGGAGACACCTCTGGGCCAAAACTGCTAAGCCACTTCCAGACAACCAACCACAAAAACTGTGAGAGGGTAAATTTTACTGTGCTATCACCAAATTTTGAGGTAATCTGCTATGCAACAACACATAACTAATACAAGCCAATAGGGCTGTGTGTCTCTGAAACATTTATCCTTTTTTAAACTTATTTTATTGAGGTATGATCTACAATATTTTGCTAAGTTCTGCTGCACAGCAAAGTGATTCAGTTACATACACACACACACACACACACACACACATTCTTATTCACATTCTCTTCCATTATGGTTTTAAAGTGTTTCTTTTGTTTGTTTGTTTTTTGGCTGTGCTGTTCCTTGCTGCTGCATAAACGAGCTTTCTCTAGTTGCGGTGTGCAGGCTTATCACTGTGGTGGCTTCTCTCGCTGCAGAGCACAGGCTCTAGGGAGGGGGCTCAGTAGTTGTGGCACATGGGCTTAGTTGGATCTTCCCAGACCAAGGATCAAACCCATGTCCCCTGCATTGGCAGGAATGTTCTTAACCACTGGACCATCAGGAAAACCCTCCATTATGGTTTATCACAGGATACTGAATACAGTTAGTTCCCTATACTATATAGTAGGATCTTGTTGTCTATGCCCTAAAACACTATCTTAACTTCTAACAGTTAAGTACACACCAGTGGCCAGTATAGAGAAAATTTCTAGAAGGCTGCTCTCTTCATCTTTATGTGCCTATAAGGCTTACCTCAATGAACTACATAGTTAAGTACCTGTTTCTATTTATTTGCTAGAAGAGTCTTGCCAGTGCTTATGCTTATACAACTGACTGCAGTTGTCCAAAAATAAAGTGATTATATCTTGAATAAGAATTCAGTTACTGAAGCAGAGTTAAAAAAGAAAAATATTGATTTGATCCAATTAAAAGATGGAATGAGGGATAACAGATGCAACAATCAAAAATAACTCCAGAATGACAACTGTGTAAGGTGGAAACAGAGGTTATGTGGTCCCCTTGGAAGTACTAGAGTGCAAAACTTGCTTGAAGAAACAGTACAGAGCAGCAAGGCATTGTAACAGTAACACCCAGAACTTACTTCTTCATTATTAAGGAAAAAAGAACAAGCTGCCTATTAACAAAGGATTAGCTTTATATGTGTTTCTCAAACTGTTCTACAGACTATTGGTTCTCATTAAAACATGATAGTTATTCTTTAGGGAAGGGGGGAAAAAAGAAAAAACCTTTTGCATACAATAGTCCTACTTTTTAAGGCTTCAGAGTGCTAATATGCATTATAATCTATGTGACCTCGGAAAACGTAAAATACTTGCAGCATATTAATATGCCATGACTACAGCTGGGGAAACACCAACTTGGGCAGGCAGCTAAGTAGATGGGGAGATTAACAGGAAATTAAAAAAAAAAAAAAAAGACAAATGCAATGAAATGATCTCACCTGAAAAAGAGAGTGTGACTGACTACCAGCTATTACTCTGTAGAGCT
The DNA here is from genome assembly GCF_002263795.3 of Bos taurus. Classification (NCBI taxonomy): domain Eukaryota; kingdom Metazoa; phylum Chordata; class Mammalia; order Artiodactyla; family Bovidae; genus Bos; species Bos taurus. The sequence continues at coordinate 44,622,161 of NC_037343.1, read as the reverse complement.
TCTTAAAGCAAAATAAACTGTTAGATAAGCTACCAGAAGCAACAACAGCTGCACCAGATGTCAGGGGAAATGGAAGATGGAAAAAACGTGATAGGAAAAAAAAAACAGAAGAAAAAACTTCCCTTTGCACAGGCCACTGTTCAGAATGTCTGCCATCCCCTCAGCTCCTAACAGCTGGGGTGAAGGGCGAGCACTCCGCCAACCAGAAGGCAGGTCGGTAGCTGAAGAGGTGGTCTGGCCCCAAACCCTCTACCAACAGTGACGGTAACTTACAACCTATCAAATCTTCTTTCCTGGGAAACTGAATATATTGAGAGAGTCCTTAGTGGAGGTGGAAGCAGAGACACAAAGACACAAAGGAACCAGAGATAAAACAGCTGAGTGAAGAGCAGGGAATCAGGTGGGTCAGCTCTGGCAGTTTAGTGCCTTGTGCAGAAAAGGAACGCCTTCCTTTGGCAGAAACTGTAAGCTAGCATATTACTGTTCAATCTGAACAACCTTCTGCTGTGGCCCTGCCAAAGCAGCCAGAGGACACCCGTCAGCCACGTTCAGTGACCCACCCAGAAAGAAGGGAGAGGGGAAGGAAAGGGAATGGGCAGGAGCAACACGGTCTCTGGCTTTAACAAGGAGCATCTAGTTTAAATTCACTGTAATGAGGTTTTCATACATCAAACATTTTTAAATCAGTGGCCAGAGCCTCCCCATCCCACGAGGAATGGAGCCAGGCTGTTCCAGTAAGGACATACTTCCCCAGGGTAGCCAGGTTCTCCCAGGGGGCTAGGTTTCCACAGCCTCCCCAGCAGCTCCTCCGAACACACACATACAGACACATGCCCACACTCCCGCCGGCTCACACTCAACATACACAGTAAGTGCCACCACCACACCACCCACTCCCACTTCCCACCCCTAGGAGTAAGTGCATCAGGAATCAGGCCTCTGGGAGCTGGTGGACACTGTAGTTGTTAGTGAACAGGCACACGCATGCTCTGCCGAGCGTGTGTGCTCCAATGGGTTTCTGCAGGAGGGGCTCTCCGTGCTGTCTAGAGATGTTGCATGGCCATGTCTGCTCACAAGCTCTCTTCCAGGTTAGTCCAGCCCATGGTGTAAATACCGGCCCCTCCTGAGTGGTGCCTTATGTAGTCTGGACATCTACACATTGCCCTGAAATAGGGTATATGGCCAACAAACTCTTCCCACTGAGGAGGCAATGAGGTAATCTGGTCACAAAAGCTAGCCAGTATCCACACTCTTACTAACAGTGTTCAGCATTCACAAGGCCCATCTGAACCTGCGGTGCTTCTGTGAGGCCTGGCTCTCAAGGTTCACATTTCTGTTCCACTTTTGCCTAATACGTGAGAATGACTTGGAAGATTTCCTGTTCCTTGTCCTAAACCCTTACAGTAAATCATATGTATAACTAGTTTAAAATCAGAGCATGACCCACGGCTTCTACTTCTGATGCAAAAGCCCAAGACAAATAAGCAGTAAGGATTCCTCAAATACCAAATGATCTATGAATTACAGGTCATATCATTTTGTAATGTAACCATATAAGGAAACAGTCCACAGTGAGGTATGCTGCTGACACACTGGCAAATTTTACCAAACAGAAACAACAATTTTACACTGGCACAAACAGGTCACCTTACCCAAAAACCGCTTACATGCTATTAGCAGTTCTACTGACCTAGTTACCTAATATACAGACCCATATTACATCTTACATTATTGCCAAACCAACAAGTAACACAAATCACAATTCCAAACAAAATCCAGTCTAGTAAATATATTTAGTATTTCAGCATATTTGAGTTATTTGTAGGCAAATGTTCGTTAAAGTGACTTAAGCAATCTTAAGCTTTTTCTCTTTATTATTTAAAAAACACTCAAACGCTATTAGGCAAGAAACTAAGCACAAGCCAACAAGCTCCCCAAATCACACTCAGAGAGGACAAGTAGAGCTACAAATATGGAATAATTACCAAGGTATTAATAATTAACGATCACTTAACTATGATTCAAGAGGAATTCCTGGTTGTCGAAAAGCCCTGTGATAATGCTGATGAAAAGCATTATCAGAAACTGATTATCTCAGACAATAGTGCATTGTTTTAGGGTGTGTATGTGTGTGTGTGTGATGAAGTTCACAGCTATGTTACACTAATGACTCACTTAAACACCTGAATTTTCTGCTATCTTAACCTTCAAATCAACTGCAAAAGAAACTGCCAAGAGGAGTTAGTAAAGAGCACAAAATTCCCCAAAGAATTTAGCATATACAGCTTATTTTGCTACTTAATTTTTTATGATTACTGAAATTTGAACATGATGTTAAAGAGTCAAAACCAATTTTAAAAGCAAAGGGTGCTTACTAAATCCATAGTAATATTCAACATATACTGGTTTTTAGAAGGGCACAAGCCATATTCTTGTGTGTGTGTGTGTGTTTACAGCACCTGGCACATTTCTGTTCACTATTACACAGAATTGTTGCAGGACCTGACAGTGATTACTGTCTCACTTTTTAAAAACTTTTGGCCTAAACAATAAATCAAAGTTCAAAAAATAACTGATGCATTTATTTCTTGATTTTGATTACATTTTTGTTGTGAATTGGTTCTGTAACTCTAGTTACCTTGCAACAAAACACTGGCAGAGAACATATTGGATTGAAATTACCTGACTCTATCACTGCTGAATAAATAATACAGTTGACCTGTTGACATTTCATTGTGAAAGATCCACACCTTTAGAGATTACACTCTAAGCTTTGAAAGCAAAGTGAGTCAGAAATCACATTCCTAAGAGCAGCCAGTCTGGAACAGAAGATGTTTATCCTACATCAAGTCACCCTTGCCACGGCAAACTTCTCGGCTGGTTCATTTTGTTTAAGACAGTTGAGACGGGTAGGATGTGCAATGATAAAAATTCTGTGAGGCATTTATCAAGCAGATTATCTCTGAAACCACACCTTGGCTTAGAGCCTTTGAGCGGGAGTTTGGGCTTCTGTGTTAATCTGTACACTTATTTCACATTTTCTCTTGACTCTATTTTTTCTTTTTTACTCTAACCCATAGAATAAGTTAACCTAACAGATGTAATTTTATTTATGTTTATACGACTGCTGGAAACACTACTGACATGTCACACTATTACATAAGAAAAACTGCTGATTTCAGTGAGCTCCTCTCCTACCCTTCCATCCCCACCCACCCACCTCTCATTAAATCTCTGAGGAAAACCTCTGGGTCCAGGGCTGGGATTTTTCTTTTCCATAGGGTAGGTCTATTGACCTTTTACTAATGATACTGAAAACTTTTTTAAAGACTGTTAGTGTACATAGAGCTTCCAACACAAGAATACAAAGCAACTCCTTTTTAAAAAAAATATTTCAAGACAAATTGTATTTCCCATAAAAGACAGGGAGTCCTTGGAAGTCACAATGCATAAATACTTCTAATAATAGAGCAAATTAATTCAAGGCAGCCAGTAGTGGAAAAAGTCTCACTGCAGCCATCCCTGTGAGAGGGCATCTGTATGAGCGGCTCAGGGAAGTAGCATTTGCAGGAAGGCACTACAACTGTGTTCAAAAGAAAATCATTAGGCCTCAGCCGTTAATCCCCTCCCCCATCCTCTGCCTCTGCATCCTTCAAGGCAATTAACCAGTAGAAGGTGCTAGTCTGCACCCATCTAATTCACACCAACCTTCATCCTTGGCCCAGAGCTGGGTTAACCCAGCTGAACTCTTATCAGCCTATTCCCTGTCCAGTGTTCCAAGAAGCCTCTACATTAGCCCCTGAAGCAGAAAACCAGATCTTTTCTTATAACCCCTATTTACAAAACAATACACAGTGACAGCTCACTAGCCAGAATACCTGGGTATCAAACCTTCAGACCACGAATACATCAAAACATAACACACTTTGCCAACTATTAACCTCAAATACAATTTTTATTATCTTAACTGAGACAATCTACTTCTACCTAGAAAAGATGACCCTGGTCACAGTCACTACAGTAACAGTCAACTGAACACATCACTGTCCCCAGCAGAGTCAGGGGCAATGAGGAATTCAAAAGCTGACTGTAAGGCCACGACATGTAATAAGGGATTTTATCTTTACAGACACAAAAAAAGAAAGAGCAGTTGAAACCAGGGCTGCAAAGCAAAGAAAGGACGGTGGGAAAGAGGCATCTCTGAACATGTTTTTGAGTGTCCTTTAGTTTCCGACATACTCTTCTCCCTCTTACAAGGTTGCAATTAAAAAAAAAAAAAAGGCCAGACAGGAGATAGGTGAGAGAAAGCTGAAGAAGAAAAGCACTCACCCTTCCCCCATCTCCTCTCCCCTCTCCCCAAAAGAGCTGTGTTTGTCTGTGCAAACCTAGTCCCAAATATGGGAGAGAGAGAATGAATGTGTGTATGGAAGAACAATGAGCCCTCTGCCTGGTATTGTGTCTGTGTGTGTGTGTGTGTGTGTCTGCCTCTTTTCCCTTCGACCTCAACAACAACAGGGAGAGCTGGAAGCCAGCTTTCTATCCAGCCCAGGCCACCGAAATCAAAACTGGTTTATAATTTACGGTGGAATTAACTCAGCAACCAGATCCAGGAATGGCAACAGCTACTCAAAGATGATTTTATTACTGTCTAGATCCATCCTCTCTCCCCTCCCCCAACAGACTGAGCCGAAAGAAACCAGTGCACACCAGACAAAAAGGTCTTTCCATTTAAAGGAAAGCAATTATCAAAATTGTTTCAAATCTTAAACATAGGCTGCATTAATCTTGTGTTACAATGTTTGTTTTGCAATTCACTGTGAGTTACCCTTTTACTAGTTATCTTTCTAGTGTTTAAAAAATTGCTTTGGAGAAAGCTATTTCAAGATTCATACAAAACTACTTTCTAAATGTACCTCAAAATAGTAACACATACTGAAACATTTAAAGCGCCCAGTTTCTCAAGGACACATTCTGCTTAAATCAATGTTTGAAATCTGTAATCCAGAAAAATTGTAACCAAACCTTGGAAAAGAGGCAGAGGAAAATGACAATTCAACAATGAATCATTTTGTTTTCCTTTCAACAACTTCTCAAACAACCAGTTTCAAAGGAAAGGAAACCTGCAACGCTTTCCCCCTCCCGACACACACGCACAATCTATGTAAAACTACTTTTTCTTCTTTCCAAAACCTTAAAAAAAAAAAAAAAAACACTACTACTACTACTAATAAACATGAAAGCCACTCTCCTTCAGAGAGACAAACTAAAACAGGATAAGTAAGAATCTTTTCTACTGCAAGTGAATTTTGGTTTTAAAATTCAAGCAGCACACAGAGCAGAGAACTAGAGATTTCGAACACAAAGAATCTTCCCCTAATGGGAAAATGATACTTTAAGTCCTCCCCCTGACGACCCCTCAAATCCGCAAACATTCAAGAAATTCGCAGTTTCGGTCCTGGACTTCCTCCCTCCTCGCCCCCGCCCCCCAGTTCAGCCCATGATTTTAGTCACATGAAAGAGTTTAACCTCAGACAAGTCAAAGCAGAGCAAGACCGAGCAGCAAAGAAAGAGCCGGGGTCAGCAGGCGAAAGGGACAGTTACCTGGCCGGCACAGGGTCGAGCGGCCCCTGCCCTTGATTCCCGCCTGCCCCGCCATGAGCGGCCCCCACCCGGGACCCCGGCTTCCAAGCCGACTCCTCGGGCCCGCCCCACCCCCGCGCCCAGGACGAGGGGCCACAACTGCGGGCAGACGCCGCGCGCGGGCCACTCGGAGACTCACCTCCCCCGGATGCGCTACACCATCAATGGAGGTGTGTTCGGCCGGCTCCCGGGAAAGTGGGGGGACAGGGCTGCAGGCCCGCGGGGCTGGAGCCGCCGGACTCGGGCCGAGGGCGGGCCGGCCACGGGAACAGAGCCAGGGGCTACGGGGGCTTCCCTCGCGTGACCTTTCGTGCGGGCCCCACCTAGCCTCTGCGCTTGGCCAGTCCTTCAGGAGCGAGAGCCCAGGCTCATGTCTGGTTTTGTTTTTCTGAGGGCGAGGGGGCTCCGGGAGGATGATGGTGATTTTTTTTTTTTTTTTTTTTTCCTCTCAACTAGGAGAGAAAACGAGGCAGAGACAATGTGGGAGGCAAACGAGGGGAGAGGAGCGGGGAGGCGGAGGCGGGGGCTAGACCCGAGCCGGGCGAGCGTCTCAGGCGTGCGGGAGGAAGAGGAGGCTGGGAGCGCGGGGGGCGGCTCGCGAGCGTCTGTGGGAGCAGCGGCGTCTCGGCGATGGTGGCCGAGCCGCTGCGGGGCTGCTGCACCGACCCGCCGCCCACTCCGCGCTCGGGCCCAGCCCACCTCGCAGTATCGCGCCCTGCCATTGGCGCGACCTGGAGTGACGCGCAAGGAGGCCTCGCCAATGGGAGGCGGAGGGCGGGCAGAGGGGGTGGGACTTCTTTGAGCGCTCTCTCTCTCTGTCTCTCCCTCTCTCTTTTTTTTTTTTTTCTAATTTCTAATAAAATGAGCAGAAGGGAAGGAGGGGAGCGGCCGAGCCCCTGCGACGCGGCGGCCAGGCTCGAGCGCGAGCTCCAGGCAGCGACCGGGCCGTGGGCTGATCTCCCGGCTGGCTGCGTCTTTGTGCGGGTCCCGGGCCGCAGCGTGCAGCGGGCAGGTCCCAGGGGCCGGGGTGGCCGGAGTCCAGTTGCTCCTGTTATTACCAGGGTCACGGTTTGCTTTTTCAGCCACTTAAAACGCGGATTTATATCCCTGGGGGGACCAGAGTGGGTTCGAAAGATTCGCTCCAAGACTCGAAATTCTGATGCGCATTAACGTCTTCAGAATAAGTCTTTGGCAAAAGAGTATTTAGAAAAAGAAAAAAGAAATTGGTTGGTAGATTGCACTGCCAATATGAAAAAAACAATTATAAAAATAGGAAGCCTAAAAAGAAAGTCTCATCAAGGAAAAAAGAAGGGACACAGACAGAGCAGATTTCGGAAAGCGAGGAATGTACACAACTCTGCCGTAAGTTTGAAAAAATCTAAAATCAGGGGAAAAAAAAATCCAAGTATCACCTTTTCTTTGAGAAATATTGTGTCCCACTTTCCCAAAAACCGATAATCACAGGGTCTCCACTGCTATAAGGGAATTGCGGGGCACGCCAAATGTTCAGATTCTATTTAATATAATTTATAGGATTGAGGGGTTTGGGGAATTTTTAATTATGATTAGCAGTTTTTGAAATGCATATCATGCTTATTGAGTTCTTTCACAGACCCTGGCAGGAATCCAGGGTGAATCATCAACCTATTGTTGGTTTGTTAATACACTGAAATGCTTAGTGGTCCTTATATCGTACACTCTTCCTGAAGGAGCTCAGATCTGTATATAATAGAATAATTAAGGGATAGAACATAGCACAAAATAATTCACTCATCACTTTCAAATAAAGTGATAATTTTCTCTTTGCAATATCTATACAGATTGCAATTTCCACATCCAACAGTTTAAAAAATAATAGGACTAATAGATACTATTTGATGGTGACCCAGACATCTAAAATCAAATGGGTCTTTGCCACTACCTTTCAGAGTAACTTTAAGCAGGAAAATTCCTTTCTGCTGAAATTCCTTCAGCTATGAAATGGGGAAACTAGTTAATACCACCATATCTCTAATAATGTGAGAACTGAATTTTACAACATCATAAATTCGATAAATAGCTCTCAACCTCCTAGATACAGATGGAACTATTCCACATCAGTTTGGAAATGATGAAGGGTAAAGTGCATTAGATGGCTTTGCTTGCCATCAAAATCTACATTTACAGAAGCACTGTTTCTAATAAAGGTTCAGCTCTGTAGTGGAGGAATGGACGATAGTTCTAAGAGGATACCAGTGGATCCTGCAGAGCTATTCAGCAGGGAAGAGAGAGGTTCTTGAAATCTGAGAGGGACTGACATCATTTTCACTTCTTATTTTTTAAATGTAGATTTAAAAGTCTTGAAATTCCATATTGTTATAAAGTATAATATTATGGTATTGGGCCAAAAATTAGCCAACTAGACCTGTTTAACTATAACAATCCCATGCAAGAATTGTAGTCCAACCATAAAGCCACAGAATACAGGGTTCCTTCCAAGGAACTTAGAGACTGATAAGGTAATAACAATATAGTGTAATAAGAACAATGATTAAACCATTGACTGAAAGCTTATTATGTTCCAAGCACCAGGCAAAGCATGTTGCTTTCTTAGCCTACTTAGTCCTGACAGCAGTTCATGAAGTGTATTATTAGTATCTCCATTTTAAAGGTTAAGAAACTGGGGCTTAGGAAAGTTAAATAACTTGCTCAAGGTGAAAGAGTTCAAATATCTAGTGGGTTATTTTTCCCATGATGAAATTAGAAAAAGTTTCCTTATGTTCCTTTTGGCAAGCTTTAGAATATGGAGATTACTTATCTGAACCTGATAACATCAAGAAGGACTTTTGTTAGTTATTTTATATATCTTACTATGAGTAGAAGTGATTTAATTTGTATACAGAAGTCAAATCAGATATAATACTATTATTTAAAAGAAGCCAGGAGAAAAAGAGATTATTTAATAAATGGTGTTGAGTAATCAGATAGCTCTATGGGTAAACAAAAGCAACTCAGAAAAACAGAATTTTTTTAAATTATATTTCTGTTATTCCTAAACCTCTTTCCCTAAATTATAAATGGATATATTTTAAATGTAAAAATTGAAACCACTAAGCCACTGTTTCTTAGGTTGAGTTTACTTGTGTTTATTATTGTCTTCTATAACCTACGTATAGGTTATGCTCATTTTTTGTATATGTCAGATATTTTGTAATTTTTAAAAATGAAACAATAAAAGTATTAAAGGAATACTAAAACTTTTTCCAGTCATAAGTTGGGGAAGTTCTTTCTAAGCATGAAAGGAAGCCCAGAGGTCATAAAGAAAAAATATCAATAAATTTTGCTGCATAAATATTTTATATCACTATAAAGCATAAAAAATACCATAGCACTGCAAGAAACAAGCTATCAGAGGGGAAATATTTTCAACACTTATGCAACAGGGCTAACTTCCTGAATACAAAGAGCTTGTTCAAATTTGTAAGAAAAAAAAAAATCAATGGAAAAACATTGATATACATTTGTGCTCATACACAAAATATTGTATATAAGCAAAAAAAAGTCACAGAAAAAAAATGTGTTCAGTAAACATATACTCAAAATGAAATAAAAGCAAATTAAAATCACCTCTTAGGAATTTTTTCTAACTTCAAAAATATTGATGAGAATGTGGGGAAACAGGCCCTCTGCTGCACTGTTGGTAAAAATGTAATCATTCCATTTTTTGGAACACAATTTGGCACAATCTATGAAAATGATAAATACCCATACCCTTTGATCCAGTGACTCTGCTTCTAGAAAGCCATTCTACAAATAATTTTGCACAAACATACAAAAATATATATAAAAGACTTGCAATGTTATTTATAATAGTGAAAACCCGAAAAAAGCCCAACACCCATCAACAAAAAATGTTTACATGAATTATGGTACAAACATACAATGAAATACCTTACAACTTTCAAAAAGAATGCAGTAAATCTGACAACTAACAAAGAATAGTAGCCACAGTTCAGAGTTAAATGAAAAAAGCCAGTCACAGAACAATTATGTAAAGTATAATTCCATTTGTAGTCTAAAAATAACCATTTTGTATATGCTTCAAAACATCTAGAAACTTGTGCACCAGGAAACGTATCCACCAGGCGTGGAAGGAAAATGAGGCAGGAAGAGGAGACTGACTTTTGACTTCATTCAACTCTGTTCTGTTTGATTTTTTTCTTTTTATATCAAACGTATAATTTTTACAATTAAAAAAAAGAATTCAAATTATTTGAACATATGGCCAGTAACTAGCCTTCATAATTCACCAGAAGCACTCAAGCTTTAGAACAAGTAAATTATTTTCCCCTAAAATGCCTTAAGCAAAACTGGGGTACTTTATCCAGTCTGGTAACAGACTGAAGCTCATTTCTAGGCATTTTCTTTGAATTTGCCTTTCAAGTTTATGTCATGCAGATACCAGCCAATAATGAGCTTCAGCTACCCGCCCACACACACCATTGTACTTTTTCAGTCCATCCACCAGCAGTAATGGCTACTTACTCCTTTCTCATTGCAGCCCCTCTTTCTGCAGGCATTCAGTACTCACCTTACATACCCACAGTGGGTTTGTACTTTATTATCTCTTGTGAACCAGACTTGCTCCCTCTCCAGCCTCCTTCCTCAGGACAAGAAGAAACCCATGGTAGACTTTGAAAGTCCCCCCAGTGACTTGAGATGGGGCAGTGGGTGATTATTGGGGGCTTATTGCAAATTACAGGAAGCACATGTCATACATGCAGACACATACAAAAGTGAAACATATTTTCCTCCAAAAAAAGGATCAAAATCAGAAACCTTTTTCCTTTGTTTGGACATGGCTAATTGTGGGCAGCAATTAAGGTTCTCAGTTCAACTCCTGACTTGATGAATTTTCTTTCAACCAGAGGGAGTACAAGTGGAGCATGCTCCTCTCTGAGTCACACTCAGCCAGCCAATAGCACAGCATGCTGTCCGAGGGCTTGAGGATTCCTTTTGGGTGAGATCTAAACCCCAAATCTGACTTCTGACCACGTGTAGTGATTGAAAAGTCACACAGGGCTTTGTGAAAGAGTGAAGGGGAGGAGATGCTGATTTTCCTTGTCTTGGCCCAATTCCAAGTTTGATCATTAGCTGTCCTCTTCCTTTGTCTGCCTGCAGTCTCAGGGAGACGTGCTATTCCACACTTCCTGTTATAAACAGCTGTCCACTGTTAACTGAGCAAGCCAAAGAGCCAGTGGATTCTACCCTGGGGAAAGCTGCATTTCAAAATTAGCGTTTCCTCTGCATCTATTGGTAAATTCCTTAGGTTTACCTTGGAGGGAAGGTGTAGTTTTCTAGGGAGAATAAGGTCATAATAATGGGGACTTGAAAATTATCCACAAACCCTATTTTGTCTAAATGGTGAACAAAGAAAGCTGGCGTGGATCACAAAGAGCCCTTTGGAAGGAGGAGGCCAAAGAAAATATATTTTAGATCCTACCACATCATTTGGGTTATCAGAATTTAATCTTATAACATTGATGTGGCAGGTGCTATTAGCCACCCAAATTCATTGTTTTTTCAATCCAAGGCATATATACACACAGAGGAAACTGGCAAGTAACTCACAATCCTGCAAAATTCACCCTCTGTCATCCAGCTTTGGTGTCTAATTTGTACATCTCTGAGACAGTCACTTTAATGCCTCTTTGTCTTTGACACTTAAGGCATCTTAATTTCAAAATATCCACATTCCTGATCTTCTCAACCCCAAATGTCTCATAGTACTCCAACTTCTAGAATAAATTCTTCTTTGCTTACTTTCTTTTTCATCTTAAGAGAGCATTTTAACTTGGAAGCATTCAGAATGTCCTTCAATAAGCAAATGAGGGACTTCCCTGGTTGTCCAGAGGTTAAGAATCCACCTTGCAATGCAGAGGATGGGTTGCCATTTCCTTCTTCAGGGTATCTTCCCAACCCAGGGATTGAACTAGGGGCTCCTGCATTGCAGGCAGATTCTTCACCTTCTGAGCCACCAGGCAGGCCCTCTTCATTCATTTGCAATGCAGGGGATACAGGTTTGATCCCTTGTCCAGGAAAAGCCCACATGCCTGTGGGCCAGCTCATCCCGTGTACCACAACTACTGAGGCTGTGCTCTAGAGCCCACAAGCAGAAACTCCTGAAGGCTGTGCATCCTGGAGCCAGAGCTCCGCAACAAGAGAAGCCACTGCAATTAGAAGCCTGTGTACTGCAACTAGAGAGTAGCCCCTGCTCACCACAACTAGAAAAAGCCCACGTAGCAACAAAGACCAAGCACAGCCAAAAATAAATATTTTTAAAATAAGCAAATGAAAAACAGGTACATCATTCAATGAAATATTATTCATCAGTAAAAGGAAATAAACTGCCAAGCCTGGAGGAACTTCTTTAAAGCATTACTGAGTAAAAGAAACCAGTTAGAAGAAAGGTTACATACATAATGTGGGATTCCAACTATATGATATTCTGCAAAAAGCTCTGAAAAAGACGTTCTGGAAACAGTTGCCAGGGATGGGGGAGGGAGGGATGGCTAGGTGGACTTTCAGGATAGTGAAACTATTCTGAATGATACTCTAAGGTGGATACAAACCTTAGAGTTTGTATCTTACAGGATAGTGAAACTATTCTGAATGATACTCTAAAGTGGATACAAACTTTCAGGATAGTAAAACTATTCTGAATGATACTCTAAGGTAGATACAAACCTTAGAGTTTGTGTCTTACAGGATAGTGAAACTATTCTGAATGATACTCTAAAGTGGATACAAACTTTCAGGATAGTAAAACTATTCTGAATGATACTCTAAGGTGGATACAAACCTTAGGGCAGATACAAATCCATAAATTATGCAACAGAGTAAACTCAAACTTCAGCTATGAACTTTAGTTAACAATAATGTATCCGTATTGGTTCATCATTGTAACAAGTGGGCCATCGCTGCAACAAATGTAACATTAAGGCAAGATGTGAATAATACAGAAGGGGTGGGGGAGGGGGGGTGAAAGGATACATAGGAGCTCTATGCTGTGAACCTAAAACTGCTCTAATAAAGCCTTTTTTTTTTTTTTTTTTTAAAGCATTTTAGTTCTGTTCTTTGTGTTGCAAAGAACAGAGACTCACTCAGCATCTCAAGAAACAGGAGATTTGTGTGCGGATGTTCCCATAGGATGTTCCCATACGAGCAAAACTGAACCATGCAAACTCAGGAAAAGAAGGGACTAGAAGCAGGGCCGTAGGAAGGTCAGGACCCCCAGCTCTCTCCATGGATCAGCATCACTGGCCCACTGGTCTCATCTTTCCCACCAGCTGACCTCCTCACCCCTCTACACTTTAGCTTTTCTTCACTTCAAAGCGTCCACTTTCTCATAATTTCAACTCCCTCATAATTGGAGCTTACGTGGGGCCTCTCCCAGCTTCTCTGGTTTTTCTGAAGCTTATGACTTATCAGCTACAGCTGCTTCTGCCAGCTGCCTCATGACTTTAGTATTTCCTACTTAAAATGCCTAGGAGGGAGAACCCTAATTGGCCCAGTTCATCATTTTAGATGCAGCCCTGTCCCCATTACTGCCCCACGGTGAGGTGCAGATAGTAACAGAGGGGTGAACAGGGGTGAAGGACGGCAGGAAAAACCCGAGGAGCTGTGGCTGAGCAGCCTCCTTTTGGAAGGGCCTGGGGCAGGGGTTGTATGGTGGGGAGGGGGGTGACTTTCTACATAAGCCTAACACCCAGAGCATGCTTTTGGAATGGTGAGTGGCGAAAAAGACTAGAATTGAGTTACTTAGCAGCTAAGTAATTCAACACATTTTTTTCATAGTTACTTTTACAAAGGACATTTGGCCTTTTAAAAAGTTCTATTATTTCTATTTGGCTTCACCAGGTCTTAGTCAGAGTGTGTGGGATCTAGTTCCCCAGCCAGGGATCGAACCCAGGCCCTTTGTATTGAGAGCACAGTGTCTTAGCCACTGGACCACCAGGGAAATCTCACATTTGGCCTTCCTGATAGAGAAAAACCCAAAAGGAGCAGACTACAAGGGACAGAACCTTCATGTTCTACTGAGTGATAGAAATTTCAGGAGAGTGATTCCAGAGCACACTCCAACAAAGACCTTCCAGCCAACCTGCCAAAGAGTCCACGGCCTTCAGACTGACAGCAAATTCTTACTCTAATCACTCGAAGGAACAGAAAGCCAAGAAAAATGAAGACGGATCTTCACTGTACACTGAAGCACCGTCTACTCCATCTGACCTAGTCATGTGTGATTCATTTTCATCCCAGGGTGAAAGAAAGAGACCAGGGTTAGTTGAGCCAGCAAGAGGTGACAAAATGACTTTCTCCTCAGACATAAAAACTTTGGGCAAGCTGTTTTTACCACAAATAAAAAAGGAATTTAAGCCCCAATAATTAAGAATAAAATGGAGGGAAAAGAAGCTAATGGGAAAAGAATCTAAAAAGGAATGGATATATGTGTAAGTATAATGGATTTACATTGTTGTACTCCTGAAGCTAACAGAACATTGTAAATCAACTATACCCCAATAAAAATCTTTTAATAAATAAATTAAATATTCAATTTAAAATGTTAGTCCTATGAAAAATAAAGACAGTTTTGATTTTTTTTTTTTAAGTGACTTCCCTAGTGGTTCAGTAGCTAAGACTCCTCACTCCCAATCCAGGAGGCCTGGGTTTGATCCATGGCCAGGAAGCTAGATCCCACATGCCCCAAATAAGACCTGGTACAGCCAAATAAAATTATAAAATAAGTTAAAAATAATAATTAAAAATAAATAAACTAATGAAAACAACAGGCTCATAGATCATGTCCAGCAGAGGTAAAGACATACAAGTATCTCCACAGAAGGTGATACTGTAATAGAGAAAAACCGAAGCTGATAGTTACCCAGTTGTGTTTCACAAAATAAGGGTGGTGCCTTAAGGATGGTGTCGTCTGCATATCTGAGGTTATTGATATTTCTCCCTGCAATCTTGATTCAAGCTTGTGCTTCATCCAGCCTGGCATTTCACATGGTGTACTCTTCGTATAGATTACATAAGCAGGGTGACAATATACAGCCTTGACATACTCCTTTCCCAATTTGGAACTAGTCTCTTGTTCCATGTCTGGTTCTAACTGTTGCTTCTTGACCTACATACAGATTTCTCAGGAGGCAAGTCAGGTGCTCTGGTATTCCCATCTCTTTCAGAATTTTCCACAGTTTGTTGTGATCCACACAGTCAAAAGCTTTGGTGTAGTCAGTGAAGATGAAGTAAATGTTTTTCTGGAAATCTCTTACATTTTCTTTTTTGATTATCCAGTGGATGTTGGCAATCTGATCTCTGGTTCCTCTGCCTTTTCTAAATCCAGCTTGAACATCTGGAAATTCATAGTTCACATACTGTTGAAGCCTGGCTTGGAGAATTTTGAACATTACTTAGCTAGCAAGGGAGATGAGTGCAATTGTGTGGTAGTTTGAACATTCTTTGGCATTGCCTTTCTTTGGAATTAGAATGAAAACTGACCTTTTCCAGTCCTGTGGCCACTGCTGAGTTTTCCAAATTTGCTGACATATTGAGTGCAGCACTTTCACAACATCATCTTTTAGGATTTGAAACAGCTCAACTGGAATTCCATCACCTCCACTAGCTTTGTTCGTAGTGATGCTTCCTAAGGCTCACTTGACTTCGCATTCCAGGATGTCTGGCTGTACATGAGTGATCATATCATCGTGGTTATCTGGGTCATTAAGGTCTTTTTTGTATAGTTCTTCTGTGTATGCTTACCACCTCTTCTTAATATCTTCTGCTTCTGTCAGGTCCATACCATTTCTGTCCTTTATTGTGTCCATCTTTGCATGAAATGTTCCCTTGGTATCTCTAATTTTCTTGAAGAGATCTCTAGTCTTTCCCATTCTATTGTTTTCCTCTATTTCTTTGATCACTGAGGAAGGCTTTCTTATCTCTCTTTGCTATTCTTTGGAACTCTGCATTCAGGTGGATATATCTTTCCTTTTCTCCTTTTCCTTAAGCTTCTCTTCTTTTCTCAGCTATTTGTACGGCCTCCTCAGACAACCATTTTGCCTTTTTGCATTTGTTTTTCTTGGGGATGGTCTTGATCACTGCCCCCTGTACAATGTCACGAACATCCATCAGTAGTTCTTCAGGCATTCTATCAGATCTAATCCCTTGAATTTATTTGTCACTTCCACTGTATAATCATAAGGGATTTCATTTAGATCATACATGAATAGTCTAGTAGGTTTTCCCTACTTTCTTCCATTTATGTTAGTTTTTTGCAATAAGGAGTTCATAATCTGAGCCACAGTCAGCTCCTGGTCTTGTTTTTGCTGACTGTATAGAGCTTCTCCATCTTCAGCTGCAAAGAATATAATCAATCTGATTTCGGTATTGACCATCTGGTGATGTCCATGTGTAGAGTCATCTCGTGTTGCTGGTATGTTATGGTGTTTGCTGTGACCAGTGCATTCTTTTGGCAAAACTCTGTTAGCCTTTGCCCTGCTTCGTTTTGTACTCCAAAGCCAAACTTGCCTGTTATTCCAGGTATCTCTTGACTTCCTACTTTTGCATTCCAGTCCCCTATGATGTAAAGGATATTTTGGGATATCCTTAGGATATCCTAAGGTATTAGAACAGCCCCATAAGGAAACATGCAGTTCAGGCCCAGGACAACTTATTAAAACCTTGCCACCCTGATACAAACAAGGATATATTAGTTCTAGAAGGTCTTATTGGTCATCATAGAACTGTTAAACTTCAGCTTCTTCAGCTTTAGTGGTTGGGACATAGACTTGGATTACTATGATATTGAATGGTTTGCCTTGGAAATGAACAAAGATCATTCTGTCATTTTTGAGACTGAATCCAAGTACTGCATTTCAGATTCTTTGTTGACTATGAGGGCTACTCCATTTCTTCTAAGGGATTCTTGCCCACAGTAGTAGATATAATGGTCATCTGAATTAAATTCACCCATTCTGATCCATTTTAGTTCACTGATTCCTAAAATGTCGATGTTTACTCTTGCCATCTCCTGTTTGACCACTTACAATTTACCTTGATTCATGGATTTAACATTCCAGGTTCCTGTGCAGTATTGTTCTTTACAGCATCGGGCTTTACTTCCATCACCAGTCCCATCCACAACTGGGCATTGTTTTCTCTTTGGCTCCATCTCCTCATTCTTTCTGGAGTTATTCCTCCACTCTTCTCCGGTAGCATATTATCCACCTACCAACCTGAGGAGTTCATCTTTCATGTCATATCATTTTGCCTTTTCATACTGTTCAATATACAATATCTATATTAAATATATATTCAGTGAAGTGAAAGTTGCTCAGTCGTGTCTGACTCTTTGCAACCCCATGGACTATACAGTCCATGGAATTCTCCAGGCCAGAATACTGGAGTGGGTAGTCCTTCCCTTCTCCAGGGGATCTTCCCAACCCAGGAATCAAGCCAGGGTCTCCTGCATTGCCAGCAGGTTCTTCACCAACTGAGCTATCAGGGAAGCCAATATTCAATATTGAATATCAAAAATATATTTTTGCCTTTTCATACTGACCAAAAATCTAATATAGAAATCAAATAATATGATTTAGAGACTCAAATGTGAAATACAAAATTAAGAAATTTTGAAGTGAAATACATGAGAAGTTTTTGAACAAGACTCAAAAAGGACAAACTGTTCAAAGACACATTTGACTACAATATAAAGACTTTTTATGATGTTGTGTCAAAGTAAGTGATACTCACAGATTGGTTAGATCATTTGTAATTTCCATTACTATGAAAGGATTAGTGATTGGAATATATAAAGAAAGCTTGTAAGTATATGTGAAAAAAGAAAAAAGCAGTAGAAAAGTGGGAAGAGGATAAGATCTACAGGAGAATCTGTAAGTCCAATAAACATAAAAAGATTTTCAATCTCTCACATCTTAATTCTTATTGTCTTAATAGTTTCAGTATACACATAGATGATCTAACAACTTAGCTTCTTTTGTGTGTGTATGTGGTAAAACATACCTAACAAAGAATTTATCATCCTAACTATTTATAAATGCATAGCTCAGGAGTGTTACATACCTTCCCATTGTTGTGCAACCAGCCTCCATTTACAAGATGCAAATCTTACAAAATTACAGCTCTATATCCATTAAATTATAACTCTCCACTTCTTCCTCCATGTAGTATGTGGGATCTTAGTTCCCTGACCAGAAATCTAACCTGTGCCCTCCTCAGTGGAAGCACTGAGTCTTAACCACTAGACTGCCAGGGAAATCCCAGGTCTATTGACTTTAGGTATCTTCCATAAGTAAAATCAAATAGTATTTGTCTTATTGTCACTGGCTTATTTCACTTAACATAATGCCCTTATATTGATTTGCTAGGGCTGCCCTAACAAAATACACAGACTGGATGGTTTAAACAACAGAAATTTATTTCCTCATGGTTCTGGAAGCTGGAAGTCTAAGATCAAGGTACTGGCAGAGTTGGTTTTTCATGAGGCCTCTCTCCTTGGCCTGCAGACAGCCACCTTCTCCCAGTGTCCTCAGGTGCCCTTTCTTCTGTGCACACATCCCTCTTGCCTGTTCATCTTTTTGTAGGGACACCAGTCCATTGGATTAGGGCCCCATCCTAATGACTTAGCCTTGGTCACTTCCAAAAGGCACTATGCCTAAATCCAGTGACATAGGGGATTAGGGCTTCAAGATATGATGATATAATTTTCTAGGGAACACAGTTCAGTGTATAGCACTTTCACAGCTTATTCATGTTGCAGCATGTGTCAGAATTTCTTTTTTAAGGCTGCATAGTATTCCATTCAGAGAAGGCAATGGCACCCCACTCCAGTACCCTTGCCTGGAAAATCCCATGGATGGAGGAGCCTGGTAGGCTGCAGTCCATGGGGTTGCTAAGAGTCGGATACGACTGAGCGACTTCACTTTCACTTTTCACTTTCATGCATTGGAGAAGGAAATGGCACCCCACTCCAGTGTTCTTGCCTGGAGAATCCCAGAAACGGGGGGGCCTGGTGGGCTGCCGTCTATGGGGTCGCACAGAGTCGGATACGACTGAAGCAACTTAGCAGCAGCAGCAGCAGTATTCCATTGTATATACTTACCATACTTTGTTTATCCATTCATTGGTCAACAGACGTTTAGGTTGCTTCATCTAGTTGGACTTTTGGCTATTGCAAATAATGCTGCTATGAATATAGGCATACAAACACCCTATCTCTTTGAGACCCTGCTTTCCTTTCTTTGGGGATATATACAGAAGTGGAATGGGATTCCCTGGTGGCTCATTGGTAAAGAATCCAACTGCAATAAAGGAGACACGGGTTCAATCGCAGGGTTGAAAAGATCCCCTAGAGAAGGAAATGGCAACCCACTCCAGTGTTCTTGCCTGGGAAATCCCATGGACAGAGGAGCTTGGCAGGCTACAGTTCATGGGGTTGCAGGAGTCAGACACAACTTAGTGACTAAACCACCACCACAGAAGTGGAATTGGTGGATCATATGGTAATTTTATTTGTAATTTTTTGACAAAATACCATACTATTTTCCAAAGTAGCTGCACCATTTTACATTCCCACTAACAGTATATCAGGGTTCAAAATTCTCCACATCCTCACCTGCACTTGTCATTTTCTGCTTTCTTTCTTTTTTTTAATAGCAGTCCTGCTAGTGGGTGGGAGGTGATACCAACCACTTAGCTTCGTGAACTTGAACTTCTGTCCTCCAATGCTCTTTGTCCCAAACCTTATATTTCCAAACGCTGCCACCTCTACCTAATTTTAGTGTCAGGCATCTCATCCTATAAACACCTCCTTCTGGCTCTGTTGTCATTCCTCTATTACCCCATTCCAACAATACTTTGACTCCAGTGGGATATCTAATCCATTGATCCTACCATCTCTTCACTTTTAAGGACACTCTAGGTCCTTAAATTCAGGAGGACTTACCCCTTTCTGAATCTAGAGAGTTGACTATATAAACAGTCTGTGCTCACTTGCATTTCTATTTGCCCATTTCTTTTACCTTTATTTTTTTTCCCCTGAATCGCTCAGCTTGCAGCATCTCAGTTCCCTGACCAGGAAATAAATCCAGGCCACTGCACTGAAAGCCTGGAATCCTAACCACTAGGCTACCAAGGAACTCCTCACCTTTTAAACTGCTGAAATTAATGTAGGAGAGCAAACATAATTACTTAGCTAAAGTTACTAGAATACATTGAATCATTTTCTATCTCATCTAAAATAAGTGCTTTGCCCTATAATGTTTACAATAGTCAAGGTTAATACAGATTAAAATAGACATACAAATATTGAGTATGGAAAGCTACAGTCATTGTTTATTTTTTCTTTTAATTAATGAAGTTATTGGCTGTGCTAGGTCTTCATTGCTACACGGGCTTTTCTCTGTTTTCAATGACGGGGGGCTATTCTCTAGTTGCCTTGCACAGGCTTCTGATTGTGGTGGCTTCTCTTGTTACGGAGCACAGGCTTTAGGGTGCTCTGGCTTCTGTAGTTGTGGCACGTGGGCTCAAGAGCACAGCCTCAATGGTTGTGGTGCACAGGCTTAGTTGTTCTGCAACATGTGGAATCTTCCTGGACCTGGGATCAAACCCATGTCTCCTGCATCGGCAGGTGGATTCTTTACAACTGAGCCCCACAGGGAAGCCGGGCATTGTTTTTATTTTAAATATTTTCCGAGACCATGTGGTTAGGCTGTGTGTGCATCATGGCAAATACCTGTGTGTTTGAGAATTCGGATTCTTGTCTTTTGCACCCAAATCTGGATCAAGTCCTAATACCATATCTCCAGTGACCTCATGCTGTCTTTTCTCCCCGTCCCTGTTTACATTCTATGGTCAATCCCTCAACCCTCTCCCTCGCATGTATCCTCAGCAATACCCCACCTCTTGCTTCCTAGTGTTTCCTGGGCAAACCAACAACCATGGGGATAATTCCAACTTGCTGCCTACTAGGCACCTGCACCTGTCCAGCCTGATGAGGCTGACATCACACCGCCTGCTTTCATTTTAAATTCATGACCGCAAACCTCAAGTGGCCTCTTAATGCCCTTGGCAATCATACAATACTAACCCAGGTTCATTGCTCTCCCAATTTTCTTGCCTGTGATTTCACATCCTCTCCTGTCTCCTCAAACCTCCAACACCTCATTCCTTCTTTCCAGGTTCATCTTGGGTGTGGATGCAATTAGCAGAGAAACTCTGCAAACTGCCCCCTCCCCACATCCATCCATCTATCCTTCTCTAAGCCCCCACATCCTGGCTTCCTGCCAGCTGTTACACATGCATCATCAGTGGTCCTGTCAAAGCCCCACCCTCTGCTCCTGCCCTTGATCCCATCATTACTCCAGGAATCACTCAGCAGAAGAGTGAAAGAGCTGGCTTAAAACTAAATATTAAAAAAACTAAGATCATGGCATCCAGGCCCATTACTTCATGGCAAATAGAAGGGGAAAAGGTGTCAGTACTGGACAGAGTACTGACAGATTTCCTCTTCTTGGGCTCTAAAATCACTCCGGATGGTAACTGCAGCCATGAAATCAGAAGACCTTTGCTTCTTGGCAGGAAAGCTATGACAAACCTAGACAGTGTATTGAAAAGCAGAGACATTACTCTATCAACAAAGGTCCATATAGTCAAAGCTATGGTCTTTACAGTGGTCACGTGCACTTGTGAGAGCTGGACCATAAAGAAGGCAGAGCACCAAAGAATCGATGCCTTTGAACTGTGGTGCTGGAGAAGACTCCTGAGAGTCCCTTGGACAGCAAGGAGATCAAACCAGTCAAACTTAAGGGAAATCAACCCTAAATACTCACTGGAAGGACTGATACTGAAGCTGAAACTCCAGTATTTTGTTCATCTAATGTGAGCAGTTGGCTCATTGGAAAGGTCCCTGATGTTGGGAAAGACTGAAAGCAGAAGGAGAAGAGGCCGTCAGAGGATGAGATAGCTGGATGGCATCACCGATGCAGTGGATATGAACTTGGTATGAACTTGGATATGAACAGGAGATGGTAAGGGACAGAGAGGCCTGGCATGCTGCAGTCCGTGGGGTCACAAAGAGTTGGACACGACTGTGCGACTGAACAACATCACCGCTTAGCAACTTACCCTTCTCCCTGCTACATCAATTTCTTGCTTTCTGCTAGCTCATTCTCATTAGAATAAAGCTAAGATGTTTTTTCTTCCACCTTAGGCCTTCTGTTGACCACACTTAAACATGTTACATACTCCCCCATTTCTTTGCTCCCTTTAGAAGCAAAACACCTTTGAAAGAATGACCTATACTTGCTTCCTTCGGTTCCTCTTTTCCCATTCTCTCTCATTTATTTGGTAAATCTTTATTGAATTTGTTACAATACTACTTCTGTTGTTTATGTGGTTTTTTTTTTTTTTTTTTTTTTGATCAGTAGGCATGTGTGATCTTAGCTCCCCAACCAGGGATTGAACCCACACTCCCTGCATTGGAAGGTGAAGTCTTAACCACTGGACCACCAGGGAAGTCCCTCCCATTCTCTCTCTCTTTTATTTATTTCTTGCTGGCTGTGCTGGGTTTTGCTGTTGTGTGTGGTCTTTCTCTCACTGTAGCAAGTAGAGGCTACTGTCTGGTTGTGCTGTGTGAGCTGCTTATTGCAGTGGCTTGTCTTGCGATGCATGGGTTCTAGCATGCAGGCTTCAGTGTTGGTGGTGCACAGGCTTAGTTGCTCCACTGCATATGGGATCTTCCCAGACTAGGGATCAAACTGATGTCCCTTGCATTGTAAGACAGATTCTTAACCACTGGACCACCAGGGAGTTCAGTTCAATTGCTCAGTCATATCTGATTCTTTGTGACCCCATAAACTGCAGCACGCCAGGCCTCCCTGTCCATCACCAACTTCTGGAGACCACCAGAGAAGTCCCTCCCCTTCTCTTTTAAATCCACTCCAATCTCATGTTGATTCAACCTCTGCGCCAAAACTTTTCCTCTTGAGGTCAACATGAACTCCACATTACTAGAAAGAAGAGGCGATTCTGTCCTCTACTTTCTTGATCCATCAGCAGTATTTGAGACAACTGATCACCACCTCTATCCTGGGGAAAAGTGAAAGTGTTAGTCACTCAATTGTGTCCAACTCTTTTTGACCCCGAGGGACTGAGCCCACCAGGCTCCTCTGTCCATGGAATTCTCCAGGCAGGAGTACTAGAGTGGGTTGCCATGTCCTTCTCCAGCGGATCTTCCCAACCAAGTACTTGAACCTGGGTCTCCATCATTGCTGGCAGATTCCTTATTGTCTAAGCCAGCAGGGAAGCCAGGAACTAAAATCAAACAAACTGACCAAAAAGACAAAAACAAATGAAACAGAACAAAAACCTGAAGTAAATATGAAGAAAAATTTTTTTTCAAAATCTATTATCTCCTGTATTAACAAAAAAATTTTTTTAAATATTCAAGGAAAAAAAAAATATTCAAGGAATCACTTTGCTGTACACCCGAAAATAAAACAATATTGTAAATCAACTACAGTTCAATTTTTTTTTAATTTAAGGAAACAAACGCTAATCACAGACTCCTCATAGTATTAGAAAAAGCCATTTTCTTTCTTCTCCACATTTTTAAACACAAATCCTGGTGCTCAGTTTACAAAGACCTTTTCACCAATTTAGATAAGCTCAGTAACAGATAAGAGAAGTGTCAAGCGCCCTTCCAAGTAAACAAAGGTCCCATTGCTTTGCATAGAATCTCAAAGCTGAACTGAATGGGATTTAAGATCCAGTTTAGGAAACAGCTCTTTGAAATGTTTAATTTGTATTGCTCAGTCACTGAATTATATCTAATTCTTTATGACCCTATGAACTGTAGCCCACTAGGCTTCTCTGTCCATAGGATTGTCTAGGCAAGAATACTGGAGTGGGTTGCCATTTCCTCCTCCAGGGGGTCTTGACCCAGGAATCAACCTGGATCTCCTGCATTGACAGATGGATTCTTTACCACTGAACCAGTCCATCCTAAAGGAAATCAGCCCTGAATGTTCATTGGAAGGATTGTTGATGAAGCTGAAACTCCAATACTTTGGCCACCTGATGCAAAGAACTGACTCATTTGAAAAGACCCTGATGCTAGGAAAGATTGAAGGCAGGAGGAGAAGGGGATGACAGAGGATGAGACGTTGGATGGCATCATTGACTCAATGGACAGGAGTTTGAGTAAACTCTGGGAGTTGGCAATGGACAATTCCAGCAGTTGGTGTGCTGCAGTCCGTGGGATCTCAAAGAGTCGGACACTACTGAGCTACTGAACTGAACTGAACTGAGCCACCTAGAGAGCCCCTTTGAAATGTATCCCTGTTCAGAGTGGAGAATCTTTTATCTGACTTCAATCCCCATGAAAAGACTTTGGTATCAGTGCTTCTAATCACCGGGGGCACTGTTGACAGCTATACATTCAGTTTATGTCACTTTTTTTTTAAACTGATATTTTGATCTCTGAGGTAAATATAAACATCTACAAATCAATAAAATGGTTCCTATGAATGACAACAGCAATTGTCTTATCTAGTCAAGGATGTGTATGTTTACTAGATCCTCAGGATAATGTAAACATACAAATATCCCTAAAAGCAAGATGTTGTTGTTGTTCAGTCACTAGGTCCTGTCCCATCTTTTCGACCCCATGGACTGCAGCATGCCTTTCACAGTCTCCCAGAGTTTGCTCAGATTCATGTCCATTGAGTCCATGATGCTATCTCATCCTCTGTCACCCTCTTCTCTTTCTGCCCTAAATCTTTCCAGGGTCTTTTCCAATGAGTCAGCTCTTCAGATCAGGTGGCCAAAGTATTGGAGCTTCAGCTTCAGCATCAATCCTTCCAATGAATATACAGGGTTGATTTTCTTTAGGTTTTGCTCTCCTGATGTCCAGGGGACTCTCAAAAGTCTTCTCCAGAATCACAATTTGAAAGAATCTATTCTTTGGGGTTCAGCCTTCTTTATTGTCCAACTTTCACATCTGTACATGACTGCTGGAAAAACAATAACTTTGACTATATGGACCTTTGTTGGCAAAGTGATGTCTTTGCTTTTTATTATGCTGTCTAGTTTTGTCATAGCTTTCCTTCCAAGAAGCAAGCATCTTTTAATTTCATGGCTGCAGTCACCATCTGCAATTATTTTGGAGCCCAAGAAAATAAAATCTGTCACTGTTTCCACTTTTTCCCCATCTATTTGTCATGAAGTGTTGGGACCAGATGCCATGATCTTAGTTTCTTGAATGCTGAGTTTTAAGCCAGCTTTTTCACTCTCCTCTTTCACCTTCATCAAGAGGCTCTTTAGTTCCTGTTCACTTTCTGCTGTTAAAGTGTTATCTGCATGTCTGAGGTTGCTGATATTTCTCCTGGCAATCTTGATTCCAGCTTGTGATTCATCCAACCAGGCATTTTGCATGATGTACTCTGCATATAAGCAAGGTGAGAAAAGTACAAACTTAACAGAAGCCAAGTATTTCAAATCCATGAAAATTTATCTTAGAATCTCATAATGCCTCATGACTGTAGAACCCCCACTCATCAGACGGTGGTTTCAGAAACTTAAATATTATCAGTGACTGTTTTGGGTTGAATTGTGTCCTTCAGAAAAGATATTGAGATCCTCACCCCTGCCACCTCAGAATGTGACCTTGTTTGGAAGAAAGGTCATTGCAGAGACAACTAATTAAGATGAGGTCATACTGCAAGACACTGCTTTAGAAAAGCTCTGCGGTGGTAGTGTTCTTACTTGCTGTAAGTACTAATAAATCCTTCCTTCTCCTGGAAAAGAAAAAAGAAAAAGATGAGACCTCACTTTGCTGACAAAGGTCTGTATAGACCAAGCTTTGGTTTTTCCTGTAGTCATGTACAGATGTGAGAGTTGGACCATAAAGAAGACTGAGTACCAAAGAATTGATGCTTTCTAATTGTCGTACTGGAGAAGACTACTGAAAGTCCCTTGGACAGCAAGGAGAGCAAACTGATCAATCCTAAAGGAAATCAACCCTGAATATTCATTGGAAGGACTGATGCTGAAGCTGAAGCTCCAATACTTTGTATACCTGATGTGAAGAGCCTACTCACTGGAAAAAACCCTGATGCTAGGAAAGATTGAGGGCAGGAGGAGAAGGGAATGACAGAGGATAAGATGGTTAGATAGCATCACCGATTCAAGAGACATGAATTTGAACAAACTCTGGGAGATAGTGAAGGACAGGGAAGCCTGGAGTGCTGCAGTCCGTGGAGTCACAAAGAGTCAGACACAACTTAGTGACTGAACAACATACTGGAGTAGGGTGTGTACCTTGTACAATATGACCCATGTCCTCATAAGAAGATGGCCATGTGAAAACACAGATACTCAGGGAGAACGTCAGAGGGATGGAGGCAGAGGGCTTATGCTGTGTCTACAAGCTGAGAATCACAGAGATTGTTGGCAGTCACCAGAGCTAGAGGGAAACATGGAACAGTCTCTATCACAGCTCTCAAAGGGAACCAACCTGGCCAATACCTTCATACTGGACTTTTAGACTCCAGAGCTGCAAGATAATAAATATCTGTCATTTTAAGCCATCCAGGTTGTGGTCCTTTGTTGCAATAGTCCCAGGAAGCTACTAGAGTGATGCTAAGAGCTTTTGTTTAGGTAGGTTTTTTCTCTCCAATATGAATTGTATCCACTGTCTTTGAAACATAAGAATACACAAATATGGGACTTCCCTGGTGGTCCAGTGGTGAAGATGCCATGCTCCCAATATGGGGAGCCAGGGTTCAATCCCTGGTCAGGAAACTAGATCCCACACACCACAATGAAGATGGAAGATCACAGCCAAATAGATACTCAAAATATTAAAAGAAATTTTGAATTCAAAGAATCTACAAATGCACATTCCTTTGGATGTCAGAATGATAGCATCATCACAGGTCACATAGCCTCTGGGAAACTCCACTGCATACTCCCCATTGGATGGGACTGAAAAAAGGCAAATTGTATCCTCAGTTCAGTTCAGTTGCTCAGTCGTGTCCGACTTTTTGCAGCCCCATGAATCGCAGCACGCCAGGCCTCCCTGTCCATCACCAATTCCCTCAGTTTAACCAAATCATATCCTAGTTTGTTGCAAAAATAGTTTTAACCCCACAGACCCCAATAAGGGTCCTTTAAGACCTCACTCTAAGAACTGCTGACTAATCCAAATGTTGTCTTTGTTCTCGATCAGGAAACAGGCTCAGCAATGGGGAATTGGCCTCTCTCATCAGCTTCCCCACTCCCTGGTGAGTGTTGCTAGAATCACAGAGCCACAGAACAAATGTTTACAGAAGCGCAAAATATAAGTAATGGTGTGAAACCACCTATTAATTCAGACTAGATGCTGGTCTAGACTTTGTAACATCATTAAGCACAGGTCCTTTCTTTTTTGAATTTTGTAGGGGTAGAGTTGATTTACAGTGTTGTGTTAATTTCTGCAGTACAGCAAAGTGATTCAGTTACACGTATATATTCTTTTTCATATTCTTTTCATTATGGTTTAATCACAGAATGTTGAATATAGTTCCCTGTGCTATACAGTAGGACTTTATTGTTTATCCAATTCTATATATAATAGATTGCATCTGCTAAGCCCAAACTCATCCACAACCACAAGTCTGTTCTCCATATCTGTGAGTCAAGCACAAGTCCTTTAAGTGGGCTTGTGCACAGCACTCATGTATTTTAAATATTTTATTTATTTTTTTGGCTGCACTCTGTCTTAATTGCAGCACATGGAATCTAGTTTCCTGACGAGGGATCGAACCAGGGCCTCCTGCATTGGAGCCTGGAGTCTTAGCCACACGACTGCCAGGAAAGTCCCACACTTGTTTATTTTAAAAAGTGATTTAAAGAGTGTGGTTCACATTTTAAGCCAGGAACAAATGCTTTTCTTCTACATCTAAGGAAACATCTGATTCTTGTGGTTTAAAAAAAATATTTATTTACTTATTTTTGGCTGTGGTGGGTCTTTCTTGCTCCATGCAGCCTTTCTCTAGTTGTGGTGAGCAGGGGCTGTGCACGGGCTTCTCCTTGCAGTGGCTTCTCCTGCGGAGCACAGGCTCTAGGTACCTGGGCTTCAGTAGTTGTGGCATGTGGGCTTTGTTGTGGTTGTGGCACACGGGTTTAGTTGCTCTATGGCACGTGGAATCTTCCCCAGCCAGGGATCAAAATGGTGTCCCTTGCATTGCAAGGCGATTCTGAACCACTGAAACACCAGGGAAGACATCTGATTCTGATGTCACAGAGCCCCAGATATTATATGAAGAAAATGTGGATGTGCGTGTGTGTGTACACACATGCATGTGTGTGTGTGTCTGTGTGAGTGCCTGACATACGCACTCTCTTGTAGTTGTTGTTCAGTCACTAAGTGGTGTCCAACTCTTTGAGACCCCCACAGAGTGCAGCATACCAGGCTTCCCTGTCCTTCACTATCTCCTGGAGTCTGCTCAAACTCAAACTTACTGAGTTGATGACGCCATCCAACCATCTCATCCTCTGTCGCCCCCCTTTCCTTCTGCCCTCAAACTTCCCCAGCATCAGGATCTTTTCTAGTGAGTTGGCTGTTAACAATAGGTGGCTCCATAATGCTTCTTGGGTTTTCAAAGAGGGTCCAAGATTCAGAAAAGGATGACACACTACTGCATGAGGGAAAGGTCATCCAAGGGGTGCTGACTTAGAGGCTTACTCTCTCTGCTGAGTGAGAACTTTGAAATCAAGCTGCTTCTCTTTTTCCTGCTAAGGACAAGGATTTCTACATGACTCTGCTGATGAATGGATGGGACCTCCCTCAGCCTTGAACCTTTCACTCCACTGTCTCATGACATGAAAATAGCTGTGCATGAAACAGCCAATTCATTAAAAAGTCACATAAAAAATGACCTCTGCCTGCAGTAGTCATCAAGTTACAGAATAATTTAGGGCTGGAGGTAAGGGACAGGGGACCAAGAGGCAGAGATCCTGCCCCTTTTGCTCTTTCTCTCTTCTCCAGAATCACCAAATGTTCATGTAAATATGAACCCTGAAACAATGACATATACGATTCTAAATATTTTAATATTTGAGCACATATTGGATAAACCTTCAAGGACTAAATTCAGCTCTAGGTAACTAAGGTATTTCTAATTGGAAATAAACAGTAAATATATATATTTATATTCATAGAGCATATGAAATTTACAGGGACTTGCCTGGTGGTCCCATGGCTGACTCCATGCTCCCAATGCCAGGGGCTCAGGTTCAATCCCTAATCAGGGGTCTAGATCCCACATGCCACAACTAAGACCCAGCACAGCACAGTAAATAAATAAATGAATTTTTTAAAGAAGATATGAAACTTATAAATGTTGTTGTTTTCCCTCCAACTATCTGATATTCAGTTTCATGAGAATCAAGTATCAGTTGTTTGTCTTTGCAAGTTCATGGTCATTAATCAGCTACACTTCCCCAAATCACATTATTTTTAGAGGATTCTGAGCAGTGAAAATTAGCAGATTGACTTCTCAGCTAAACGCCAAACTATGCAGCATGAAAACATTTTTCTAAAAAACTTCAATTGAACAAATGTTTGAAATAACTCATCTCTTATTTTTGTATATTTGGTGGCACAACAAAAAGAGGTCCTGGCTGTTTCTGGAAAAGGAAATTTCTCTTCCAAAAAGTGTATTGGTTCACCTTCAAATTCACAAATGCAGAAAGTGCTTCCAGCCAATGAAGTTCTTTCCCCTGAGTGCGATTTAATTGCATATTCGTCAAAATCCCTTCTTATGAATTCTGTTTATACCTTGCAGCAATAAAAAGTAGTTCATTCTTGGTTTTTATCTGGTAAAATATTACCATTTAATTATTTTGGTTTGAGTCCAGAACAGTCTCTTCACTATGTCATCGAAGTTATAGGTTTTCTGATGGATGCCAAGACTATTAAGAATGTTCATTATAATCATTACCCATCTATATATTATGGTTCTCTCTGTTTTACAGTTCATTATTTAATAGTGCTTATCTAAAAGGTTATAGTCTTTATAGGATCATTTGGCTCACTCTTAACTTGGCTAATTTATAAATAATTTCACAGATATCTTTGTGTTACCATTATTTGTTGACAAAGATCTGACTCAGGATATGGAATCTTTAGATTACAAATGTTTCATTGGTTTGACCAGATGTGTGAGAGGTTGCTTAAGTCATGTCTGACTGTTAACCTTAAATGCTGATACCCTTCAGCATTTCCTTGTTTCAAATAATTATCACCTTTTCAGATAAATGCTATATCCATTCTAATGTGGCAAACTCATGTTTAAAATCATATTACCTTCAATATAAACCTCAGAAATCAATAATCCATCTCCTTGTCATTAATGTTCATTCAGAAGAGCCTTCATATAAAAAAAAGGAAAGCTAAAGAAATGTAAAAAATCTTAGAAGGTATTTTCTGTAATAAAATATTTTGTGTTTCTAATGAAATCAATCAAAAGCACAAAAATTCTAAAGGAATTATATAAATGCAATAAATCATCCAAAAGAATAAGGTGCAGTTAACATCCATAGGATGGTTCCTTGCACTGAGGAAATGCACAAGGGATACACTAGCCAGATCATCGAGATTCTGGCTGATATCCTCTTTTGTCAACCTGTTCCTTATGGAGGAACACAAGTCAACTTTTGAGGCTCATTAAAAAGAGCATCTTAACTCTTAAGAGTTAAGATAAAGAGCATTCTTTATTCACATCTCCACTCAAAATCAGAACTTTTACTTATTCACAAAAGATAAGTATGTCTGAACCATCTGTAACAATTGGTCTATTGCACAAATATTTGTTCCCTTTCCATACCAGCCTTTTTCCTGGGAGCGGAGCATCATTTAGGATCTAGCAGGTACCTTGGAAGCCTGCTAATGCTTGGCATTTCACTAACTGCATGGCACTCTTCTGAGGTTGGTAAATAAGCTGCACTGCATTTCTGAGAACAGATTTGAATGGGTCATCTTGAATTACTTTGGTTCAGTACTTGCAATTTTACCAGTGAATACATGGATACATGGCAGAATGGTCCATCCATAATTATTAAGCTGGGGGATTAGACCTGGAAGAGTCCTTCCAGATAAAAGTTATTTACTGTGACTTTCCAGGGGGCAGGGAGGTAGAAATCAGCGTGGAATCTTATTTCTCACCCCACACAAAATACAATTTCAATTATCTAAAGAGTTAAACAAATATTTATTTATTTATTTATTTTTAAACAAATATTTAAACTGGGGGGAAATCTGGGAACTGCTTTTCTTTTTAGTCTCCCCATCTCCAAACATTGGATTGCCCAAGGCCCAGACCTCAGCTTTCTTCTCTTGTCTCTCTACACTCACAACTTGGGTGCTACGTCTGCACTTACAACTGTAAATGAAAACATACAGGAATTTCCCTGGTGGTACAGTGGTTAGGGGTCCAGGCTTCCACTGCAGGGGGCAAGGGTTTGATATATGGTCAGGGAACTAAGATCCTTCATGGCATGGCTGAAAAAGAAACAAATGAAACTATACACTAACCATTGCTAAATGTATATGTCCAGCCCAGACCTTTTCCCAGAACTGGAGACTCATATATGCCTACATGGAAGTCAAATGGGCATGTTACATTTACAAGGGTCCAGATCAAGCTAAGCTTTCATTTCTTTGAGCCTGCTCCTTTCTTGCATTTCCTCATCTCACTTGATAGCTACTCCATCCTTCCAGTTGTTCAAGGCAAGAATCATGAACTCATCCTTTTTTTTTTTTTCTTAATCAGGAGAAAGAAGGATTTATTATTACTTGCAGCAAAGAGAACATAGGAGATGTCTCCCAAAGCAGTATAGTATCTCTTGGAATCATCCTTTTCTTTTTTTTCCCCTCAGTCGTGTATTGAGGCATGTGGGATATTAGTTCCTCAACCAGGGATCAAACTGCAAGGGGAAGTATAGAGTCTTAACCACCAGACCACCAGGAAGCCCCTGGAATCGTCCTTGACTCCCTTCCTTACATACCCCACATGGACTCTGTGAGTGAATCAATCCTGCCTTGAACATAGAAACAGGCTCTGAGCATGTCTAACAACCTCCAGGGCTTCTGCCCTGGTCCAGAAGCTGCCATTTCTCACCTGGATTTTGGTTTAGTTTCCTCATACTTGTCTCCTCACCTCTGACAGTCTATCCTCATTAGAGCCACAAGATGGATGGTTTTAAAACTTAGTAAGATTTGCCTTGCGGTTCAATTGTTCAGTCGTGACTGATTCTGTGACCCCATGGACTGCAGAACACCAGGCTTCCCTGTCCTTCACCATCTCCCGGAGTTTGCTCAAACTCATGTCCACTGAGTCAGTGATACCATCCAGCCATCTCATCCTCTGTCACCCTCTTCTCCTTTTGCCTTCAATCCTTCCCAGCATCAGGGTCTTTTCCAATGAGTCAGATCTTCACATCAGGTGGCCAAAGTATTGAGGTTTCAGCTTCAGCATCAGTCCTTCCAATAAACTCCCCCACTGGCCTCCAAGTAGGTCAGAGAAAACCCAGAGGATTAACCAGGGGCCTACAAAGTGCTCCTTGATCTACGTGTGTTTTTCCTCCAGTTTCATTCCCGGCTTCTCTCATCCTGGCCCATTTTGCTCCAGCCACGCTGGCCTCCATGTTGTTATTCACACAAGCCTAGCCTGCTAGATTGGGTGCCCCAGTACATTGGCATTTGTCCTCTTCTCCCTGAAGGACCCTCAGTTCAGTTCAGTCTCTCAGTTGTGTCCAAGTCTTTGCAACCCCATGGACTGCAGCACGCCAGGCTTCCCTGTCTATCACCAATCCCCAGAGCTTGCTCTAACTCACATCCATTGAGTTGGTGATGCCATCTAACCATGTCATCCTCTGTCATCCCCTTCTCCTCCTGCCTTCGATCTTTCCCAGCATCAGGGTCTTTTCCAATGAGTCAGTTCTTCTCATCAGGTGGCCAAAGTATTGGAGTTTTAGCTTCAGCAGGGCCCTGAAGGGCCCTGGTGTAGATTAAATTGTGTCCCTCTCCCCTAAAATGCATGACCTAATCCCAGCCCCCAGAACCTGTGAATGTGACCTCATTTGCAAATAGGCTCTTTGCAGATACAGTCAAGTTAACAGGAGGTCATACTATGATATAGCATCACTTATGTGTGGAATCTAAAAAATACAGCAAGTTAGTGAATATAGCAAAAAAAGAAGCATACCCACAGACATAGAGAACAAACTAGTGGTTACTAGTGGGAAGAGGGAAGGGGTGGAGCAACGAGGGGTAGGGGTTTGGTATGGTACGTGCTCAGTTGCTCAGTTGCTCAGTCATGTCTGACTCTTTGAGACTTTACGGACTGTAGCCCACCAGGTCCCTCTGTCCATGGAATTTTCCTGTCAAGAATTCTGTAGTGGGTTACCATTTCCTTCTCCAGGGAATCTTCCCAAGCCAGGGATCAAACTAATGTCTCTTGCATCTCCTAACAGGCAGATTCTTTACCACTGTGCCACTTGGGAAGCCCCAGGGGCTTAAGAGATACAAACTATTATGTAAAAAATAAGCTATAAGGATATATTACACAACACAGGGAATGTAGCCTATATTTCATAATACTGCAAGTGGAGTATAAACTTAAAACATTGCAAACCACTACATTGTACACTTGTAACTTATATAATATTGTACATCAAAAATATTTCAATTTTAAAATGTCTTAAATTTTTTTTCCTAAATTAGGTCGGGTGGTCCAGTGGTTAAGACTCCATGCTCCCAGTGCAGGGGGCCCGAGTTTGATCCCTTGTCAGGGAACTAGATCCCACACAACTAACAGCCTGCATGCCACAGCTAATATCCAGTACAGCCAAATAAATAAATAGATAAAAATAAATATTTGAGACTCCATGCTTCCAAGGCAGGGGGTACAGTTTCAGTCCCTGGTTAGGGAACTTCGATTCCCACATGCCTCTCGATGAGGCCAAAACATAACATAAAAACACATTCAAAAAATGAAAGTAAAAATGAAGTCATACTGGAATAGGGTGGGCCTTAAATCCAATGACTGGTGTTCTTTTAAGGAGAGATTTAGAGATGTCCATGAAGGAGAAGGCTTTGTGATGATGGAGGCAGAGGTTGGTTTGGGTGATGCAGCTGCAAGCCTAGGACCATCAAGGTTGCTAGCATGTAGAAGAGGCCAGGAAGCATCCTCCCCAGAGCCTGAGGTAGAGACCAGAGGCCTGCCGACACCTTGACCTTGGACTCCCCGCCTCTAGAACTGTGAGACAATCTGTTTTGTTTGAAGATAGCCAGTTGGTGGTCATCTGTTATGGCAGCCCCAGGAAACTACTGGCGGCCCCCCCTCAATACCAGATGCATCACACTGTCAACTGAGGGTGAGTAGGGGAGGGCCAATACTTGTAGGGAGGGTCTCCCGAGGACTGACCTGCTCTGCACCTTTGCTCCACCACCTCTGCGCAGGTCAGCCCCAGCCCCATTCTTCCCTCCTGCCCCAGCCCCGGTGGACTCTCCCATGGTCTGAGCATACCTAAGGGGGAGCCTTCTTTCTTCCTCCTCTTTCCTGAGTCTCTCAC
This sequence comes from Bos taurus, assembly GCF_002263795.3. Lineage (NCBI taxonomy): Eukaryota > Metazoa > Chordata > Mammalia > Artiodactyla > Bovidae > Bos > Bos taurus. The sequence goes on along the minus strand of NC_037343.1, from coordinate 44,587,847 downwards.
TGTGACTCTGCTGCTTCCCTAGATTTTTCCTGCTGAGTCCGGCCTGAGGGGCTATTGATTGTTTCTCTGCATTTGCTTTCCTTCTGTGCCTCCAGCAACTCTGATGCCTTCTCTTAAGGGAGGAGTTGCAAAGGAAGCCAGAAAAAGAAAAGCGCAGATATAAATAGTTCAAGACTTTCAAGATCCTATCTTGCTTCCTTAACTAGTGGACCAGTTCACCCAAAGGCGGAACTACAAAGATCACAAACTTTAACCCATTTGTAACTAACTCAAGTCCTTTGTCAATCAATTCCTTCAGCCAATCCTCCAGGAAAAAAGAAGTAAAAATGGTAGGAACCACTGTTACCGGTGGGCTTCCCTTGTAGCTCAGTTGGTAAAGAGTCCTCCTATAATGCAGGAGACCTGGGTTTGATTCCTGGGTTGGGAAGATCCCCTGGATAAGGAAATGGCAACCCACTCCAGTATTCTTGCCTGGAGAATCCCATGGACTGTAGCCTGCCAATCTCCTCTGTCCATGGGATCGAAAGAGTCAGACACGACTTAGTGACTAAACCACCACCCCCACCACCACTGTTACTGGTGGGCTAAGTAGAACAGATAGTGTAGTGAATGAGCTTTGTGACCTGTCAATATTTGAACAAAGGTAAGTCATGCTGTTGCTTAGCCACTGAGTTGTGTCCAACTCTTTGCAACCCTAGGGACGGCAACACACCAGGCTTCCCTGTCCTCCACTATCTCTTGGAGTTTGCTCAAACTCATGTCCATTGAGTCAGTGATGCTGTTTAACTGTCTCATCCTCTGCCTCCCCCTTCTCCTTTTGCCTTCAATCTTTCCCAGCAACAGGGTCTTTTCCAATGAGTTGGCTCTTCCCATCAGGTGGCCAAAGTATTGGAGCTTCAGCTTCAACATCAGTCCTTCCAATGAATATTCAGGACTGATTTCCTTTATGATTGACTGCTTTGATCTCCTTGCAGTCCAAGGGACTCTCAACACCACAATTTGAAAACATCAGTTCTTCAGTGCTTAGCCTTTTTTATGGTCCAACTCTCACATCTGAACATGACTACTGGGAAAACCACAGCTTTGACTATATGGACCTTTGTCAGCAAAATGATGTCTTTGCTTTTTAATACGCTGCCTAGTTTTGCCATAGCTCTCCTTCCAAGAAGCAAGTTTCTTTGAATTTCATGGCCGCAGCCACCATCTGACTTGCAAACATTGTTTCAGGGATGGTGCTACTGCCTTGCACCCCCACCCCCAGCTGTGGACTGAGGACTGAGGTGGCAGAGAGTTGGTGGGAGGCAACAGATGGAAAGTCATGAAGTGGGTCCCAAAGACCAACAGTTAGAGGGACGGTGGGCTGAGTCCTCTGGGAGCAGACACAGTGAGCTCAGCAGAGCAAAGACCCCCTAGTAACTGGAACCAGAAGGGTGGTCAGTTTTTTCTTCTTAAATAACGGTTCATGTTTCCATGTATTTTCTCTTCCATTTTTAGTCGTAGTGTATTGGCTTAGGGGCTTCCCAGGTGACGCAAGAGGTAAAGAACCTGCCTGCCAATGCAGGAGACAGAAGAGCACAGGTTTCATCCCTGGGTTGGGAAGATCCCCTGGAGTAGGAAATGACAACCCACTCTGGTATTTTTGCCTGGGGAATCCCATGGACAGAAGAGCCTGGCTGGCAACAGTCCATGGGGACACAAGAGTCGTACATGACTGAGCGACATAGCACTGAGCGACATAGCACACAGCATGCATGCATGTGATGGCTAGTGACTGTTCAGGAAAGGTCACTCTGATACACTTTGAGAATAAAACTCTATGGGAGAGGAGATGGATAAATTGGAAGACTGGGATTGACATATATACAGTATAATAATAAAATAGATAATTAATAAGGACCTACTGTATGGCACTGGTGGCTCAGACGGTAAAGCGTCTGTCTACAAGGTGGGAGACCTGGGTTCAATCCCTGGGTCGGGAAGATCCCCTGGAGAAGGAAATGGCAATCCACTCCAGTACTATTGCCTGGAAAATCCCATGGACAGAGGAGCCTGGAGGCTACAGTCCATGGGGTCGCAAAGAGTTGGACACGACTGAGTGACTTCACTTCACTTCACTCTATGGCACAGGGAACTGGACTCAATACTCTGTAAAGACCTATATGGGAAGAGAATTTTAAAAAGAGATATATGTAAATGTATAACAGATTCTCTTTACTGTACACCTGAAACTAACAAAGCACCGTAGGTCAACTGTATACCAATAAAAATTTTTAAAAACAACTCTATAGGAAACTGTGATAAACATAACAGCAAAGAAACCCTCCTATAAGTGATGCCAGGAAGAGAAGAGAGATGTTGGGAGGAGTAGCTGGAAGAATCTGGGGTTTTATTCACAGCTCCAGGCAAACCGGTTTTGAGTCACTGGGAAACAGAAGGAGTGATGGGTCGTCCCTCACCTCTTCTGAACCACGATGCATCCAGCCTTGTTACCAGCAGAGTGGTGGTAAAGAAAGGTTACTCATAAATAGGTCAGCTGTCAGTTGCACACAGGCCAGCCTCCAGCAGTGCCCTGAGGGCTCCAAGGGAAAGCAGCCACCTCTCAGAATTGTGCTCAGGGACCAGCTGTGCCTGGGACCCTGAAACCAACATGCTACCTTGTCCAGATGCCTTGCAAACAGGTAAGGACCCCTTGGCTCAGGCCTTCCCAAGAAGAACAGAGGGCCAGATGGAGGTGCCAGACTCCATCTGTGCTCAGCTCTGAGTGCTCCAAGGCCCCAGAGGGTGAATTGAGATTCTAACACAAATTCAGCCAGGCCAGGACCTTGACAGGGCTGCCTGCTCCCCTGTGCCCTGAGCTGGGTCTCCTGCGCATCCGGGCTCCACTTTGTCCTTCCCTTTGCTGAACGCTTCTAAGGAAACGTAAGGGGAAGCAAACTCTGATGCTTTGCCAGCATCATTGTTTCCATTCCTCTTCCTCATCCTTTGCTTATCAAGGCCAAAGGAACCGAATTCTTAATAAATCACCTCATAATCTAGTCCAATGGAGGTTTCAAATACAGTAGGAGCCCCAGGATACCTCTGTCACATCCTTGTTTTTATAAAGGAAAGGACATGAAGACTGAAACAAGTTGTGTTTCCAGCTGAGGCTCAGAGAAGATAAGGGGCCTGGACAAAGTCACACAGCCAGGTGGTGGCAGAAGTTGCTGCTCTGAGAGAGTCTGTGAAGTTTTTGCCTACCATCCATTCACCCTTTTTCTAGTTGCATCTTCCTTTGGGAAATGCCCCTTAATTTTAGTTCATATTGTGTGGGCATTTTTTTTTTTTTTTAATATTTATCTATTTGGCTGTGCTGGGTCTTAGTTGCAGCATTCAGAATCTCTAGTTGCAGTGTGGAAATTCTTAGTTGCGTCATGTGAGATCTAGTTTCCTGACCGGGGATTAAACTCCAACCAGCAGCATTTGGAGTCCAGAGTCTTAGCTACTGGGCCACTGGGGAGGTCCCAGCTCACACTGTTGAGTGAGACTAACCTGGTCCCAGAATCTGGGGTAAACATGTGACTCAGGCCCAGGAAGTAATTTCACCCTCAATGATTGGCTTACAGATGGGCACGTGACCCAATTCAAGCCAATAAGAATCAGGCTTAGGATTTTGGCTCGAACAGTTGGGAGAGGAAAGCTGGGGCAGCTGAGCTGAACATAAACATGTGGGGGCCGCCAAGCCTGGAGAGCCTGACAGTGGGTAAAGCCAGCACAGGACAGCAGAGTGGAGAGATGGAGAGCTACTGAGTACTGGTGACAGTCTTTCAGCTTCTGGATCCAGCCCTGCCTGAAGCCATAAGCCAGTAAATGTTCTTTTTGGTTTGCTGCTGCTGCTGCTAAGTCACTTTAGTCGTGTCTGACTCTGTGCGACCCCATAGACGGCAGCCCACCAGGCTCCCCCATCCCTGGGATTCTCCAGGCAAGAACACTGGAGTGGGTTGCCATTTCCTTCTCCAATGCATGAAAGTGAAAAGTGAAAGTGAAGTCGCTCAGTTGTGTCTGACTCTTAGCGACCCCATGGACTGCAGCCCACCAGACTCCTCCATCCATGGGATTTTCCAGGCAAGAGTACTGGAGTTGGGTGCCATTGCCTTCTCTGTTTTTGGTTTGAGATTTGAATTGCTCACTGACATTTGCAAATGAAAAGTCCTGAACCAAGCGGACTCTAAATCCGTGTTCTCTCCAGACTCCACACTGCCACCAGCTGGTCCATCAAGCCTCTGAAGCACCATCCCAGCCCTCCCCAGGATGTATACTTCAGCAGTATTTTGGCTTGCCAGTTGACTCAGTGGTAAAGAATCTGCCTGCCAATTCAGGAGACTCGGCTTTGATCACTGAATAGGAAAGATCCCTTAGAGGAGGAAATGGCAACCCACTCCAGTATTCTTGCCTGGAGAATTCCATGGACAGAGGAGCCAGGAGGGCCACAGTCCACAGGGTCGCAAATGAGTTGGACACAACTTAGCAACTAAACAATACAATAGTACTTAGCTTCAGCTTGTCTCTGCTCCATAAACTGTGTTTACCTTTAAAATCTACCCCCTAGGATTTCCCTGGTGGTCCAGTAAATCCACCTGCCAATGCAAGGGACACGGGTTTGATCCCTGGTCCAGGAAGACCTCACATGCCTTGGAGTAACTAAGCCCTTCCACCACAACTACTGAGTCCCTGCAGACCAGAATCCAAGCTCTACAACAAGAGAAACCTCTGCAATGAGAACCCTGAGCGCTGAGATGAAGAGCAGGCCCCACTCTCTGCAATAAGAGAAAACCCACACAGCAATGTAGACCTAGCACAGCCAAAAATAAATACATACATAAATAATTTTTTTTAAGGTATGTCTTAAAAAAAAAATCAGGCCCCTGGTAATTTCCTGGCAGTCCAGTGATTAAGACTCCATGCTTTCACTGCCAAGGGCCCGGTTTCCATCTCTGGTCTGGGAACTAAGGTCCCACAAGCCTTGTGATGTGGCCAAATAAAATAAAATTCAGTCCCTGACAAGGTCCTGACCCAGGTGCTTAAAAAAACTAAGAAGGGGACTTCCCTGGTGGTCCAGTGGTTAAGGCTCTGCGTTCCCAATGCAGGGGGTCTGGGTTTAATCCCTGGTCAGGGAACTAGATCCCTCATGCTACAGCTAAGACCCAGCCCGGCCAAATAAATAATTTAATTTTAAAAAAAAGAAGAAAGAAGAGGCCAGGTGAACAAGCACTGGCCTTTGCTTTCTCCTTTGGATCAAATCAGCCCCAGGGAGTGTGGGACCCTCAGCAGAGCCCAGGGTGCCCTCCGTGTGTTTCCTTCCACCTCCTCTGCAGTCACCCTAGGGGCTCCTCATCCTTCTAGGAAGGAGACAGCTAGAGACAAGCGAACAAAGCTTCCATCCACCATCTCAGAGGAGGAAGGAACCATGACAGGGACTTGTACACAAAACTTTATAAGCTTGGTATCTTGTAAACTTTTATTATTTTTTGTTATCTCACAGATGTTTTCTTGTAACGTCTAGGGGTGGAGGAGGAAGAAGAAGGGGTGGAGGAGGAAAAAGAGGAGGTGGAGGAGAAATCCCTTATAGAGAAAAAGAGATCAAGGGAGGGAGCTAGTCTGTGGAAGTGCCTGCATGAATTTCCAGCATCACTGTTGGTTTGACAAATGCAGCTGCTCTGTTGTGGGCTTGTGGGAAACAGACATCATTTCTTTTTTAAATTAAAAAAATTTTTTTTGCCACGCTGTGCAGCAGACAGGATCTCACTTCCCTGACTAGGTGTCAAATCCGTGCGCCCTGCATTGGAAGCATGGAGTCTTCACCACTGGACAGCCAGTGAAGTCCCAGACATCATTTCTGGCAAAAGCTACACCCCAAGATCTCAAGGGCTGTCTGATGACATGTCACCCCGAGTCTATGTACAGTTTATCGGGGGATTTTGTTCCAAATCCCCTGTGCCAACAACCTTGAAGAGCTCCCTACCCCCTTGTATGAATGCGCAGTAAGCTTTGTGAATAGAGTCGGTGGCCCTTATTAGGCAGGTGCGGTTAAGACAAAGGACACCCACAAGGGCAGGGGCATTTCATTTTGGATTCCAACACTTGGGGTCAGTGGTTAATTACTAAGTCTGTATTCCAAGGTCACTTGAAGTGGGAATGGAGACATGAATCCTATGTTAATCAGTGGATTAACCTGAGCAAATGGGCTTCTTTCAACAGGAGGGGCCACACCCCAAACTGCAAGCCCCTAGTACACAGCCTCCCCTGAGGCCAGAGAAAAGAAGTGAAGTCACTCAGTCATGTCCGACTCTTTTCGACCCCATGGACTGTAGCCTGCCAGGCTCCTCTATTCATGGGATTTTCTAGGCAAGAATACTGGAGTGGGTTGCCATTTCCTTCTCCAAGGGATCTTCCCAACCCAGGAATCAAACTTGGGTCTCCTTTATTGCAGGCAGACTCTACCATCTGAGCCATCAGGGAAGCCAGACAAATGAGGATCAAGCCTCTGCTCTTTTGGCCACTATCTCTATTTCTGCTCCAGGATTCAGAGTTCTCCAGGGCTAATATTTCCAGATCTTATGGAGGAGCTGGCCAGAGACAAGGGTCTTTTATTTTTTTAATTTTTTTCTATTTAGCCAGATTTTTTAAAATTTATTATTATTATAATTTTTAAAAATTTAGTTAATTTATTTTAGGTTGCGCTGGGTCTTCATTGCTGCCCATGGGCTTTCTCTAGTTGTAACGAATGGGGGCTACTCTCTAGCTGTGGTGCTTGAGCCCAAGCACCATTGCGGTGGCTTCTCTTGTTGCAGACCATGGGCCCTAGGGCACCTGGGCTTCAGAAGTTGTTGCTCACAGGCTCTAGAGCTCCGGCTCAGTAGTTGTGGCACACAGGCTTAGTTGGCATGTGGCATCAGACCCGTGTCCCCTGCATTGTCAGGCAGGTTCTTAATTACCGGACCACCGGGGAAGTCCAGCTATATACTTTCTTATTGGGGTATAATTGCTTTACAGCGTTGTGTTGGTTTCTGCCGTGCGGTGAAATGAATCAGCTATATGTGTGTGTGCGCGTTTAGTCGTTCAGTCATGTCTGACTCTTTGCAGCACCATGGAGCTTGCTAGGCTCCTCTGTCCATGGGATTTTCCAGGCAATGCTAGAGTGGGTTGTCATTTCCTTCTCCAGGGGATCTTCCTGACCCAGGGATTGAACTCGAGTCTCTTGAGTCTCCTGCATTGGTAAGTGGATTCTTTACCACTGTGCCACCTGGGAAGCCCAGCTATACGTGTATATACAAATATATATATATAGCCCTCTATGACCTCCATCCCACCCCCTAGGTCATCACAGAGCACCGAGTTGAGCTTCCTGCGCTTTGTAGCAGGTTCACACTAGCTATTTATTTTACACATGGTGGTGTATATATGTCAATCCTAATCTCCCGGTTCATCCCACCCTCTCCTTCACCTGCTGTGTCTACATGTCCGTTCTATACATCCGCGTCTCTATTCCTGCCCTGGGAATAGGTTCATCTGTACCAGTTTTCTGGATTGCATATCCATGCTTTAATAGCTGATACTACTTTTTCTGACTTAACTCACTCTGTGTGACAGATTCTAGGTCCATCTACCCCTTTACCAACGACCCCCAGATATGGAGCACTTCACCAGTTTGGGTGTCATCCTCATGCAGGGGCCATGCTAATCTTTGTGTCATTCCAATTTTAGTATTTGTGCTGCCGAAGCAAGTACTGCAAAAATCTTTTGATGCCACGGGCTCTTTCTGTCAAGTACTTCAGCACCTTTTGTCTGGAGGCTGGTTGAGTCTGATGTTGGCAGTTAAGGGGGGGCCAACATTCTGGAAAAGCTGGGGGAAGGTGTGAGCCTGATGCCAGAAGGGAGAGACTAAAGGATATGATCACTGCCCCCCCACCCCACCCAACCCCAGACTATCCCCTCCCCACACCAGGCCTCCCTGCCTCTCAAGTCACTGCTGCTTCTCCCTGAATGAAATCAGAGAGGAACAGACAGCAAAGCAGAGCAGACTTCGAGGCCAGAAACCCAACCCCAGGGCACCCCTGGAAACAGGTGCTGTCACTCAGGGTATGGGAAATTCCCAGCTCGAACTGCCGTCTGAGCACAGAGGCGTCCAGGGGCCTGTGGTTTCCTCAGGGGCAGGTGCTCCTGGACTCGTCCTCCCCGTGCAGCCATCTGGGCCCTGCTCCTTCCCAGCCTGCCTGCTGGCATTGCCCAGAAAGAGCCACCCCAGTGCTCCTATGCTGTTTTTCCGGTGACACCCAACATGGCCATGCTGGGCTGAGGCCCCGGGAGGCTGGGGCAGGAGAGCTGAGACCCCTGGCTTGACCCCAGAGTTTGGTTTTAGGGGAAGCACAGCAAAACAGGAGGCGTGTCTCTCTGCCTGTTTCCTTCTTGTTTCCTTCGTCCCCGGAAAGACTGAACAAAAGTCCTCAACATGAACGAAATTGAAGGGAGGGACATGCATCCTAAAAAGTTCAGAGAGCAAAACAAGCCAGGACAAGGTCCCTGGGGCCGTGTCCCCTTGATGCTGCGGCGGCCTCTGTGGTGGCCTCTGGAGTGGCCTCAACACAGCATCTGTGCAACAAGGGAAGAGCAGAAGGGACCTGCTGTCTGGGAATTTCCCTTCACCCAGTGACAGCTCCACTCACCAAGCTTTGCCCAGAGCTCTGGACCAGCTTGGCCCCAACCACAGGCCCCTGAGTCAGCCACAGAGTAGAGTCAACTGGGGCTGGAGGGGAGAGCTGGGAGGCTGGCCAGCGTTAGAGCCAGCGGGATGGGCCCAGCAGGCAGAATCAAGCAGAGACTAAGGGGCTCAGGGCAGCTCCCGCAGTGCCCCCTGGTGGCTAAAAGCAGCCCTAGCCCACCCCCAAGAGCCCAGACTGTTCTGCCACAAATTCCTGTCCATCTCTTAGCGACCCCATGGACTGCAGCACGCCAGGCTCCTCTGTCCTCCACTGTCTCCTGGAGTTTGCTCAAATTCGTGTCTGTTGAGTCAGTGATGCCATCCAACCAGCTCATCCTCTGTTGCCCCCTTCTCCTCCTGCCCTCAATCGTTCCCAGAATCAGGGTCTTTTCCAATGAGTCAGCTCTTCCCATCAGGTGGCCAAAGTATTGGAGCTTCAGCTTCAGCATCAGTCCTTCCAAAGAATATTCAGGGTTGATTTCCTTTAGGATTGACTGGTTTGATCTCCTTGTTGTCCAAGGGACTCTCAAGAATCTTCTCCACCACCACAGTTCGAAAGCATCAAATTTTTGGTGCTCAGCCTACTTTATGGGCCAGCTCTCACATCTGTACCTGACTACTGGAACTACTAGCTTACCTTCTGCCCATGGAGCAGACAGGATAAGAGAGCAGGATCAAGAGTCTCATTACATTTTTTGCCCCGCAGTCCTCTTTTGCCTCACCCTATCCTAGACCTGACTTTTACCCTAGGATGTTGGATGGAGGGTCACCTTGCTCTTGTTCCGTGGGTGCTGAGAGCTGGGGGAGGGCTTGGGGTCCTTTCCACCCCTGCGGCCCCAGGTATTACATGTCTGGAGTCCTAGTTCCACAGCAGCAGACAGATTGAAGTTTTCACACTGACATGGGAATTTTGTTTTCCCAATCCTAGCTAGGTTTGAGCTCAGCTAAAGCAGCAGTTTTGACAGCCCTGACCATACCCTAAGGGTTTATATATATATGTATATATACATATATATATATATTTTTAAGATAACAAGAAGCACAGCCAAGGGTGAGGCAGTGTGCTGGGTGGCCATGACATTGGAAAACATTCTCTAAAAACACCACATTTCTGACAGTTTTGAAGTGATCTGTTGACAGTTGTTATGACTTAGGTGAAAATGACATCTTTTCAACCAAAGGTGTTAGGACCAGTGGATATCCACATGCCACAGCTTTCACAAAAATCAACTCAAATAGATCCAAGACAGAAATCTAAGAGCCAAAACTGTTAAACTCTTAGAAGGAAACATGGGTGTAAATATTCAAGACCTGGGATTAGACAAGTGTCTTTTAAATAGGACACCAAAAGCACAAGCACGAAAAGAAAAAAATAAATACATTTGACTTCATCCAAATTAAAACCTTTGTGTATCAAAAGACACTATCAAGAAAGTAAGAAGCAAGCTACAGAATGGGGGAAATATTTGCAAATCATAGATCTGACAGTATCCAGAATATATAAAGAATTTTCACAAGTCAGTAACAAAAAGATGTAAACCAATTTAGAAATGAGCCAGGACTTCCCTGGTGGTCCGGTAGCTGAGACTCCAAGGTCTCAATGCAGAGGGTTCAGGGTCAATCCCTGGTCAGGGAGCTAGATCTCACATGCTGCAACTAAGACTTTGCATGCTGTAACTAAAGATCCCACACAGACAAATAAATAAATACAAATAAAATATTTTTTAAATGGGCTGAATGATTTGAATAGACATTTCTCCAAGAAGATATACAAATTGCTAATTAGCACACTGAAAAGATGTTCAACATCATTAACTGTTAAGGAAATGAAATCAGAACTTCAATAAGATAACACTGTTCAAAAAACCAGAAAATAAATGTTGGTGGGGATGTGGAAAATTCCCAGTGTTGGTGGGAATGCAAAATGGTGCAGCCACTGTTGAAAATACTTCAGTGGTTCCTCAAAAAGTTAAACACAGAGTAAAAATATGACCCAGCAATTTCATTTCTAGGTATACAACCAAGAGGAGGAAAACATGTCCAGGACTTCCCTGGTGGTCCAGTGGTTAAGAATCCACCTGCCAGTGCAGGGGAGGTGGTTTCCATCACTGGCCCAGGATGATTCCACATGCCTCGAAGGAACTGAGCCCGTGTATCACAGCCACTGAAGCCTGTGTGCCCTAGAACCCGTGCTCTGCAGCAAGAGAAGCCACCACAATGAGAAACCTGTGCACCGCAACTAGAGAGGAGCCTCCACTCGCTGTAACTAGAGAAAGCCCTTGTGCAGCAATGAAGACCCAGCACAGCCAGAAAAAAAAGAATTCCTGGACTCTGCTTAAAAAAATTATGTCCACACAAAAACCTGTGCACAAATGTACACAGCAGCATTATTTATAACAGGCAAAAAGTGTGTTTCCACTTCTGGGACACTCAAATGTCCAGCAATTGAAGAATCACAAGGGATCTTCGCAACCCAGGGATCGAATCCAGGTCTACCACAGTGCAAGCAGATTCTTTACCATCTGAGCCACCAGGGAGCCCCCGAAATCCACATGTAATACCTTACACAAAAATTAATTCAGATGGGTCAAAGATCTAAATGCAAGTGTTAAAACTATCAAACTCTTAGAAAGAAACATAGGTGTAAACCTTTGAAACCTTTGATCAGTTAGTAGTGGCATATCCATACAATGAAATGTAAAAACAAGTGAAATATTTACAAGCCACCACACGGATGAACCTGGAAAACATCTTTGTTCCCTGAGGGGTCCAGCAGCCCAGGCTGACATTTCTTGTCTTACAGTCCAGGGAGGCCCCAGCCTCCACGATCCAGAAACTTGGGAACACTCAGGTCCAAAGGGTTACCTTCCTAATGATCCCGCCTTTTGAAAACATCTGAAGATCTGATGGACTCCATTCTTCAGGTTTGCCCTCTGCTTTAGCTGATTCCTTCTAAGGTCATGCTCTTGGACATCAACCACTATTTTTTTTTTTTTTAAATCTCTGCAATTAAAAAAAAAAAAATCTTGGGACTTCCCTGGTGGTCCAGTGGTTAAGACTCTGCACTTCTACTGCAGGGGGCGCAGGTTTGATCCCTGGTCAGGCGACTGTGATCCCATCTGCTGTACATTGTGGCCAAAAACAAAAAAAGGCCTTCTTTCTTTTTCATTTTCAGCACCCACCCAAATTTCTGAGCTTGAGTCCTCCCTGCAGAGGTGGCTGCATACCTCATGCATGGCCTGAAGTGTGGCTAATGTGGACCGAGTGTCTGGTCCACACACTTGTTTATGCCTGAGGCCCCTGCTCTGTCAGGCTCCATTCTTGGCTCCAGACACACTGCAGTGAGCAAAATTAAGTTCCTGCAAAGTAAATCCTCCCGAAATTTACATCCTATTGAAGGAAGACCAAAAAGCAGATGCTGAACATTTTGAGTGATGTTTTTGGCTTTGAAGGAAAATTCAGCACAGTAGGGGGATAAAGGGTCATGGGGGGCAGGTGTGTGTGTGTGCTTGTCCATTTAAGGGGAGACGGCAGAACCCCTCTCAGCTTGAAGTGTTTCTCAAAGAGTCGTAGCCCCAGTGTCCTGACAGGGAACTCGTGAACAAGCAGACATACCCAGACTGTTGAGCAGGCCAGAAGTAAACTTCCTTGCAAGACCTGCCCAGCAGTATGGCCAGAGACAGGCAAACCCAAACAGCTCCAGGGTCTCTTTCATTTTTTAAATTTTTGTTTTTCTGGTTTTGGTTAAATAGCATGCAGGATCTTAGTTTCCTGACCGGGGTTCGAACCTGCACTCCCTGAACTGGGAATGGAGAGTCATAACCACTAGATCACTGGAGAAGTCCTAGGTCTCCTTTTAAGGTCAAATTTAGCTGGGGTGCAAAGAGGGCAGCTTCAGCTCTTTGAGCAAAGGGAGTTTGTAAGCAGCCGTCTCCAGAAGGAGTCTGTGGCCTTTGGGAGGAAGTACCTCCTTGTCCTCACCTTGATGAGAGCTGCTTGGGATCACTTTCTTCCTCCTGGAAGATCCTGGTTTTGGGATCCTAGTGGCCAAAGGCCTGGCAAGACATCACTTAGCTATGGAGGTTGTTTTTAAGGTAAAGACATGAGAATTCACACCTTTTGTGTGTCTGTCAACCTGGGAGCACTTGCAATGTCACCTTGCAAAGGGCAACTTGCAACCCACCAATTTTGTGACTTAGGGTAAGACACCTAACATTTTAGGCCTCTAAGAATGATTAGAGTGCCTACTTCATAGTGTTTGGTGAGGAGTAAATGAAATGATGAATGTAAAGGGCTGGGTCATGGGACTTCCCTGGTGGTTCAGTGGTTAAGACTCTGCACTTCAATGCATGGAGCTCAGGTTCGATCCCTGGTCAGGGAACTAGGATCCCACATAACCACACAAGGAAGCCAAAAACAAAAACAAAAAAGGCTAGGTCATGTCTTATAAAGCTAAAGTAATTGAAACAGTGGCAGTGGCATAAGGATAGACATATAGACCTATAGAATAGAGAACCCAGAAGTAAACTTGTATATATAGTGAGTTGATTTTCAATAAGAGTGCCAAGACTATTCAATGCAGAAAAGACAGTCTCTCTTCAACAAATGGCATTGGGAAAACTAGATATCCACATGCAAAAGAATGAAATTGAACACTTAGATTATGCCATATATAAAAATTAACTGAAAATGAATTAGAAACCTAAATAAGAGTGAAGACCATAAAACTCTTAGGAGAAAACGTGAGGACAAATCTTCATAATCTTGGATTTGACAATGGTTTCTTAAACATGATACCAAAACAGAAACAACAAAAGAAAAAAATAAATTGGAATTCATCAAACTTAGAAATTTTTGTATATTAAAGGACACTACAAGAAAGTGGAAAAAAAAACCCTACAGGATGGGAGAAAATATTTGAAAATCATATATCTGATAGAATCCAGAAAATATAAAGAAATCTAGGGCTTAGCAACAAGGCAACCTGATTGAAAAATGGCCAAGTGACTTGGAAAGAGGATAAACACATGGCCAAAAAGCACGTGAAAAGATGTTCAACATCATTAGACACTGCTGCTGCTGCTGCTGCTGCTGCTAAGTCACTTCAGTCGTGTCCGACTCTGTGTGACCCCATAGATGGCAGCCCACCAGGGTCCCCCGTCCCTGGGATTCTCCAGGCAAGAACACTGGAGTGGGTTGCCATTTCCTTCTCCAATGCATGAAAGTGAAAAGTGAAAGGGAAGTCGCTCAGTCATGTCTGACTCTTCGGGACCCCATGGGCTGCAGCCTACCAGGCTCCTCTGTCCATGGGATTTTCCAGGCGAAAGTACTAGGGAAATCCAAATCAAAACCTCAGTTAGATACCACTTCTCACCTACTGGAATGGCCATAATTTAAAAAAAAAATTTTTTTAAAGGGAAGTAAGTGTTGATAACAATGTGGAGAAATTGGAACCTTCATACATTACTGGTAGGAATGTAAAATGGCACAACTGCTGTGGAAAATGGTTTAGTAGTTCCCCAAAAAGTTAAACATAGAATTACCGTACAACCCAGCAATTCTACTGCTAGGTATCCATCCATACACCAAAGAATTGAAAACAGGGACTAAAACAGTTACCTGTACATCCATGTCCATGGAAGCATTACTCACAAAGCCAAAATGGAGAAACCACCCAAATGTCTATTAATGAAGTAATGGATAGATGTGGTATATCTATAAAATGTAACATTATTCAGCCATAAAAAGGAAGGAAGTATTGACACTGGCTTCAACATGTATAAACCTTTAAAATGTTACACCAGGGGAACTTCCCTGATGTTCTAGTCATTAAGAACCTGCATGCCAATGCAGGGACATGAGTTCGATCCCTGGTCTGGAAAGATCCTATGTGACTCAGGGCAACGAAGCCCATGTGTGACAACTACTGAGCCTGTGATCTGCAACAAGAGGAGCCACCACAGTGAGAAGCCCACGCACCACAACTAGAGAGTAACCCCTGCTCACCACAGCTAGAAAAAGCCCACGTGTGGCAACAAAGACCCAACTCAGCCAAACATAAATTAAAATTTTTTTAATTATTTTAAAAGACCATTATCTTAAAGAAAAAAAAGATGACTATTATATGAGTCCCTTCCCTGGTGGCTCAGATGGTAAAGAATCTGCCTGCAATGTAGGAGACCCAGGTTTGATCCCTAGGGAAAATCCTCTGGAGTAGGAAATGACAACCCACTCCAGTATTATTGCCTGGAGAATCCCATGGACAGAATAGCTTGGCGGGCTAGGTCCATGGGGTCCCAAAGAGTCGGACACGACTGAAGTGACTTAAGCGATGCAAACTTTGAATGTACTTAATGCCCCTGAATTGTACACTTGACAGTGGTTAAAATGCTAAATTTTGCTATGTGTATTTTGCCACACACACAGAAAAGATGAGGCATTGTCTTTCACAGTAACTTGTCCATAAGAGCATCAGGGATCCTATAGAAGGATGGAGAGTCTGGGGAGCCTGCTCCCCGCAAGAATGTGCAGTCAGGGTGGCAGTCTGGCGGCCAAAAGAGGGAGCTGAAAGGTGACTGTCATCAGTTGGAGCCAGTCTCAGAAGTGGCATCTGTGTGACAGTGATGTTGGAGGGTTTTAATTGCTCCTGAATTAATGTGCTTATTCCTCACCCCTGGGGCACCTGGGTTTAATTACTGTCTTAGGTCACATATGCAAATGAGTCTGCTATCATTCCTGGTCCCCATGGATGGCAGCCCTGATTACCAGCCCTCACGCTTTGCAGCAAGATGGGCAGGAAGAAGGGGGGGATGCCACTGGCCAGGCTGGCCTCCCCCTTAGAGCTGATGAGCAGAATCGGATAAAGTGGTAGCCTGCCTGCCCCATTTATGGGTCTTTGTGAGCTGACAAGTTCAAGGTTGTGTCTGGGGAGTTGTTGCTACCTGAAGGCACCGGGAGGTTGCTTGTCAACAGCAGAGGAGCCCTGGAGGACCTAAACCCCCAGGGCTCCTGGGGACAGAGGATTCTTACAGAAAAGGAATGGCACTGGGAAGATGTCAGCCTGCAGAAGAGACCGTGGACCCGGAGTGGCAGATTCAAAAGCAGCTGCCTTCGGGAGACAATGGCCAGGGACTTCCCTGGTGGTCCGATAGTTAAGACTCCAGCCTTCCACTGCAGGGGACACAGGTTTGATCCCTGGTCAAGAAACTAAGATCCCACATGCTGCGCAGTGAAGTCAAAAAAAGGAAGATGGCCAACTGCTGCCTTCTAGGAATGTGGGCCCGGTGTTGTCAAGTTTTAATGTCTAATGTCAATCCATTAGAACCCAGAAATTGGAATTTTTACAAGAAATCTGTTTTAGATTCTTGACAACTAATTTGAATTTAAAAAGCACTAGGCTGCCTGCTTTTTGGGGTGGGAGTTAATTGGGAAGGGGCTCAAGGAACTCTTGGGGTGTTGGGAATGGTCTGTCATGGAGCAGTGCTGGTTACCGGGTGCATTTTTTAAAACCCACCAGACTGTACACTTGACAGGTTCGTGTGGACTTCCCTGGTGTCCAGTGGCTAAGACCCCACGCTCCCAATGCAGGGCACCCTGGTTTCATTCCTGGTTGGGGAACTAGATCCTACACGCCACAACAAAGACCCAGAGCAGCAAATAAATATTCAAAAAAACAACCACAGTAAAACAACAGGTACCTGTGACTGAAGGTAAATCACACCTCAGGGAATTTGGCTCAGTGGGTCCCCATACTTCTCTAGGGTTGCTATGAACTTGCTGCTCTAAACCCTGCCCCTGTTTTGTTCAGTCACGGCCACAGGTGCTTTCTAGCTCTCAAGAGCTCCTTCCCCTTTCCCTATGCCCTGGACCTCTTCCTTTGTTGTTCATGGACTGCAGCATGCCAGGCTTTCCCCATGTACCTCTTCCTACGTAAGTGTATCAGCATTTGATGGTCTAATTCATTCTATTCTGGGTGGGAGGCTAAGTTGATGTGACCATTTCTTTTTTAAAATTAATTTTTATTGGAGTATGTGTACGTGCATGCCAAGTCACTTCAGTCTTGTCCGACTCTGCAACCCCATGGACTATAGCCTGCCAGGCTCCTCTGTCCGTGGGGATTCTCCAGGCAAGAATACTGGAGTGGGTTGCCATGCCCTCCTCCAGGGCATCTTTCCAACCCAGATATGGAACATGAGTCCCTCAGGTCTCTGGCCCTGGTAGGTGGGTTCTTAACCAGCTAAGCCATCAGGAAATCTGCTTTATAAACTTGGGTTAGTTTCTACAGTACAGCAAAAGGAATCAGCTATATGTATATATGTTCCCTCTTTCTTGGATTTCCTTCCCATTTAGGTCACCACAGAGCGGTGAAAAGAGTTCCCTGAGCTACACCGTCATCTCTAACTAGTTATCTCCTCTATGTACAGTATCTGTAGTGGACATGGCCATCCCAATCTCCAGATTCATCCCCCCCACCATGTGACCATTTATAGTACTTACTCTGTGTGTGACCATTTGGCAGGGGTCTCCAACCCTCAAAACAGATCAATACTGGTCCATGGACCTGTTAGGAACCAGGCTCCACAGCAAGAGTTGAGCTGGTGAAGCTTCATCTGCTGTTCCCCATCGCCTGGATTACCGCCTGAACCATCATCCCCTAGTCCCAGCGCCAGTCCATGGAAAAACTGTCTTCCATGAAACCAGTCCCCGGGGCCAAACTACGTAGAGAGCTGATTCGACATGGAATTCTTAGTCAAGAAGCAGGCTCTTGTCCAGGCTGCTGCTGCTGCTGTTGCTAAGTTGCTTCAGTCATGTCCAACTCTGTGAGACCCCATAGACAGCAGCCTACCAGGCTCCGCCGTCCCTCAGATTCTCCAAGCAAGAGCACTGGAGTGGGTTGCCATTTCCTTCTGCAATGCATGAAAGGGAAAAGTGAAAGTGAAGTCGCTCAGTCGTGTCCGACTCTTTGAGAACCCTTGGACTGCAGCCTATCAGGCTCCTCCGTCCATGGGATTTTCCAGACAAGAGTACTGGAGTGGGTTGCCATTGCCTTCTCTGCCTGTCCAGGCTTCCTCCCTGTAAATGGCTCCACTTGCAGTTCTGGGACCTGTGTTGACTGCCTTCAGCTGCCGTCTTCCAGTCTCAGCTGCATTCATTAAAATAAAATTACTGGGGCCGGAGGCACAGAGCATTGCCAGGCTCAGAGCTGTATACTGGAGTCAGCTAGGGAACTTCTGTTTAACACTGAGCCTCTGGTTTCCGCTCTGAGGTTCTGATTTACTTGGTCTGGGAGGCGGGGGGAGGGGGTGCTTCCCTCCCAGTGGTTACGATTCTGCCTTCTAGTGCAGGGGGTGCGGGCTTGATCCCTGTTCTGGAAACTAAGACTCCCACATGATGCAGGGTATGGCCAAAACTTTAAAAGCTTCTGAGGAGACTCTAGTGAGTGAAAAGTCGCTCAGTTGTGTCTGACTCTTTGCTGTATCAATTCAGTTCAGTTCAGTCACTCAGTTGTGTCTGACTTTTTGTGACCCCATGGACTGCAGCACGCCAGGCCTCCCTGTCCATCACCAACTCCCGGAGTTTACTCAAACTCATGTCTGTTGAGTTCATGATCTGAGCCACAGTCAGCTCCCGGTCTTGTTTTTGCTGACTGTATAGAGCTTCTCTATCTTTGGCTGCAAAGAATATAATCAGTCTGATTTCAGTATTGACCACCTGGTGATGTCCATGTGTAGTCTTCTCTTGTGTCGTTGGAAGAGGTTAGGGTTAGGGTTAGAGAAGGCAATGGCACCCCACTCCAGTACTCTTGCCTGGAAAATCCCATGGACAGAGGAGCCTGGTAGGCTGCAGCCCACGGGGTCTCGAAGAGTCCGACACGACTGAAGTGACTTAGCAGCAGTAGCAGCAGCAGGGTTAGGGTTATAGTCCATGGAATTCTTCAGGCCAGAGTACTGGAGTGGGTAGCCTTTCCCTTCTCCAGGGGATCTTCCCAACCCAGGGATTGAACCCAGGTCTCCAGCACTGCACTCAGTTGAGTGCACCAGGGAAGCCACCAGGGATCGAACTGGGGCCTCCTGCATTGCAGGCAGAGTCTTAAACAGCTGAGCCACCAGGGAGACTCTAAGCTGTGGCCAGCTGAAGTTTGCAAACTACACTGCTTCAAATTTTCAGTTGTTTTGTTGCAGGAATCAAGACAATCACAGGTGAAAAACCAATGTTTGTATTACAAGGTTAACATTAAAAAAGAAAACACAGAACACAAGTCCAGAGACTACTAACAAGAGCTACCAGAGATGTTTACTTCAAAAACACTTGGAAACTTAGAATCAGCGTTGCTTGTCCTGCTTCAGTCAGAATGCCCAGGAAAAGGCTGATGGTTTGTATTTCTTCCTGGCTTACTCCTGCCCATCCGTGTCAGCAACATGCTGTTTCTGCTGGGTGAAAAACTGTCAACCGTCCCCAGGGGCTCAGCATCCCCAGGGCCAGTGAGACCCCAGTAGCCTTCCTTCTGGGTGGAACAGATCTGAAAGGGCTCCTATCTATCCTTTAACCTGAGTGACGAATGCCTTTAATTGCTGATCAGAAAATGGGCTTTTCCTGAAGGCTCCTGAAATGCAGGAGACAGAGATGCAGGTTCGATTGCTGGGTCAGGAAGATCCACTGGAGGAGGAAACGGTAACCCACTTCAGTATTCTTGCCTGGGAAATTCCATGGACAGAGGAGGCTGGCAGGCTTCAACTCAAAGAGAGTCAGGCACGACTGAGCGACTAAGCATGGGAAATGCTGACATGCAACTAAAATTAGCCATCTAAGTTTGGATGAACAGTCCAGGCAGACTGTCAGGCCTCATTCCTTGTAGAATCAGTTTTCAGATGGGAACCAGTCATGCAAAGCTGGGATTAGTTAGTGGTTTTGGCTGTACACAGGAGGGCTGCACCACATTAGGTGAAGTAGGGTCTTCTTATCTGGAGATGAAGTGGCTTCAGACATTTGTGTGTGGTTGCCAAGTTCACAAGGGGTGGTGGCTGTGATAAGATAGGAGTCCTGCTATTCAAATATTAACCTAGGTATTACTGTGAAGCTATTCCGCAGATATAATTCAAACCACTCACTGTTGACTCTGAACAAGGAATTTTCTTGGATGATCTGGGTGGGCCTGAATCAGGTGAAAGTTCCTAAAGCAGGGTTTACACAAGAGAGGAGTTTCACCTGAACGTGGAGTTTTCCTGATCACCCTCCCTTCTAACTGGCCAGCCTATGGACTCTCTGTCATGCCCCACAATCACAGGAGCCAATTCCTTGTGATGCATCTCAATATTGTGTATGTATCTTCTACTTGGAGAAGGAAACGGCAACCCACTCCAGTATTCTTGCCTGGAGAATTCCATGGACAGAAGAGCCTGGTGAGGCTACAGTCCATGGGGTCACAGTCAGACAAGATTGAGTGACTATCTTCTCCTGGTTCTGCTTCTTGGGTTAAACAGATAGAGATGAGCAATGAACAAGAATGTCCACAAGGGGGCCTCGCCGGGTTCAGTTCAGTCGTGTTTGACTTTGCAACCCCAGCACACTCGGCCTCCCTGTCCATCACCAACTCCCAGAGTTTACTCTGGTGATCCCCTTCTCCTCCTGCCTTCAATCTTTCCCAGCATCAGGGTCTTTTCAATGAATCAGTTCTTTGTATCAAGTCAGCATCAGTCCTTCCAATGAATATTCAGGACTGATTTCCTTTAGGATGGACTTGTTGGCTCTCCTTGCAATGCAAGGGACTCTTGCCGGGTATTAAAACACAATTCAAGGGATTTTTATCAAATCAGGGGAAGAAAACAAAACACTAGTAGAACACCAGACCTCAAGGGGCAGAGGGCAGAGAAGCCACAGTATTTTCACCTCTTGCTGGTGCTCATTCATTACTCCAGACAGTGCTTTCTGCAATGCCAGCACTTCATACCTGCAGTACCCAAGGCAGTGGGTATCAGCGACATGGAGCTTCTGAGCACTTGAGATCAGGCAGATGAAAATAAGGAATGAATTAAATTTTAACTTATTTAGCTGCTTTTGAGGTACCCTGTGAGAGCTCTGCATTTTTCTCTCCCCAACAAGCTTGGTCCTGAAGTCAGGCCCTGCCTCCTGGCACTGGCCCAGCCTCTGCTGCAGGGCACAGGTTGACCCCCTGTCACTTTTTCCCCAGCATGCCCTCCCCAAGGACTTATACAACATCCTCCACAAACTCCTGTTCCTTCTATCCTGACACAAAGCCTCTGGTTCTTGTAGAGGTGCTTCCTGAATATCCAAGATGTGAGGACAGGCTCAGACACCACTTCATACACACAGGGCATATATATACGGGTCACTCAGGCCTTTTTATTTTGCACATGAACCCACTGGACACCTCAGAGATGACAACCTAGATACATGTGGCTCTGGATACTTGGTGGGAGCGAGGTGAGAAGAACAATGATTTGGGCCAAGTACGTGATTACAGAGCTAGGGTTTCCAGCAGGGCTCCAGATGGTCAGGCATGGCTTCTATAGCAGGTCTAAGGAAGCAGCGGGGACGTCACAGGACGAGGAGAGGGCAGGTAACTACCAGAGGCCCCTGTGGGCATCAGCAGGGGCCTCACACTGCTCGGTGACATCAGATGCAGGTCTAAGGAGCCAACGAGTGACTGCAGGGGCTCGCCCACCCACAGCTTACTTGGCGAGCGGGTTTCTGAAGCTCCTGCCGGCAAACTTGGCCTTGCTGCCCAGTTCCTCTTCAATTCTTAGGAAGCAGAAAGAGAGATGGGGAGAGAAAGACAGATGTCAAACTTCAATGCAATAAATTTTCCCACCCAGAGAGGTAGTCAAGGACACACTTCTTGCTAGGAACTTGGGGACTCAACCCTCGCTCAGTCTGCCCGAATAATTCCTAAATTTGAGCTTCTTGGAGACACCAGGAATAGAACATCTGGGCTCTCCTCAGGCACCTGTTCTCCTTCCTGCCCTGCCTTCCTAATATAAATGGTAGGACTGTGACTTCTTAGAATACTTAAAAAAGAAAAAGAAAAAAGATTTTTAAAATGAAAGGATAACCCAGTTTCTTGAACTAATAAGTGGTACAGGGCAAAAAGGCGGGGGCACTTATCAGTGTGAACTTTGTTTGGATCCTGATGTCAAAAAAAAAAGTCACTTAGCGACGAGAGAGGAGACAGGCTAGATGAACAGACCCAATGTTGACACTAAGAAATTACCACTAATCGTGGGAACCATCATGGTAGAGTGGTTATGTTAAAAAACAAAAGTAAGGCTTTATCTGAAATATACACAAGTGAAATCACAAAATACCTGGAATTTGCTTTAAGATTCTCAGAAAAGGGTGTAGAGACAAAACACGGAGGAATACGAACAGCGGGTGCATGCACGTGATGGAGAGGAAGTACGGTCTATTATTCACTTATATTTTATATGTTTGGCATTTTCCAGGATAAAGTTTTAAAGATGGGGTAATGTGGGAAGACTTATGAAACAGATGTTCCTTTTCCCTTCAAGACTGGAAGAAAAGAACAGAAGGGCAGGTCACCCTGTGTTTAAAGGCAAAGCTTCTCAAGGACAGAAAGGGGAGAGACTAGAGTGTCCGAAGGAGCTGAACATTGGAAACCCTGCCGTTTGCCCTTCAGCAATTTTTCTTTCTTTCTCTGAGCTCTGTTATCCTGTTCACAAAACAAGGCTGGAGAGTCAGAGAATCACTAAGGCCTCCTTGTAGCTCCCCCAAATTCTAGGTTGCAATTGTCCAGAGGGGAGCAGTTCCCTCTCCCACCAGGAGCCACCAGGCAGTCGTGCGGAGCAGGCCCGATCCAGGGCAGGGCTATCAGGTGCCTGACTGGCCCCAACCTAACACCACTGGGGCCAGGGCGCCTGACCCACCTCGTACCACAGAGCACAAACGGGCTCCTCCTGGGGACCAAGCCCACACTCAGCGCGGGCAGCTTCTTACCTGAGGATCTGGTTGTACTTGGCCAAGCGCTCGGATCGGCAAGGGGCACCAGTCTTGATCTGGAAGGAGAAAACAAAGGCCACAGCTGCTTACAGTGGACACTGAATCCTCTCGGAAGCTTTGGGCAAGGGGAGGGTGCCAGGCGTAGAGACAGCAAGGCCTTAAGGAGGCTCTCTGACCTGGGAAGGGGGGAAGGAGGCACCCAGGACTCCGTTCTCTCCACCCCCACCCCAGATCTGTGTTCGTGTCAGGGAGCTCCTTACCTGCCCCGTGCACAGCCCCACCACCAGGTCAGCAATGAAGGTGTCCTCAGTCTCCCCGGAGCGATGAGACACCATGACGCCCCACCCGTTGGACTGGGCCAGCTTGCACCTAGGAGCCAGAGAAAACCAGATTGGCATGGCTCCACGGCTCAGGCACTGCAGCCCCTCCCGAGCCCTCAACTGCTGGGACGAGGATAACCTTCAACCTCCCCTAAAGGCCCAAGGACGTTCTCTGCCCTGTAGTCACATTTGGAAACCTAGTGGGTTTAGCCTCCTCGAGAGAGAGGTGTGTGTGTGCCCTAACTTTCTCCATGTGAGATGGAATCTTGAGTGCACGGTCATCCAGCGGTCAGGACCAGGCCACAGCTGCCAAGTGTCCCGGTCCCCTGGGGGCCATCACTAACTTTAAATGCCACCAGGAGTTCCAACCAGGAGCCCCCTCCCCACCACCAGGTTCAGGCCCCTCTCTTCACAACAGCTGCCCCTGGAGGGAGGGCACTCACGCCTGCAGGGACTCGGTCACAGAGCCAATCTGGTTCACTTTCAGCAGGAGGCAGTTGCACGATTTCTCGCTCACGGCCTTGGCGATCCGCTTGGGGTTGGTCACCGTGAGGTCATCCCCCACCACCTGGATCCCTGCGCTGGCAGTGAACTTCTGCCAAGCTTCCCAGTCATCCTGGTCGAAGGGGTCCTCGATAGACACCACTGCGGACAGTAGAGTGTGTTTCATCAGGGTGGCCTCCCAGGCTGCTGACCAGCAACACCACTGGAGCCCCACCTCCCCCGAACTGAGGCTCACCTGGCCTCACCCTTCCCACCTGCAGACAGCCTGTCCCTAAAGCAAGTCCTGGAAGGAGTCCGCCCTACCCAGCCCTCCTGTGACAGGGAGCACGGTAATTGCAATGCTGAAATCCCATGGTCGTGGAGGCAGAAAACCTGCTGCCCAAGGGGTTCTCAGTTTAGTGCCACCGAGAGGAAGAACAGGGCTGAGGACCCAGAGGGGTGATACTGGGGTGCGCGTCCCAGCCCCATCTCCACCAAGGCGCTCAACGCTAGACACGGGCACCCAGGCCCTGCCTGGTGTGAACACCTGTGCCACTGTTGGCCGAGCGCCCCTGGGCAAGTGCTAACCCACTCTCTGCCTCAGTGTCCCCTCTCCCGTGTGCAGGAGCGCCCGGCAGTCTTTGCCTCACATCTGCTTCTTCAGGAGGCTGTTGTGACGGTGACACAGGCGCTCACACCATGTCGCCACCGCGGGGGCGCTACCCGCCACTCACACCCGCAGATGCCCTGGGAACACTCACCTGGGTAGTCCCTGATGAAGGACTTGTACAGGTTGGCCAGCTCGTCGGGTGTGATGTACCTGCTGGGGTCATCGGGCGACTTGAAGTCCAGGTCATACTTGCCCGACCTGTAGAACTCAGAGGCAGCTACGTCCATGCCGATGACGACCTTGTCGCTGTAGCCAGCCTTGCCGATGGCATTCTTCAGCAGCTCCAGGGCTGGAAAGAGATGGTGGTGACGACTTTGGAGACCAGGCCAGCTCTGCCCAGTGGGAACCGTAACATAGGGAGGATAAGGTGCTCTGGCCCCAACCACCAGTCTCAAGATTCCAGGAACCTTTTTATGTTCTGGGGCAAGAAACCTTTGCTCAGGGCCACAAGCGCATGGCCAAGTTGGAAACTGACTCTCAGAGGCTTTTTCACTGACAAACGCTCCCAAATTTAGCACCAAAGAACAGCTGTGCTGGCCAAGATACAGTTACAGTGACCAGCTGAGATCAGCTGTCCCGAAGAACGGGCTTTAAATAGAGCCAAGACAGAGGATAAGATGATTAGACAGCATCACCGACTAAATGGACATGAATCTGAGCAAACTCCAGGAGAGGGTGAAGGACAGGAACCCTGGCATGCTGTAGTCCACGGGATTGAAAAGAGTCAAGACACGATTTAAGTGACTGTTCAACAAGGCTGCGATCCAAGAGGGAGCCCAGTGGACTGACAGGGAACCCCACGCTGTGGCTCTGCTATCCAGGTCCAGGCTTAGGGTCAGCCTCACTCAGGAGCACTGCCTATAGGGAAACTGACCAAGACACTGGCTACTGTTGCACAGCAAAGGTGCCCAAGATTCAAACCACGTGAAACGGCTGGGTTTTTATAAGTTATAATAGTTGAATGTCAGCTATTGTGTATGATTGACCCAAAGGTCAGGATGGACCTTTCCTTCCACTAACCATCCCTGAAGCCCATGAAATATGCTTGCAACCCTAACTTTTTCTTCTAAAACAGAAAACTCAGCCATGAATTCTTCTCCTAAGACTTCTGTATCCTCTATTCAACTCTCACATTTAATTCTGCATCTAAGGATTCAAAGTGAAACAAAGCATGTGCGGCATTACTGCGGCTGAATGACCTGAAACCTCAGCATGCCAGTATCCTTAAACAGGGAGCAGGCTGCACACTTTTGCCATCGCTGGGGAGCAAGGATGGTAGGAGAACAAACTGCCTCTCGAGCCCACTGACAGCCCAGTTTAAGCAAATCATCGGGCCATTCAGAAATCAAATTAATAAGAAAACCTCTTTTTTTTTTTTAAAGGAAGTGCTAGTTTCTTAAATCACAAAGGGTTTTGCGATTTGGTACTTGATGAATGGAAGGTGGAAAAGGCAGACTGGGGGTCGGGAGGGGCACCGCGGTGCCCAGGGTGGGGGCTCCCCTGGAGCCACTACCTTCTTTGTTCTCCAGGATGTTGGGGGCAAAGCCGCCCTCATCTCCCACGTTGGTGGCATCCTTCCCATATTTCTCCTTGATGACATTCTTCAGGTTGTGGTAAACCTCTGCTCCGATGCGCATGGCCTCCCGGAAGTTTTCGGCCCCAACAGGAAGGATCATAAACTCCTGCATGGCCAGCTTGTTGCCAGCATGAGAGCCACCGTTGATGACATTGAAAGCCTGTGGGGAGAGAGGAGTATAGCTCCTGGCCCGGAGGGTCTCCCTGCCCCAGCAGACCCACAATGCCCGGCTCCCGCGTGGAGCCCATGCATCAGTGCACTGCGGCCACCACCACAGGTGCACACAATCCAACAAGACAAGTATAGAGTGCCTCTCCCATCGACAATTAAGGAGATGCGTACAGGGCAGCCGGGTCACCGCTCAAGGTCACTGTCAGCCGGCACTGGCAGAGGAGTCTGCAGCCGAGACCCCCAGAGCCTGCTCGTACCCTCGTGCTGGAGGGTCACATATGGATGAACTGGAGAGGCGGGAGGTCTCAGGTCCCCCTGAGAAAGCAAACACTCCCTCCTCTGCACACGGGAAGCTCAAACCAGCTACTCACCGGAACTGGCAGGATGACCTCAGCATTGCCAGCCAAGTCGGCGATGTGGCGGTAGAGGGGCACCCCCTTCTCCACAGCACCAGCCTTGCAGACAGCCAGGGACACGCCCAGGATGGCGTTCGCACCAAACTTGGCTGGAACAGAACAGAGTTAAATGAAGGTATGTCTTACCCACCAGCCTTCCTCCAGCTGGCATTCCCGCCTGGACCACCACTGTGTGAGCCCTGGATTGTATTCTGAACCTCTTCATCTCTGTCACACCAGAAATACAACAGCCTTCTTCCCACATACATTCATCTGCTCTTCACCCAAAGAGAAAGCCCTTTCTTTGGTCTATGGAACTCTAGCAAGTTCTGCAAATTGCTAGACTACCTAAAGCACAGGCCTCTTCTGAGTAACCCTCCACACCTGCTGCTGTCAGCTGGCTGTACTCCTGATATTTAAAAATGTAATTTATGAACGTGAGGCAAGGACCACAGCTATCTGGTCACATAACTCATCGTTAGGGACATGACCTCTCCCCAAGGGACTTCAAGAGTCTTCAGGAGAAGCCACGACCATCCTGCAAAGGTTCCCCTTGGGCCACTCACACTTATTTTCTGTGCCATCCATCTCTATCATCAGCTTGTCGATCTTCTCCTGCTCCACGACGTTCAGCTTCTGCAGGGAGAAGGGAGGGTGAGCTGCTTGGACAGAATGGTGCTTCTACCCGCACGCCCTGGGCCCTCCTGTCACAGAGCCACCAGCCCTGGGAACCGTGCAAAGCCCAGGTCGGTTCTGTGCTTATCCATGTCAGGAGAAAACAGGGAGACACAATACTGCCCTTCACAGGCTGTAAGAGCATCACATAATTCTCCCAGCATTTTGACTTTGGGGGCTGTAAAACAGCAGAACTCATTGTTCTTTATTTGAAGCACTGTGCTCACCAAAGTCAGTTTCTGCTGTCACTCAGCTGTCCTCAATGAGGACGTCTGAGTATCTGATGGTAGGTAGTCCACAAGGCCAAAATAAAAAAATAATAATAATCTTTATTTAATGTTTTACACCAGGTTGTGTGCGGCATGTGGGATCTTAGTTCCCTGACCAGGGATCAAACCTAGGTCCCCTGCATTGGGAGTGTGGAGTCTTAATCACTGGACTGCCAGGGAAATCCCCAAAATGTTTGATAACTGACCAAAATGAATACTTTTTGTGAGAGTTATAAAGTAACCAAATTGGCATCTTAAAAACTGGCTCAAAGTAATGAAATAAAAGTCAACATTACTTTAAAAACTTCACAACAGCAAATTATTTATCATCTTTCTTGTGTGTGGAGGGGGCCAGGAGGCTGGGACGGCAGAGCAGTGATGGAAACTCTGCCTGGGGACCAATCACCAGGTAAGCTGGGAATAGAACCAGCAGAGGTGCCACTTGCCATGGGCACACAGAGTGGAGCTGGGAGAGGGACCACGCCAAGGAGGACCCATGAGGCCAGGCTAGGCCATAGGAATCTGGGAGGGAGGGGCTGGAGGGAGGATAAAAGCGACAAAAAAGTAGCTGAGCAGGTTGGGCTGTGAGGTCCCCAGCCCCACTTCCTCTACAGCAGCTCTACTTAAATCTGTTTGCCATATTGAGGCTCCAAATAGGATTTTATTTAACAAGAGTTCTGCTGTTTAAACATATAATTCCACAGCTCATGAAAAAAACCAGTCAGTCGCCACTGAATGGGTACTACATTCAACATCCCTGGGAGCCACCCTTAAAATCTGGATCTTAACTCCCCAGAGGTCTAGATCATTGCTGGGAAACATCAAGGCTCTTGGAGCCTCCTGTCCCTCGAATCCAGTTCCATGCTCTGTTAGACATGGCCACACAGGCAGAGGGCAGGTCAGCAAAGGCCAAGTAATTCGCATGCACAACAGGGAAGCCCACCGGCTTCTTTAGCTCTCAGAATAAGCTCTTCTGTAAACAGGAAAGCCCCCCGGCCTGGACTGGGCGGCGGCGCTCTGATAGCATTAATATACATTAGTCATCAGGAGGCGGGTCCTACCTTGCTAACCAGGGCAGGCGCAATAGTTTTATTGATGTGCTCAACAGCCTTTGAGACACCTAGAAGGAATAATCAAATCAAATTACCGACGCTGATGAGAGGCTTGAGCAGCACTGCTGGAGAACCGCTCACCATATTCACCCAGATATTCAGAGCCCACCAGAGACCTTCAACGGGACCCCTGGCCCTCTCCTCCCGGAATCGGAGGGCTTTCTGGCCCAGTCTGAGTGCTCTTACCTAGGACCCCCAGGGGTTAGAGCCACACACAGAGCCGCCAAACAGTGTCTGGAGGGAAGTTAGTTGGCAAGACCATGCACTGGACAGGCCAGCTGCAGAGGCTAAAGGATGCCCCGTGTATTACCTGTGTGCACAAGGCTGGCGCCAGGAACTCGTTAATATACTTAACGGGTCTGGAGACACCTGACCAGCAGAGATTGACAGAGAAGGAAAAAAGAAAGACTCAGAAGAGAACAGGTTTGTGAAGGGCGCTGAGTGAGAAAAAGAGAGGAAACAGGAAGGTGGGGAGAAGGCAGTGGGGACCATGCATTCGGCCTCATCCTAACTGGGGTGGGGCGTGGTCCTCCTGCCTTGGGCAGGAGTCCACCTGGGCTGCCAGCGAGACCCCTCAGGAGAGCTCTTTACAGAAGCTGCCCCCTGCAGTGGAGCCGCCGTGACCCTGGCCCTGTGTCCCCTTCAACCTGACCTCACTCGCTGCTGCCCCTCCGATGCAGTGTCCCTGGCCCATTTTCCTCATCTCCCTCCCCTGGAAGGTTGGCAGCCAACTCGTGCCCTCCATCTCCTTACAGTGTGGCCCTTGGGAGGGCCATGAACCATGACACAGCCTGTGCTCCGGCCTTCTCTCCAGAACCAATTCGCATCCCCGGGGTGACACTGCTCCATGGAGAGTGCAGTCCAGCCCTGTCTGCTTTTCTGTGACCTGGCCTCTGCCAGAGAGACAACGACTGCTCTATCCATGATGAGTCGGAAGCCTCCACCCCGAGACCACACCCCAGCAAGAGGCCAGCCGGCCAGGAAGGCCCTCAGAGCCCTCCTGGAGGACGAGAGGCTTCTCCTGAGGACTAGCTAACGTGTCTTCTTCTCCCTCGTTCCCTGGCCCAACCAGGAGTTCTTCACAGACTGGAGACAAATCGCAGGAGAAAGAAGAGTGAAAACGCCTGCCCTGGGTTACAGGCTCAGGGACCCTGGCATCAGTCAGCCAGCTCTCTCTCCCTTGGGCGGTACACATGCTCGCCGTCCACACCCTGGGCCAAATCAGAGGTCTCCTGCCCTCAGATGCGAGCTGCAGGGAGGAGGGAGGCCATGGCCGCCAGGGCCGAGCCGGCCTGGGTCTGTGCTCACCTTTCCCCATGTAGCGCGTCTTATCATTGTCCCGGAGCTCCAGGGCCTCATAGATTCCAGTTGAAGCGCCACTGGGCACAGCAGCTCTGAAGAGACCTGGATGTTGAGAGAGGGAGGGGGGGAAATGTTTACTAATGATTAAGCAATAGCTCTCAGATCCCTCCCGGCACAGAGGGCATCTGCCCTCAGGAAATGGTCACTTCCTCCCAACATCGGGGAGACTCAAGATGGCTGTTCCTCCGGCCTCCCATGCTTTTACGACTTTATACCGAAGACCCTACAGCAGAGCTGATGAATCTCTCTAGTTTAAAGATAAAGGTCTAGAGCAGAGCTTCTCCAGATTTAACATGCACACACAGCACCTGTGGGTTAAAATGCAGATCCTGAGACATGACAGGACATTTGAGTCCACATCTCTGAAAGCTCCCAGGTGGTGCCCTGCTGCTGGCCCATGGACCACCCCCAGCCACACAGTCCAACAGAAGCACCATAAATCCACTTGCGGGATTTGTCATGTTCTAGAAGCTAGTAACCCATGGAAACACCAAGCTATTTTAGACAGTCTGGTTAGAGAGCACTGTTGCTAAGCTTCCCTTAGACAACTGAGATCGTGTTGCTAGCTTTCAAGTTTGGAAGGCTCAAGAGGAATCTCTACAGCTCATGTGCCTCAGCTTAGGCAGCAGTGAATGCTATTTGGAGGTTCTCTGCCTAACAGGACAGGCTGGAAGAGAAAAGGAATAAGGACAACAAAGGCGCAGAGTTAATGACACTAGAACCCAATCCAGTCCTGTAGATACAGAAGCCAGCCGCCTGGCTAAGCCTAGACTGTGGAGCAGAAAGTGGCAGCTGTCCTTGGAGGACAGACGGGGTCAGGAAAGGTACTGCAGAGATCCGGTTACATGGGGCAGACAGGGTTAGGGGAGCAGGAAGTGCAGGCAGCCTTCTTGAAACTGTCAGGGATTTCCCCTCTGAGAACTGGCGGGTGCGGGGA
Source organism: Bos taurus (assembly GCF_002263795.3). Classification (NCBI taxonomy): domain Eukaryota; kingdom Metazoa; phylum Chordata; class Mammalia; order Artiodactyla; family Bovidae; genus Bos; species Bos taurus. The sequence goes on along the minus strand of NC_037343.1, from coordinate 44,557,169 downwards.
TGTGAAGGCAACTCGACTGAAGAGGAAAAGATCAACCAAGTATCTCAGTCACACTTGGTTACATGCTTGTGTCACCACATGACTGTGTGAGCAGAGGGCCACATGTTCTTTGTATCCAGCCCCTGGCTTTCTCTGTATCCATCAGCCCTGGACGAGGAGAAGACACGATGGAAGTAAGAGTGATTCTACGGTCAGCTATGTACTTTGGCTGATAACGAGTCAGTGCAGCCTTGACTCTAACAAAGGTTAGTCTAGGTGAAGAAGGTCAACTATGGATTTGGGGTGATAACGTGTCAATGCAGGTTTGACTCTACTGCTCAGGTCAGAGTGTTGATGGTGGGGATGGGGGATAGATGGGAACACTCTACTTTCCACTTGATTTTGCTGCAAACCTAAAACTGGCCTAAAAAATAAATTCTAAGAAAGAAAGATATGATGAAAGGTTCTTAACAAATTTATGATTTCCTGGCCTTTTTATTCTTCCTGAAAAGGATTAAAACACAAAAGAGAAAGTCCCATTCATTTAAATGTTAAAAGACATTAATTTTAGTCATTTTAAAGAGTTTCAAAGAAAATGCCTCCTTCTCAACAATCTTTTAGCACCCTGGGTCTTTTTTCCTTGTTCAAAGTCCGTTAATTTCCAAGTGGAAAGTTCCACTCTCTAAGTGAGCCAATCTCAAAAACTGAAAGGAAATTCTTGCAATCTTCTGAGAATCCACAAGGCACATGCCTAGCAGCAATGGTGTTCTCATGGCAATCCCCACAGTAACCACAGGTAGACTTCTGCTGGATGAATCTAGACTTGAGGAGCCTTCACTTTCTGGGCAAGGGGGAAGGCAGGACAGGAAGGGATGGGCTGGAGGTTCCTCTGCCAGGCCTGTGATTCAGACCATGACTCAGCTCTGTCTGGCAGGTCTGTGCTCGGCACCACTGGGTGCCTCTCTGCCTGAACCTCCCTTTCCAACTTCATGCACTTGGGCCATTTAGAAAATGGCTGAGATGTTGCTGGAGGTAACACAGGGGCTAGGGTTAGATTTTCTTAAAGTAAAAAAGATTAAGGAGGGAACATTTTAAGGGGGTCCCATTCTATTCTTTTCGAATGCGGGCAAATTCTTCCTATGTGGACTTATAGTGAGGTAAAAATACCAGCCTCTGGAATGTCCCAACACCCCCAAGTAAAAACTGTCCCTGATCCTCTAAGAGTGATTTCTGGAAGCAGAGATAAGAGCGCTATATATACCCTTATACTCCCCTAATCTCTTTCCTTTTCAAGGAAGATCCATCCTACCACACCGTGCCTACTTATTTGGTCACAACAAGCTGTGAGGCAAACGAGTGACGCGCCCTTTTAGGGACAAGGTATCACCTTACCTCCCTACCTCAGTGATCTAGGAGCTGACCTGCGCGGTGCTCTAAATACCAAGAAGCACAAGGGCCTCTTGCCTCCCAGCCTCGGAGCACAGCCTACCAGCACCGTAGCCTACCAGCACCACAGCCTACCAGCACCACAGCCTACCAGCACGTGTAAATCAGAAAGAAAGGCTTTCCAGACCACAGGCTGTTTCTCGCCTAAGGCTCTGTCATTTGAAGCTTTAAAAAATGGAATGTGGTGCAAGGGACTATAGCAACAAAGGTGGCACATACCTTTCGCGGTGAAGAGATCAACCTCAACGGTGGGATTCCCACGAGAGTCAAAGATCTCTCTGGCGTGGACCTTCAGGATGGACATGGTGACTTTCTGCAGGGAAACACAGTTCACGTTTTCCATGAACCATAACGAAACCTCAGCTCATTATTCACGGGGTCACGTCTGAGGATTCCTAGACTAGGAAGAGTCTGCATATAACTAAAAATTAATGTAGGAAGGGTGACTAGAAAATGCCTGCTGGAAAGCAGTGGGAATTGTTCCTAAAAAGTAGGCGGGGGGCAGCTCTGAAAGGCCCTACTAACTCAGGGCTGGTCATGCAAGCAAAGAAAGCCTGACCACATGTGTGCTGGTGGGATTGAAAAAAAAATAAACTACAGGAGGAAAATCTGGTTTGTAGTGGAACAGTGAATTAAAAGCTGGAAACACAATTCATCAGGTAACTTGAGGCATCAGGAGGCTCTTTAACGGGTTGATATAGAATAATCAGAAATTATGAGTTTGGAAGGGAGGAGTGAGCTTCTTGGTCGGTGTGCTGTGAGCTTTGCCAATTTCTGAGCCTTTCAAACCTCACAGTGCTTGGGTTTTCAGCAAGACAGGGCACAAAAATAACGTTATCTAATTAGTGTTTCTTTCAGTGGGCATTTCACCCCAACTAAAAATCTTAATTATGAAAATCATGAATTGTACCTAGAGAAACGATTTTTTTGAGCACCAGGATATGCCAAGTGAAGAAGTTTCCTTTGAAAACACCTTAAAAAAAGGTGGGGGTTGCAGCTACAAAGAGTAAATATCAAAAGCTAAAAAAAAAAAAAAAAAAAAGTCCCCCTTTTCTTGCTTTCCCTCCCAGGGGATCTCCAAGGAATAAACTAATTGAACATCTTGTAAGACAGAGGTGGACATCTAATCACTGTTCAAAAGCCATTATCTAACTGGGCCCTCCTCCAGTTATCTTCTCTGGAATGTTCTGAAGCAGCAAATGGCATCTTTTTAAGTTTCAAAATTAGACATGAAGTCACGTGCGTGGCTTTGTCTTTGTAACAATGGAGTTTTTATTCATTAGCCAATAAAAAGACAAAAAGGCAAATTTGCTTAAATTTTTTCTCATTTTAAAATTCTAGTTAACTTTGGGGTTTGGGCAATCATACCTGTGTAACATTTATCACTGCCAAAAAGTTCCCTTAGGCCATTTCCAGTCACTGTCCCCTCATCCTCAGGCCACCACTGATTTACTTTACAGTTTTTAGATACACTTTTAAACACATATTCATTTCACTACCTCATCACACCGTTGTAAGATTTCATTTTTGGTTTCCTTTTAGTGATATAAGAGAAAGTAATCAACTTATTTTATGATGTAAAAATAAAGTTCAACTTATCTTTAAATTGTATAGAAAAACTTTTCTCCCAAGTTATTAAAATGCTATGAGCACACAGAGAGAGGAAGGAGTGTCTGACTGGGAGCCTGCACGTCTTTTTATCGGTCTAGACTGAACCCCGGACCAGAGGCAGCCTGGGCAGACCGGGCAGCCGGGGCCTACACGTGCCCCGGAAGCAGGTCAGCCGGCTGCCCACACCGCTCAAGGGGAAGACCACATTGCAGAGGAAGCAGCGAACAAGATTTCGCAAAATACATCCTTTTTATGTCAGATCAGGGGTTGACTGTTGGTGGCCAGCCTGGGAAGCCGAGAGCGGCTCGTGCCCGACCTGGGTGAGGTCGCCAGAAGGGCTTCCCAATGACTCCCCGGCTCCGCTGCAGTCTCTTCCAGGACAAGCGCCTTCTAAACCCACATTAGTCCCTGCTCATTCCGGAGCAGCGACGGGCTGGACACCTAGGCGCCAGGCCGGGGGCCACCAGCGGGAGGCAGGGGCGCGGGGCCCGGAGGGGGAAGTTGCAGCTTCGCGGGAATCTCTCCTTTCTCGGCCTCTTTGTCCATTTTCGTAAGGGCCTGGCTTTAATGAGCACGCAGGTTGGACCTGGAGCACTTCCCAAACCTTCCACCCTCGCCGCCTGCTGTCTTGGTGACTGCGTGTTGTACCCCTGATCTCCCGGGACAGTTACGCGGGCCCGTAACCCGTTAATCTCAGGCTAAGCTGCACTTTCCCCTCCGGAGAAACCGGGCGCGGTGCCCCAGCGTCGAGCCGGGACTCTGGCCAGGGAGGCCAGTCGCGAGGGCGGACCCATCCCTTCCCCATCCCAGCCGAACCCCCCACCCGCAGTCTGACCGGCAGGAGCGCCCGCGAGCCCGGGGGACCCACGCGGCGCCCGCGCGGGCGCTTGCTCGGCAGCCCTTCCTCGAGTTCTCACCCGGCCGCCGGAGGTCGCCGCCCTAGAGAGAGGGAGAGAGTGCTGCGGACACCAAGGATGACCGATAAGTGGCAAACTCCGAGCGCTCCGACTACCCCGAGCTCTTCTCCGCGCCGCAGGACAGGACTTCCTGCCCAGCCCGGAGGGGACCCCGCCCAGTCCCCGCCCCCCTCCGCGACGCCTTGCCATTGGCTCAGCGCGCCGTCACTCGGTCTCTCGTCCGAGGGAAGGGAGGAGCTGCGGCCGCTGCGGATGGTTAGAGGGGGCGACATACCAGGGAGGTAGGGCTGGACCGGGCTGGGGCGTCCCCACTGCCCCAGCAAATGGGTGGGGTATGGACGAGCCCCAGTCCCCCTTCGCTCCAGTGTCCGGCCGAGGTCCCCCCCATCGGCGAAGAGCAATCTTTGGCTCTGGGGCCCCGAGGGAGAGGAGGGGCGGGGCAGCGCGGCCGGCATGAGGACTCGGGGTTCCGTCACGTACTCCGAGTCCCGCACGCACGCAGCGTCACTCCGGCGCCGCACGTCCGGCCCACGACCTTGGTGACGACCTTCGCGGCTTGTCCTTCCTGGCCGCCCCACCCCTCGCCCGGCTGCGCGGTGCTGGAGACCCCAGGGAGACGTTGGCGGCCGCGGAGCCGGGAGCCTAGCCACGTGCGCTCACCCGCGCCTGCGCCCTGCGCTCCCGGCCGCCCGCCAAGGTGACATGGTCCCTTTGTCCTTGTGCGTCGGTCACACTTGAGTTATCAGGCCAAGATAGCGGAAAGGATGTTCACTTTGTCTTAATTGCAGCTCATTCTTTTTGAGCGCTTCCTATGGCCTAGGCACTCCTCCATGTGCGTGCCCAGGGTTAATTTCATTCTGAGGCTCTTGTTAATGCTGAATCTTAAAAGGAGGCCCCATCCCTCCCTTTCTCATCCATGTGAACCATACTTGTCCTGGTTTGTGTGTGTGTGTGTGTGTGTTGAATCTTTAAAGGAGGCCCCATCCCTCCCTTTCTCATCCATGTGAGCCATACTTGTCCTGGTGTGTGTGTGTGTGTGTGTGTGTGTGTGTGTTGAAAGGAGGCCCCATCCCTCCCTTTCTCATCCATGTGAACCATACTTGTCCTGGTGTGTGTGTGTGTGTGTGTGTGTGTGTGTGTTGAAAGGAGGCCCCATCCCTCCCTTTCTCATCCATGTGAACCATACTTGTCCTGGTGTGTGTGTGTGTGTGTGTGTGTGTGTTGAAAGGAGGCCCCATCCCTCCCTTTCTCATCCATGTGAACCATACTTGTCCTGGTGTGTGTGTGTGTGTGTGTGTGTGTGTGTGTGTGTGTGTGTTGAAAGGAGGCCCCATCCCTCCCTTTCTCATCCATGTGAACCATACTTGTCCTGGTGTGTGTGTGTTGAAAGGAGGCCCCATCCCTCCCTTTCTCATCCATGTGAACCATACTTGTCCTGGTGTGTGTGTGTGTGTGTGTGTGTGTGTGTGTGTGTGTTGAAAGGAGGCCCCATCCCTCCCTCTCTCATCCATGTGAACCATACTTGTCCTGGTGTGTGTGTGTGTGTGTGTGTGTGTGTGTGTGTGTGTTGAAAGGAGGCCCCATCCCTCCCTTTCTCATCCATGTGAACCATACTTGTCCTGGTGTGTGTGTGTGTGTGTGTTGAAAGGAGGCCCCATCCCTCCCTCTCTCATCCATGTGAACCATACTTGTCCTGGTTTGTGTGTGTGTGTGTGTGTGTGTGCTTGTGTGTGTGTGTTAGTCGCTCAGTCGTGTCCGACTTTGCGACCACCATAAACTGTAGCCCACCAGGCTCCTCTGTCCATGGATACTGGAGTGGGTTGCCATTTCCTTCTCTAGGGGATCTTCCTGACCCAGGAATGGAACCAGGATCTCCTGCGTTGCTTGCTGATCCTTTACCGTCTGAGCTGCTAGGGGAGCCTTGGTTTGGCAGTGGAATTTCACACATATCCTGGGGGATTTCTCAAAGTTCAAAACAGGCAATATTCCTCAGTGATCTGACAAACGAAAAATAGACAATAGTAGATGTAGTTGTTTCACCCTCTGCTGAAGAAAGAACTGATGCCTGTTTTAAATCAGTTCTTCAGTACATCCCCACTCCTACCCCAAACACTCACACTCAAGGGAGAGCTTCATTTTCCAATAAGAATTATTTGTACTTTCTTAGCGCTCCTCTTGGTAATTCAGAGAGCTAAAACAGTGTCATACATCTTCAGGTTTAACACATTGCATAGAGAGATCAAAGTGTATATTCAAATTATTATTTCTTCTTGTCAGCTGCAAAACCTGCTTTTCTTCCTTAATCCCTAGCTTTGGATAAAACTGAAGGCCTACTGACTAAGAAGAAAGACCTTTAGGATTATATTCAGCAAAAAAGCAACAAGAACATTGTAAAATGTTTGCCAGAGAATTACATGAATTTTGCAAGCAGAGTTTGTGATTTCCCCAACAATACACTGATGTTTCAAACTGCTTAAAACCAAGATCCCAACCCCATGACTCAGCAGCTAAATCAACAGCCACCATCTCCTAAACCTTTAGAGTTCTACAGAAATCAGACACTTAACAGCTTTTATTTTCAGAGCAATTCTAAGGTGTGGCCCTGAAAGGGCTCCAGAACAATCTCATTTTCTGTTAAAATGGTTAGAGAGATAAAGATAGAAAAACATGGCTCTTATAACAGCTCTCTGGCCACAACCAGTGATTTCTTCGCAGGAAATCAAATGTAGAACATGATCGCAGACCGCTGCTATTGCAAGATTCTTGGAGGCCACTCCACAGCGTTTTTGAGCCAGCACTTCGACCTCAAATAGGAGCTCAAATGTTAATGATTAGTAGAGATGTCCTCCTATCCTTTCCAAAATTCACAGGCTGCCAAATACCCTGCCTGTCTCCACGGCTCCTAAGAATTTGTTAGCAGGCTGTGGGACTCATGGGTGCCTTCAGTCCAGTGCAGGCCATCTACTTTGTTACAGGCGTTTAGTTATTACTGATCACTGACAGTATGCTGGGTGAGCAGTTTTAGTGCAGTGGCAGACCAAAGGCACTCGCCTTGCTGGTGGGCAAGGAGAAAAAATGTGTATGCAAGGCTCTTATCGGAAGATACCTACACTACAGGTAGGGACTGCATGACATTTGCAGAGGGAACGCCAGAACTGAGGGAAGATGAATCTTCAGCAGCCTTTGACCCATCTGGGTCATAGTGATTCTGTCTGTGGTCTGCACACCCCTGGTTGAAAACTGCTGGTCAGTGGAATAGGTGGCACACCCTTTTTGGAAGGCAGGTCTTTACCCAGATAGGAAACTCCAGGGTTAGAGAGGAAGGCCTAGGGAGATAAGAGTTCAGAGTAGTGTAGAAGGACCTCAGGGTATCTAGGCGGATCACCCCTCCTAACAGTCTAGAAAGTTTCTGTGTTTACCTCTTTGGACAAGGAATGTCACCTGCCTTATCAGTAACCAAAGGATGTTACTTTGCCAACAAATGTCCCTATAGTCAAAGCTATGGTTTTTTCCAGTAGTCATATACAGATGTGAGAGCTGAACAATAAAGCAGGCTAAGCACCGAAGACTTGATGCCTTCATACTACGGTGCTGGAGAAGACTCTTGAGAGTCCCTTGGACAGCAAGGAGATCAAACCAGTCAATCCTAAAGGAAATCAACCCTGAATATTCATTGGAAGGGTTGATGCTGAAGCTCTAACACTTTGGTCATCTGATGTGAATAGCTGACTCATTGGAAAAGTCCCTGATGCTGGGAAAGATTGAAGGCAGGAGGAGAAGGGAACAACAGAGGATGAGATGGTTGGGTGATATCACCAACTCAATGGACATGAGTTTGAGCAAGCTCTGGGAAATAGTCTAGGACAGGGAAGCCTGGCATACTGCAGTTCATGGGATCATAAAGAGTTGGACACAACTGAGTGACTGAACAACAAAGGATGTTACAACCATCAAGCCATCAGCCACTGCAGCCACCTCAGCACTCAAGAGGGGATCCAGGATGGAGAAGAAAATGGAATAATTTCATTCAGCCTGGTCTCTTGTATCTTCTTATACATAGAAAAGTGCTGAATTCATTAACTTAAGATGTCCCATTTTTCTTTAATTAGCAGTAATCTTGATGTTTGGTTACCTGAGTTGTTTTTGTTTTTTCAAAAACTCTTATATATCCTGGCTCCTCCCATACCTCTTTGGAATAGTCCCTCAGAGCTATCTGAGAGGCTGTATCCTGGGCTTAAGTCCTCAGTAAATCCACTGAATAAAACATAATCCTCAACTTTTAGGTAGTGCATTTTTCCCATCCTACACAATAAGTATTTCACATACACCAAAGACTGCATAAAACATATCCGATGTAAAAAAATAATAAATGTCTGTGTACCTAACTTACCAGCTTAAAAAATGGGGTACTGGCAATGCCACTCGTGTCCCCTGTATAGCCTTCCCTGGCCCCAGAGGTAGCCACAATCCTAAATTTTGTGTTTACTTTCACCTGGCTTTTCTCTGCAGTATTTAAATATGTATTGAACTTTATATAAATGGCATTGTACTGTTTGTGGCCTTTGCTACAATATTTTTTTTGCTCCACTTGACATTTGTGAGCTGGAGATAGTTTGTTTTGGTGCTGAATAGTATTCCATTGTGCCTATCCACATTTTCCTATCAATATATATTTGAGTTTCCTGATTCTTTCTGTCTTGTTAATAACAACATTGCTGCTATGAACTTGGTTTAGAATATCTCTTGAGTACAGGTGGAAGAGTTTCTCTAAGACAAATACTTAGGACTTTGTTTTCCAAAGTATTCTTTTGAGACTTCCCTGGTGGTCCTGATCTCCAGTGGCCTCAGCCTGTAATGGCTTGGAGCAGAGCTTGGGTTCCCAGGGAGAGACTTAGGCCAGGTCGTAATGGTGTGAGTACCAAATCCTAGCCACTAGACCAGTGATCAGTGACAAGGGCTCTGGTCCTTCAGCTTTGCAGAAAGGAAATTCCACAGAGACAATAGTTAAGCAAGTAAAGTACTTATTAGGAGAAAAAAAGAGTACAGCACATATAGATAGACACATGGGCAAACTTAGAGAGTCACTGAGTTGCACCCTCCTGGCTGTTTAAATCACGTATATGGGATATTTCTTCCAGTTTTCTTTGGTCGACCATTTTGATTTGCCTGGTTCACAGTCTATATTTGGTATATCTTAGGATCCTTCCATGTGTGTGCATGCAGCTCTTAGCTAAGACAGATTCTGCCCAAAAAAGCCTAGGGGTAGGGCATCCTTTGTGCTTCCTTGGTAGTTCAGATGGTAAAGAATCTGCTTGCAAGGCAGGAGACCTGGGTTCGATCCCTGGGTTGGAAAGGTCCCTGGAGGAGAGCATGGCTACCCACTCCAGTATTCTTGCCTCAAGAATCCCATGAACAGACCATGGGGTTGCAAACAGTCAGATATAACTGAACGACTAACACTTTCTTTTCAGAGCATCCTTAGAGGTTGCTCCCCTTTGGACCTCCAAGGAGCTTTTCTGCGCACAAGTGGTCAAGGAGGTCTCCTGACTTCAGGAATGAGAAATATGTGGTCTGAGGAGGGCCCAGCCTCCTCCCTTAATTGTCCTGCTATTCTTGTCTTGGAGTTTTGGCCCTCAGGGAATGAATCTCCAATCGCTTTACTTGGGGTGACCCCTGTATCTCCTGCCTCAGTCCAGTGGCTAAGACTCCACGCTCCTAATGCAGCAGGCCTGGGTTCAAGCCACGCCACAGCTAAAGATCCCCCATGCTGCAGCTGAGACCTGGTGCAGCCAAGTAAATAAATATTTTTCAAAACCCAACAAAGTATTTGTTTTCATGAGAGATGGAATATTTCCTGCTGTATCAGCAAACGAGGATGTCACAGTCACCAACAGTTGCAGCCACCACGGAGGTGAGCCCTGAGGGAACTCAGGAAGGAAAGAACACCTGCAACTGAGCAGCCTTCAGACTACAGCCACCACCTGGAGAGTCCTGAGTTAGCCCAGGATGTGAAGACAGGATACTGGCCCCAGATAGCTGAGGTGCGTATCAAAGAAATGATTTCTGTGAGACCAGACTCTTGCATCTTCCCACACATAGTAAAGGACTCAATTCCTTAACTTGAGATATCTGGTTTTCTTTAATTAACAATAACCTTTTGGTGTTCAGATCACTTGCCCTTTGTTACGAAACTTCTATATAACTTGGCTCCCCTCCTCACCTCCTCAGGGCAGTTCTCTCAGGGTCACTTGAAATGCTTCTCCTGGGCTTGCAGTCCTAAAAATTCCCTCTAAAGAAAGCATAACTCTCAACATTCAGGTTGTGAACGTTTTTTAAGTCCACAACCAGAAGTGTACATGAGTTTTGACCTGGATGGAAAAAAGAAAATTCAGCTCTTCCTTTGCAATGTTTTTTTCTAGAAATTTGACCAGTTTTCAATAACCCCCTTTCCAAGTCTTTTGCTTAAGGAAACCTATGTAAACTCTGTAAATTACAATCAGCATTCTACCCCATCATGGTTTTGAGGGCACCTCTTAGGACTCCCTGCTGTCTGTCCACAGCCCCTCCTTTGCCTTCCAAAGTCAGCTGTGGAGGTAGGGTGCGGATAAGGCAGATGTTTGGGGAGGCACTTATCAGTGGTTCCCAAATGAGGGGAGTAAGGAGCAGAGGGGTTAAATAAAGAAACCCCCGGACTGAGGACTGAGAGCAGCTAATGAAGGTGGGGAGGCAGATAGAAACTAAGAGGAGCTCTGCACCAGCCAGAGAAAATCTCAGTGGAGGATTGCCATCTTGTGTCAAAACAATTCTGTGGGAATCTGCTGTGCCTCAGCTCCTTTATCTTTGAAATGGGTGTGAAAAGACCACCCTCTGGAGGCAGTGCTGAGCTGTCACTGCCCCAGGTGGCTCTTATCAGTTTGGGAATCATTGCTTACAGCTGAAATGGAGGCCTGCAAGACACTGATAGCTCTCAACAGCAGCTGCATTTGGCCCCCTGCCCCAGCTGTTTTCCCTTTTCATCTCTATCCTTTCCCATCCCCTTTTCCTCACAGTTTTTAAGTTTTTCTCTTGAAGGGAGGCCCAGAGTAACTGCAGCCCAGGGGCGAAGAAACCTTGATCTATCTATCAGCCAGGCTGGTGGCTCTCCTAGAGACTGTGATACTAACCAGAGTCCTTGGCCTTCCCCAATCAATAGAAATTGACTAGAGGCCAGACAGGAAATCCATGCAAGGCTTTATTGGGCTTTATTACACTAGCTGCAAGAGGGAGCGAAAAGAAGCAGCAGGGGCAAGCTTGTTTCTTATATGGGATGAGGGTAGCGGTGTGCCCGGGGGTCTGATCACAGTGGTGGCTTAGTTGTTCTGCCCACTCATTAGGTGGTGGTGTGTGCAGGAGCCATGTGCACTGCCCTGCTTTTGCTCCCAACACCCAGTTTTTGCTCCTGGCTCTTCAGAAATGGCCATTGGGTTTTTTGTCTTTTTGTATCTTGTGGTCCTAAATTTGCCCCAATTGCCCATGCACACAGTTATTTTCAGTACCGTATAGTTTCTTTGTATTTTGTAGCTTGAGGAGGAGAGGTTTGTCCAGGTACCAGCATTGCAGCACTGCTGCCAAGGGTCCCGGGTCCCAGGCCCATCTCAACTGGGGTACGGGACCCTCAGATGGCAGACTCCAAAATGCCAGTCACTGTGAAGGAAAGAGAAGTCATGTAACAGGGAAGAATAAGTCTGACTCCATATTAGATCTGTTTCTTTAACTTCTATATTCTATTGCTTTTGCTTTGCTTTAAGAATGTTGCCTATAGGGGATTCCCTGGCAGTCCAATGGTTAGGACTTGGTGGTTGGCATTTTCACTTCCAGGGCCTAGGTTTGATCCCTGGTTGGGGGTGTAAAATTCTGCAAGCTACATGGCATGGCCAAAAAAGAAAAAAATGTCTGTAGCCTGAAATATACAGGCTAATCCATTCTCAAGGCTCTGACCTTAAGGATATAACATTTTCTCACTTATACAGAGATTAAAAGTTGCACAATAGAGACAAATATTTGTCTTAGTGGACATTTAGAAGAACATCACGGCCTGACCTACGTGGACAACTACTAGAACAAAGGATTTCTACACCAAGAAGATTGTACCAACTAGCCACGCCCCTTCCTCGCCTTGTTTGTAAAACTGCTTTTCTGAAACCTGGAGTTCCAACTTTTGGGGGGCATGAGCCACCTGTCTCCTTGCGTGGCCCTGCACCAACCTTCCTCTGTTACAATTTCGGTATTTGGCCTCACTGTGTGTCAGGCGCCTAAACCTTCCCTCGGTAACAGTCAAGTGGTGCAGTATGTGAGCTCCAGACGGCAAACAAGAGCCAGGTTTTTCCTCCAGAAGTAAGAGGAGGGAATTCCCTGGTGGTCCAGTGACTAACACTCCACGCTCCCAAGGCAGGAGGCCCAGGTTCGATCCCTGATTGGGGAATTATATTGTACATGCTGCAACTAAGACCTGGTGCAGCCAATTTAAAAAAAAGGAAGTGACCCTTTGTGATTCACTAACAGTAGGGTTTCCGTGGAGGCTTTGCTTGGATGGCCTGATAATGAGAAAATGCTTCCTCCTCCTATCGGTGGTTGATAACATTAGGGGAAGCCTTGTTATCTGCCAGGTGTAACTCTGTAGCCCATATGATCCTGTTCCATGCGGTCATTTCTGCTTTTCAAAGCACAGAGAGGTGAGCTGAGCTGACCAAGCCCAAAACTAGTGAACAGCCGCGGTGGACGAACCTGGCTCCCAGCCCTCGCTCCCAAACACTCAGCATCCTGCTCTCCCAAGATGAAGTTCCATTGCCCTTGGATCTGAATGAGATGCCACAACATTCAGTCCAAAAATCCTTCCCTTAATTTGCACATCCTCCCCGTGACTATAAGCATGTGGTGGTGGTGGTTTATTCGCTCAGTTGTGTCCTACTCTTGTGACCCCATGGACTATAGTCCGCCAGGCTCCTCTGTCCATGGGATTTCCCAGGCAAGAATAACAGAGTGGGTTGCTATTTCCTTCTCCAAACTATGGCCATGCACAGAATTTAACCACAGCAGCATCAGGTTTTGAGAAATAGGACTCAGGAAGACCTCATATCTGCAGTGTTCTCTCTAAAGGTTTGCAGCCGGAAGAAGAGAGCAGCCTGCAGAGTGGGAGTGGCAGTTGCACTGTATCGCAGTTTGTGTTCCAGTTACAAACTGTCCCCAGTCCCACACTTGTGGTGGCATTGCTGGCATTTCCTAAACAAAAGGGTAGAAACTCTGATTTTCTCCAACCCTTGACAGTTCCCATGAAGCGAAGTCTGCAGAGCTTCTGTGTTGGAATTCCCTGATATATTTGTTCTGTTTGTTTGTTTCCTGGTAGCCAGGAAAGTGGGGAGGAGAGAGTAGATTTCAGGACAGCATTTGTCAGAGTCTGTTGGGATATTCTTGTGGCTAGAAGAGCAATGCAGACTGAGGGGAGTAAGACCCGGCTGCATGGGTCTCCTAAGGGGCTGATCTAAGACTGAAGGCTTGCCCCTGGACGAGGGTGGCAAGAACAGGCAGCCATAAATTCACAGATCAGCAGAGCTGGGCCAGTCAGCTGCCCTAGTGAAGGGCTGACTCAGGATTTGCAGCAGACAGCCAAGCTGGCTGCCAGACCAATAAAGTGCCCCCTTTAGAGGGGTTATGTGTACCTGCCACTCTCACAGAGCCTTTGGAAGGGCTTCACAGACTGGTCAGGCTTTGGCCACCTCAATACAACTGAGTGGAACAAGGATTAGCACCATTCCTTTTCTCTCTTTTTATAAGCAATTCACATTGTACTTAAAGCCCCCCTTAATCGAATATGACCTTATCATAATTTGATTACATCTGCAAAGATTGTATTTCCAAAGGTCACATTCACAGGTTCTATGCAGACATGAAGTTTTGGGGAACACTATGCAACCTGATACAACCTCCTACCTTGCAGGGTATCTCCCTGCAGCCCCTCCTCACTCAGTAGTCTAGCTCAGGCGTTGACAAACTATGGCCCGTGGGCCAAATCTGTTTTTGTAAGTAAAGTTTTATAGAAACACAGCCGTGTACCTTTGTTTACATATTGTCTGTGGCTGCTTTCAAGCTACAGTGGCAAAGCTGAGTAGTTGCAACAGACTTGCAATTCCTAATCTAAACTTTATAGAGAGATTTAGCCCACCCCTTGTCTGTCCCCACTTCTTTGATGGTAGCTGTAGCCCAAGAAGCATCCATAAAAAGGACAAGTCTCAGTGTGAAGAGCTGATGGAGATACCTCTTGCTGATATCCCATCGGCCGAAGCAGGTCATATGGTCAAGCCTAGTATCAGTGTGGGAGGGGCTACCTACCAGAGTGGATACTAGGAGGTTGGCTCATTGGGGCCACCAAGGAAACAGCCTTCCATGGGGGCAGGGCTGGAAACAGGAGGCCTGTCTAGGGCAGAGATGATGGGGGCTCCATTGGTCCCTGGGCTGGTGGCAGTGGAGGCATGAGAAGAGTTTGGATTCCAGATGTATTTGCAAGCTGAGCTGATGGTTTTTGCAGATGATCTGATGTGGGCAAAGCATAGAATTATTGATTTCTACCCCACCTACTTCCAAAAAGAGTCTGAGATTCCTCGAAGAGAGTTTGTGATAAAACCAATAAATACTAAATAAGACTGGGAAGATAAGGACCAAGTATCAAGGGAGAAGGGCAAGCAGGCATCAATGGGACAAAACTCATGGGAGCAGGGCTGCCCTTGGGCCAGAGGGCACCTGTGTGGGGATCACAAAAGGCCACCTCTTCCTCGAAACTTTTTGCTTCCATCTTAGGATTCTATAGGTGTAATAAAAACATAAAAATGTCAGAATAAGAAAGATGGCTGTGATGGAAATGATGCCTCTTTAGAGGCAGTACCCTTGGGTGTTGCACTGTGAGGGCATGCATGTGACGACCCTGCTTTCAAACTTAGTTCAGTGTAAGCCTTGTGGGGGGTGTCATCATAATACTGTTGCAGTAAGGGGGACTCCTTCTAAGGCCCGAGAGTGGGCTCTTGTCTAATACTCTGAAATGAGTTGTCTGAGGAGACACATGTGCTGACAAAGCAAGAGATTTTATTAGGAAGGGATGCCTGGGCGGAAAGCAGTAGGGGAAGGGAACCCAGGAGGACTGCTCTGCCACGTGGCTCACAGTCTCGGGTTTTATGGTGAAGGGATTAGTTTCTGGGTTGTCTCTGACCAATCTGACTCAGGGTCCTTCCTGGTGGCGCATGCATTGCTCAAGCAGGATGGATGTCAGCGAGAAGGATTCTGGGAGATGGTTGGACACGTGGTGTCACCTTTTGACCTTTCCTGAACTCTTCCGGTTGGTGGTGGCTTATTCATTCCATGTTCCTTATCAGGACCTCCTGTCGTAAAACAACTCACACAAATGTTTACTATAATGCCTGACCACGGTGGGGGGTTGCAGACTGTGCTTCCCCTAACAGTAGTGTGCATATTATACAAGATTTGGAAAAGATTATTGATGAGGTTGCTTCCATTACAGCCAGAAACGTAAAATTATAATAAATCTTTTTGGTATAAGTAAAATATGTAAAGTTAAAGTGATGTGAGTTTTAATAAACCTAGTTTCCAATTTTTAAATATTTTTTCAACCATTTTGATATTTGGAAAAAAATCAACTATTAAGAATACATTAAAATGTACTGGGGGCTATACATATTTCCTCTTGCATCAGGTTCTTATTTAAAATTTTGACATTTTGCTCGTTGTGGATTTTTGGTGTTGATGTTTCAAATATGAACTCTCTTGATTTCTGAGGTTCTTGGCACTCTTAAATTTTTTGCCTAAGGCAAGTGCTTCATTTGCCTCACCTTAAATCCTGGCCCAGGGTGATGTGGCTGCTGATATTTAAATATTTAATAGAATATGACTGTCCAGTGTGAAGGCCTGGGGAAAAGAGCTCAGGTCTGAGTAACTGTTATAGCCACGTGTTCCGGGAAACAAACTCACTCAGAAGGACAGTGCAGATAGTGGAGTGCAGTTTATTACACCGGCGGGCCCAAGGCAGAGTCTCCTCTTAGCCAAGGACCCCGACCAGCATTTGTGAAAATCTTTTATACCCCATGTGTACATGTCCAAACCCACCACCCCAATTTCCTTGAGACTTACATAAAACAAAGGAAGGGTAAATACAATCACAATAACCCCATCATTCAAGTGTTATCAAGTGTTAGGTGTTCAAATAGTTAATAATCAATAAGCCTGCAGTTACAGTCCGATAGATACAGAAAGGATTTATGACCTGTCCGGAGGCAGGGGTGATTAGAGTACATTTTCTCTTAGGCAGTGAGTAACCTGGATGTGATCTTCAAGATCCCCCTGTCCAGAGGGGTCTTATCCTTCTATTGTAGTTTCCATAGGCACTAAGCACAGAGTCGAGAGTCGGTTGGAGAGGTGGTCGAGCATGATCAGCATGAACAGGCCTAAGATGGGCTCCAGGCCCTATGAATTCCTTCTTCATAACCAGCCCACATAGACCTCTCGAGGGAGTAGGACTGGGGGCTAGGGCTGAAGTACCACACCCCTCCTCCTCCCCGCTGGGAGGAAAGAAGATTTGGGGGGTCTTGAAAACCAAACAAGAACTATTGCAGGATTATTAGGCAGCAAAATGCATACATTTAGTCTTAGTGGCTCCAGAAATGAAGACGAGGATTACAGAAAGAAGATCCAGGGAGGCTAAAGAGCTACTCACTTTAAGAGAAAATGGAATCTTTTCCAAAACAACATGCAGTTCCTGCCACTGGGAGCTGTTTGGGGAGAGTCTGGGGTCTGCACTTGCTCCATGGTATGCATATATATGTATATGCTTAAGGTGAATTAAAATTAATTTACTTTCATTCCTTTTGAGATTTTTAGAATATCTTTAAATCATCTTTGAAACTTACTTTGAGCTTAAAAAAAAAAAAGATAAACATTTACCCCAAGGCTGATCTCAATATATATATATATATATATATGTGTGTGTGTGTTATATATGCATTATATATGTGTGTTATATATATGCGTTTTATATATGTGTGTGTGTTTTATATATATATATATATATATATATAAAACCTGACAACATAAAAACCATTAAAAAAGTTTAAAAAAAACCAAGAAAACCAAGGCTGAGAATTAACATTCCAGTCTCCTGCCTCTTATTCCATTCATTGCAAACAGCTTTTTGAATCCAGGAAAGACAAAGATGATTCAGCAAAGACAAAGATGCTTCTGTTTCCAATTAAAGTCCGCCCCGTCTGGACCCGGTCCCAGGTCTTGCTAATGTGATGCCAAGGGCGTCTCTTGGTTCCATCTTAATGGTGTCTTTGGGTTTACACTGGACAGAGTTTTACTCCTGCCAGACCCATAGATACCAGCTCCACAGACAGGGGCTTATGTCTTGGCAGTGCTTCTTGTACTATGAGTTTAATTTATTCTTATTCCTCAGAAGAGTCAATATACTACGTCCCATTTACTGCAAAGCACAGTTTCTTAATCTGGGCAAGAGTCCCATGAACGAGCTGTCAGAGGTCCAAGGAATGCCCCAAACTGTGTACAAATGTGAGGTAGCTGTGCATATTTTCTGTGGCTAAGGCTTCTGCTTTAAATTCCTGAAGAGTTCCATGGCCCCCTCTGCTCCTGAGGTCACCCTGATTAACTCCGTCTTGGCACATCTGTATCACTGGAACAAATGAATTAACTTTTCTATGAGTTCTGTAAACGGTCACTATTCTCTCACCTCAAGTCATCATAGTTTTCCACTTTAAGCTCAGGAATTCTGTTACATGAGCCACGAAGCTCTCCATGCCCTCTGAAAGAACCCATTCATTTTCTCTCCTCTTGTCCCAGCTTCTCAGGAGATGTCCTTGGAAGGAGGAGGTGAGAGGTCTCTCACGTGGGTTGTCCTGGCTCCCAGCCCTTTCCTGTGCCAGGCAAGTGTTGCGTGTGTGTTGGGTGTAGGATGTGTGTAGCTCTAAGTGTACATCAAAGTCTTTGATTCTGGCATTTTACTCCCCTGAAAAACAGTCGGAGCTTAGCACAGCATCTTATGGAAGGAGGTAGGGAGAGGTTCCCCCTTCTTAGCAGGAAGAATTACCCCCCTGCTTATTTGATTTGCAGCAATGCTTTGGGTCAGAATCTATAATAAATATGCTGGAGGAATATAGCCAAAAGGGGAAAGAAAAGACATCAATTTCTACTGTGAAATGAAATATTTTCTGCCCTACCAGTAAACAAGGCTTTTCCAAATGCAAATTTCTGAGCCTAGGAGAAACAAAGCCAGCTATTTGGAAGCCATCAGCTACTTCCTCCCTGGGAAGCGCTGAAGAGCTAGGGGGTGTTGAGAGGTGGCCATCGGCTACATTCACCATCTCATACGGTTAATTAGGAATTAATATGTGAACAATAAAGGAAATAGGATTGGCCCCAGATAGCTACATGCATATGAAAGAAATGATTTCAGCAAGCCCAGATGCTTGCATCTTCCCATACATAAAAGATAGCTAAATCTCTTCACATGAGAGATTTAGTTTTCTCTTAATTAACAGTAATCTTTTAATATTCAGATTACCTGCTCCTTGTTGCAAACTTGCATATGGACTGGCACTTCCTCTGCCTCTTCAGAGTCACCAGAGATACTGCCTCCTAGGCTGGAGTCCTAACATTCCCACCGAATAAAACCTAACTCAGCTTTTGTGTTGCGCATAGTTTTTTAGTTGACACTACCAGCCAAACTGGTATTTTTTACCTTTTGAGGGAGGGTTTTATACCCCTTTTGAATTTGGGATTCTTGCCCAGTAAAGAAGTACATTTACGTGTATACTCAGAGTTTTAGGTTGTTCTTAGATGTAGGTAGGGAACAGAGCATCCCTTTCTTGCTTGCCTTACAGATGAACTATTTAGAAAAGCTTCTCATGCGATGATGTTTATTAAATACCTTCCACCTACTAGCTCAGTGCTGGGGATTCTAAGATGAGTCAGATATGGTTCCTGCCTTCAGGGACCCTGAGCTGGCTGCGTGGACAAAAGCATACACAGCTGCGATGCGAAATTAAATGTTGAAGGAGTCCACCATAAACCACTGCGGCATGAGAATTATTTTGAGCTTTAGGCATTTGAGAACAAGATTTTTTTTTCTTCTGAACTCTCTTATCTGTCCCAAAGCAGAACCTCCCCCAAATAACTCAGTTTTTCATAAATTCCCTCCTTAGGGTTAACCAGGGATGATCGACTCTTATAAACAGACATTGTCATAAAACTGTCATATATTCCATCTACTCTCCCTTCCCTCCCTTCTCTTTCCCTATTAAGATGGTATATAAGCCCCCAGCGCTAATCACTTTGAGTTACGTTTTTTTGCAAATTCCCCTATATATGGGAATAAAAACCTTTTTTTCTTGCTAATCTGTTGTTTGTCAGTTTTAATTTGAGGGACCCACTCCAGTATTCTTGCCTGGAGAATCCCATGGACAGTGTAGCCTGCCAGGCTCCTGTCCATGGGGTCGAAAGAGTCGGACATGACTTAGTGACTAAACCACCACCACCAATTACAGAACTAGAGGCTCGGACATTAAAGAATCTGCCTGCCAGTGCAGGAGATGCAGGAACCTCGGGTTCAATCCCTGGGTCAGGAAGATCCCCTGGAGAAGGAAATGGCAACCCATTCCAGTATTCTTGCCTGGAGAATTCCATGGACAGAGGAACCTGGCAGGCTACAATCCATGGGGTTGCAAAGAGTGGACACAGCTGAGCAACTTTCACATACACAATCACGGAACACAAGAGAGTAAAGTTTTCCTTCCTGACAATGTCGTTGCTGGGGTAACAAATCTTTTAATTTCTAATTTGTGATGAAATATGCAAGCTGCATACCTGGAAGTTACCTTGCCCTTCCTCTGCTGGTGAAGGTTCATTCAACAAATATTTACTGAGGTCCTGCTATAAACCAGGAATTGGAGTTAGAACAGAAAACAAAATTGTCTGCCAGAGGGCAAAGTTCTGGCCCTCAGGTTGCTTATACTCTGGTGCAGAAATAGAAAATACACCTGTAAATACATAGATGATCAGTTGATGGTAAAAGCTACAGAGATCACGGAACAGTTCTCAGGGGGAAAGGAAGTGCGGGGTGGGCAGCGTGTGTATGAGTAGTATGTTATGTGATCCATATGACAATTCTCAATATAAAATTCTAGCAGTTTATATTTTTAAAGATTCTGCCAGCTTCTCTTTTTTTAAGGGCAGAAAAGAAGCAATTGAGTGTCTTACTTCTTTTTAAAAAATTATTATTTCAAATTTATTTATTTTTAGCTGCACTGGGTCTTTGTTTCTGTCCGGGTTTTCTCTAGTTGTTGTGAGCAGGGGCTACTCCCTAGCAGCGATGTGAGGGCTTCTCCTTGCTGTGGCTTCTCTTGTTGCTGAGCACAGCCTCTAGGGCATGTGGGCTTGTAGTTGCGGCCCATGGGTTTTTTGTTGCCCCATAGCAAGTGGAATCTTCCCGGACCAGGGCTCAAACCTGTGTCCCCTGCATTGGCGGGCAGACTCTCAACCAGTGGACCAGCAGGGAAGTCCCAGACACTTGCTTTTTAAAATAACAGAAATACTCTATGCTGGTTATAAAAAATTTCAAAACAGAAACATATTTCTTCCCTTTCCTTCCTATTTTTCTTCCCACTGTTAAAAGTCTGGTGTGTGACCCTTCAGATATATTTTCCTATGCATGTTCCAAGAAACATATTTATATTCATACAGAGGTGGTTACCTACTTAAAAAAAAATGGAAACAGAATAATGGTAGACACGTTCTGCAGTTTGCTGTCTTCCCCACACCCCGCATGTATCATTCCTGTCTTCACAGGAATACCGCTGCAGTTCATCTGTCCTTGCTCTTCCAAGGGCTGCCCTGAATATCACGGTTTAAATGTCACTCAGGATTTAATTAGTGTGCCGACAATGGACAGTGATGTTGTTCCCACATTTTCATTCTTCTGGTAGGGCTGCAACAAACCTCCTGCATACCCAGGTGTTTCTGTACAGCAGATTTCTAAAATTTGAACTGCTGAGTCAATTGGTCCGAATATATAACAATTTTCACAGACATTGCTCAGGTGACCATGTTGCAGTGAAGAGGAAAAAGAAGACGGATGAGTTTTTTTTTTCCTTTTCTTTTCCTGAGAATAAAGGAGATAAAGAGAACAGTGAGCAGGCCTGAACATTCCTAGGTTTTTTACTTTAACTCTCCTAACTCTGAATGTCTGTAAATAAGTTTGCTTTTCTGCCCCATAACTCTGCAGGAGCTACACTTCGAACCTGTTATCCTTTGACTCTGTGCTAAATACATCCTGTATCTGGTGTTTACCCTTACAACACCCTTCCCCGTGTAGTTACACATCAGAGGGAAGTTCCGCAGAGCCACCAAACTGCCGGACTCAATTACTGGGTTACAGACGCCAGCCTATGACTGTCATTGAAACAAGGCTAGAGAAAGAAATCAACACCTTTGTTCCTCATCACACTCTTGATATTTTTTATTTGGCTTTGATGGGCAGAGAAAGCCAAAATTTTGGCCAGCAACAACCATATTAATTTCCATGACTTCACTGTCATCAAAAGAGTGTTCATATTTCTACATCTCTCCCAACATTTGGTAATGCCAGTATTTTATTTTTGCTAGTCTGTGAGATGAAAAGTCTTCCCTGATAGTTCAGCAGGTAAAGAATCTGCCTGCAATGCAGGAGACACGAGTTCTATCCCTGGGTTGGGACAATCCCCTGGAAAAGGGAATGGCTATCCATTCCATTATTCTTGCCTGCAGAATTCCATCATTCTTGACTGCAGAATTCCATCAACAGAGGAGCCTGGTAGGCTATAGTCCATGGTGTTACAAAGAGTCGGGCATGACTGAATGACTAACATTTTCACATTTTTCAGAGTATATGGTAAGACCCAATAAGACCTTAATAAATGCTTATTAACTGGTATCACATGAAGAAAAAAATCCTTTTGTTTTCTGAAAGCAGTCTGAAGGTTGTGAACCATAATCAGGACGAAAGAAACAAAGCAAGAATATTAATGTGCATAGTCACTGTGAAACAATCTTTTAATTATAGCCCTTTTCCTTTTAAAAAGCAGTCAGAAATTCACAAAATTAAAAGACAAGTGAAAAGAAGCAAATTACACCCACACATCATCCTGTGGACAGTCCTATTTACAATTTGCAATGGCTTTTTTTTTTCTTAGCAACTTTATTGAGATACAATTTGCATAGTAGAGAATTCATTCATTTCTCCAAAGAAGACATACAGATGGCCAATAAACACATGAAAAGATGCTCAACATCACTCATGATTAGAGAAATGCAAACTAAAACTATAATGAGGTATTACTTCACACCAACCAGAATGGCCATCATCAAAAAAAATCTACAAAGAGGGAGTTCTCTGGTAGTCCGACAGGTTAAGACTTGCACTCCCAGTGCAGGTAGCCTGGGTTCAATCCCTGGTCAGGAAACTAGGTCCCACATGCCACAACTAACTAAATAAATGTTTTTTTAAAAGTCTACAAACAATAAATGCCGGAGAGGATGATGTGGAGAAAAGGGAAACCCTCTGCACTGTTGGTGGAAATGTAAATTGATACAGCCATTATGGAGAATAGTGTGGAGATTTCTTTAAAAAAAAAACTAGGAATAAAACTACCATATGACCCAGCAATCCCATTACTGGGCATATACCCTGAGAAAACCATAAATGAAAAAGACACATGTACCCCAGTGTTCATTGCAGCACTATTTACAATAGCCATGACATGGAAGCAACCTAGACGTCCACCAACAGATGAATTGTGGTACATACATGCAATGGAATATTACTCAGCCATAAAAAAGAATGATTTTGAGTCTGTTCTAGAGATGTGGATGAACCTAGAGCCTGTTACGCAGAGTGAACTAAGTCAGAAAGAGAAAGACAAATTAGCACATGTATATGGGATCCAGAAAAATGGTACTGATGAACCTCTTTGCAGAAAAGATACAGACATAAAGAATGGACTTGTGGACACAGCAGGGGAAGGAGAGGGTAGGTCGAATTGAGAAAGTAGTATTGATATATATGTACCATCATGTGTGAAACAGACAGCTGATAGGAGGCTGCTGTATGGTGCGGGAGCCCAGTCTGGTGCTCTGTGATGACCTAGAGGGGTAGGGTAGGAGAGGAGACGGAGGCTCAGGAGGGAGGGGATATATGTGTAATTACGGCTGATTTGTATTGTTGTACAACAGAGGCTGGCACAGAATTGTAAAACAGTTATCCTCCAATTAAAAAATAAATAAATAAAAATAGAGAATTCACCTACTTATAGCCCCAAATCACTGTGGATGGTGACTGCAGACACAAAATTAAAAGATGCTTGCTCCTTGGAAGGAAAGCTATGACAGACCTAGACAGAATATTAAAAAGCGGAGACATTACTTTGCCAACAAAGTCCCAGAGAGTCAAAGCTTTGATTTTTTCCAGTAGTCCTGTACAGATGTGAGAGTTGTACTGTAAAAAAAGGCTGAGTGCCAGAGAACTGATGCTTTTGACTTGTGGTGCTGAAGAAGACTCTTGAGAGTCCCTTGGACAGCAAGGAGGTCAAACTAGTCAATCCTAAAGGAAATCAACCCTGAACATTCATTGGAAGGACTGATGCTGAAGCTGAAGCTAAAGCTCCAATACACTGGCCACCTGATGCATTGAGCTGATACATCGGAAAAGACCCTGACACTGGAAAGGATTGAGCGCAGGAGGAGAAGGGTTGACACAGGATGAGGTGGCTGGATGGCATCAACAACTCAATGGACATGAGTTTAGGCAAGGTCCAGGAGACAGCGAAGGACAGGGGAACCTAGCATGCTGCAGTCCATGTGGTCACAAAGAGTCAGACATGACTTACAGACTGAGCAACAAAAGTATTTGCAGTCACTACCATAATCTAATTTTAGAATATTTATTACTTTGTCAACAAAGGTCCATCTAGTCAAGGCTATGGTTTTTCCAGTGGTCATGTATGGATGTGAGAGTTGGACTGTGAAGAAAGCTGAGCACAAAGAATTGATGCTTTGAACTGTGGTGTTGGAGAAGACTCTCGAGAGTCCCTTGGACTGCAAGGAGATCCAAACAGTCCATTCTAAAGGAGATCAGTCCTGGGTGTTCATTGGCAGGACTGATGTTGAAGCTGAAACTCCAATACTTTGGACACCTGATGCGAAGAGTTGACTTATTGGAAAAGACTCTGATGCTGGGAGGGATTGGGGGCAGGAGGAGAAGGGGATGACAGAGGATGAGATGGTTGGATGGCATCACCCACTCAATGGACATGGGTTGGACTCCGGGAGTTGGTGATGGACAGGGAGGCCTGGCGTGCTGCAGTTCATGGGGTCACAAAGAGTCGGACACGACTGAGTGACTGAACTGCACTGCACTGTCCTCAATAAAAGAAACCAACCTGGTAGTAGATAATTCCCATTCTCCCCAGCACTAAGCAACCTATTTTCTATTTTCTGTCTCTGACAAAGTTTGCTCATTCTGGATGTTTTGTACACATGACATCATACACATACACATCACATCACCCCATGAACAGTATGAAAAGGCAAAATGATAGGACACTGAAAGAGGAACTCCCCAGGTCAGTAGGTGCCCAATATGCTACTGGCGATCAGTGGAGAAATAACTCCAGAAAGAATGAAGGGATGGAGCCAAAGCAAAAACAACACCCAGTTGTGAATGGGACTGGTGATAGAAGCAAGGTCCAATATTGTAAAGAGTAATATTGCATAGGAACCTGGAATGTCAGGTCCATGAATCAAGGCAAATTGGAAGTGGTCAAACAAGAGATGGCAAGAGTGAATGTCGACATTCTAGGAGTCAGCTAACTAAAATGGACTGGAATGGGTGAATTTAACTCAGATGACCATTATGTCTACTACTGCGGGCAGGAATCCCTCAGAAGAAATGGAGTAGCCATCATGGTCAACAAAAGAGTCTGAAATGCAGTACTTGGATGCAATCTCAAAAACGACTGAATGATCTCTGTTCATTTCCAAGGCAAACCATTCAATATCACAGTAATCCAAGTCTATGCCCCGACCAGTAATGCTGAAGAAGCTGAAGTTGAATGGTTCTATGAAGATCTACAAGACCTTTTAGAACTAACACTGAAAAAAGATGTCCTTTTCATTATAGGGGACTGGAATGCAAAAGTAGGAAGTCAAGAAACACCTGGAGTAACAGGCAAATTTGGCCTTGGAATATGGAATGAAGCAGGGCAAAGACTAATAGAGTTTTGTCAAGAAAATGCACTGGTCATAACAAACACCCTCTTCCAACAACACAAGAGAAGACTCTATACATGGACATCACCAGATGGGCAACACGGAAATCAGATTGATTATATTCTTTGCAGCCAAAGATGGAGAAGCTCTATACAGTCAGCAAAAACAAGACCAGGAGCTGACTGTGGCTCAGATCATGAACTCCTTATTGCCAAATTCAGACTTAAATTGAAGAAAGTAGGGAAAACCACTAGACCATTCAGGTATGACCTAAATCAAATCCCTTATGATTATACAGTGGAAGTGAGAAATAGATTTAAGGGCCTAGATCTGATAGATAGAGTGCCTGATGAACTATGGAATGATGTTCGTGACATTGCACAGGAGACAGGGATCAAGACCATCCCTGTGGAAAAGAAATGCAAAAAAGCAAAATGGCTGTCTGGGGAAGCCTTACAAATAGCTGTGAAAAGAAGAGAAGCGAAAAGCAAAGGAGAAAAGGAAAGATATAAGCATCTGAATGCAGAGTTCCAAAGAATAGCAAGAAGAGATAAGAAAGCCTTCCTCAGCGATCAATGCAAAGAAATGGAGGAAAACAACAGAATGGGAAAGACTAGAGATCTCTTCAAGAAATTTAGAGATACCAAGGGAACATTTCATGCAAAGATGGGCTCGATAAAGGACAGAAATGGTGTGGACCTAACAGAAGCAGAAGATATTAAGAAGAGATGGCAAGAATACACAGAAGAACTGTACAAAAAAGAGCTTCACGACCCAGATAATCACGATGGTGTGATCACTGACCTAGAGCCAGACATCCTAGAATGTGAAGTCAAGTGGGCCTTAGAAAGCATCACTATGAACAAAGCTAGTGAGTGGAGGTGATGGAATTTCAGTTGAGCTATTCCAAATCCTGAAAGAGGATGCTGTGAAAGTGTTGCACTCAATATGCCAGCAAATCTGGAAAACTCAGCAGTGGCCACAGGACTGGAAAAGGTCAGTTTTCATTCCAATCCCAAAGAAAGGCAATGCCAAAGAATGCTCAAACTACCACACAATTGCACTCATCTCACACGCTAGTAAAGTAATGCTCAAAATTCTCCAAGCCAGGCCTCAGCAATACGTGAACTGTGAACTTCCTGATGTTCAAGCTGGTTTTAGAAAAGGCAGAGGAACCAGAGATCAAATTGCCAACATCCGCTGGATCATGGAAAAAGCAAGAGAGTTCCAGAAAAACATCTATTTCTGCTTTATTGACTATGCCAAAGCCTTTGCCTGTGTGGATCACAATAAACTGTGGAAAATTCTTCAAGAGGTGGGAATACCAGACCACCTTACCTGCCTCTTGAGAAATGTGTATGCAGGTCAGGAAGCAACAGTTAGAACTGGACATGGAACAACAGACTGGTTCCAAATAGGAAAAGAACATCATGGCTATATACTGTCACCCTGCTTATTTAACTTATATGCAGAGTACATCATGGGAAACGCTGGACTGGAAGAAACACAAGCTGGAATCAAGATTGCCGGGAGAAATATCAATAACCTCAGATATGCAGATGACACCACCCTTATGGCAGAAAGTGAAGAGGAACTCAAAAGCCTCTTGATGAAAGTGAAAGTGGAGAGTGAAAAAGTTGGCTTAAAGCTCAACATTCAGAAAACGAAGATCATGGCATCCGGTCCCATCACTTCATGGGAAATAGATGGGGAAACAGTGGAAACAGTGTTAGACTTTATTTTCTGGGGCTCCAAAATCACTGCAGATGGTGACTGCAGCCATGAAATTAAAAGATGCTTACTCCTTGGAAGGAAAGTTATGACCAACCTGGATAACATATTGAAAAGCAGAGACATTACTTTGCCAACAAAGGTTCGTCTAGTCAAGGCTATGGTTTTCCCTGTGGTCATGTATGGATGTGAGAGTTGGACTGTGAAGAAGGCTGAGCGCTGAAGAATTGATGCTTTTGAACTGTGGTGTTGGAGAAGACTCTTGAGAGTCCCTCGGACTGCAAGGAGATCCAACCAGTCCATTCTGAAGGAGATTAGCCCTGAGATTTCTTTGGAAGGAATGATGCTAAAGCTGAAACTCCAATACTTTGGCTACCTCATGCGAAGAGTTGACTCATTGGAAAAGACTCTGATGCTGGGAGGGATTGAGGGCAGGAGGAGAAGGGGACGACAGAGGATGAGATGGCTGGATGGCATCACTGACTTGATGGACGTGAGTCTGAGTGAACTCCGGGAGTTGGTGATGGACAGGAAGGCCTGGCGTGTTGCAATTCATGGGGTTGCAAAGAGTTGGACACAACTGAGCGACTGAACTGAACTGACATCATATAATATGTGACATTTTATGTCTAGCTTCTTTTACTTGTTATTATCTTTTCAAAGTTCATCCATGTTTTAGTTTATGTCAATACTTAATTTCTTTTTCATTGTAAAATAATAATCTACTCTATGGATATGCCACATTTTTTATTTATCCGTTTAACAGTTGGTAGACATTTGGGTTATTTCTTCTTTTTGGGTATTATGATTAATGCTTGTATGACCATTCACATACTTGCTTTTGTGTGGACATCTTTTCATTTCTCTTGGGTGTAAACCTAGAAATGAAATTCTTAGGCCATATTCTTCAAAAATATGAATATGACCTTCACTTACATATTTATATAGAGGTTCCCTCCTACAAATGGACATCTTTTTGAATATACTGTAAAATGTTAGGCGAGCTGATGCAGGTTGTGAAAGAATTCACAAAAATATTAACAAGGGAAAAAAAGAGAGTTTTTAAATTCTCTTTCCAAGGGAGGAAAGGAGCCAGAGGCATTGCGTGACCCTGAAGAATGAGGGGTTGAGTCTCTTATTGAGTTTTAAAGGGCAAGGAGCAGGAACGAAGGGGTGGGTTCACGTCTATTTTGGGCCCCAGTTGTATCCAGGCGGCCGTTCCTCTAGAGGATGTGGTTCTTCTGAGAACAGACTTGTTGTCTTCAGTCATTTTCTAGTCCTTGGATGTCTGGAAGAGACTTGATACTGGCCTTTGACAGGCATTGCTCTATTTTGAATAATGTTAGATAGGTTTCCATTTCCCCTCTCTGAATATTAACTTAGTCTTAAGTTTATGTGGAACCCAGTTGGCCCATTTATCAGGAATTGTGGTGGCAGTCATATCTTCTATAACTTCTTCCTGGTGAATGGGGGTATAGGGCTGTCCCTACCTGGTGGGGGGCCATGTGGGTTGTTTTGGGTTGAATGATACTCTCCCCATGAAGAAGGGGAGAGTTTAGGCAAAAAATTATAAAGTACAGAAGGAGAAATAAGAAAGTAAGGAGTATGAGAGCCCATTCAAGCATATTAACTGTGGGTTGTGCTCACAGTTTTGGTGGTCTGGGTTCTGGTAAGTCTGTGGTCTTGTGTCAGATGACTGCTGACAGGAATAGAGGGGCTGTGTTGAGGGCCCCACTGGGGATCAGTAGGCTTGAGTCTCGGCAGATGGGATCCAGGATGGGTGTCCTGAGAGCTTGTCTGCTGTCAGAGTTGTGGTAGTACCTGAAATGGACCCTTTTAAGGGAGTAGGAAGGGTGTGGTATGTCTGGGAAGGTCCTTTAACAGGATCCAGTCCTCAGGTTGTAGGACTGTAGATAGTGGCAAGTCCTGAGGTTGGGGTAGGTATTTATTAGCATGGGTTTGTAAAGACTGCAAGTTAGTCTTAAGGCTGGAAGGTAAGAGTCCAGAGGAAGCGGCTTTGTGGCAGAAAAGGGAGTTGGGCATCCTTTCATGAGTTCAAAGGGATGGAGGTATAAGGGGGCCTCAGAATAACCTGGAGTTGGAAAAGGGCCTAGGGGAGGAGTTCTAGTCAGCTCTGATTAAGCTTCAAGGCAAGCGTAGAGGAATGAGCCTTTTCTTTTCTTTTTTTTTTTTAAGATTGAGGATGCCAGGCTGCATGTAATGTAATGTGTATTTAATATCTAAACTTGAGACACTTCTTGGGTAGTTTGAGAGGTGAAAACTGGGCCATTGTCATTCTGAGGAGAGGTGGGAAGAATGAATCTAGGGATTTTCTTGAAGAAGAACCTGAGTTACTTCAGAGGCCCTTTCAGGTATGGTGGGGAAGGTCAATCCACCTACAGAAAGTGTCTGTGAGTGTTAACAGGTATTTCATTTTTAATGAATGGGCATATGGGTGAAATCTAATTGCCACTCCAGTCCTGGCAGCTGTCCCCTTAATTGGTGGGTTGGTTAGATGATGTCCTTGGGGGTTTACTTGTTCGCAAATAAGACAGAGTGTGGTGATCTTTTAGGGCTGATTCTAAGTTAGTGGAATGGAGAAGAGGGGTTAAGAGAAGCTTTAATGGCAGTGAGGGGTTTGAGTACCCTACGAACTTCCCATCTGGGGACTTTCCTGGTGGTTCAGTGGTAAGAATCTGCTTTCCAATGCACAGGATGTGACTTAAGTCCCTGGTCCGGGAACTAAGATCCCACATGCCGAGGGGCAACTAAGCCTATGCGTCATAACTACTGAAGCCCACGTGCCCTAGAGCCCCTGTTGTGCAACAAGAGAAGCTACCACAATAAGACGCCCATGCGCTACAAGTAGAGAGTAGCCCCCACTCCCCGCAATTAGAAAAAGCCCACGTGCAACAATGAAAACCCAGCACAACCAAAAATAAACAATAAATAAATCTTAAAAAAAAAAAGACCCAGCACAGCCAAAAAAAAAAAAACAAAAGGAAAGAAAAACAAAATAAAGAACTTCCAGTTTTATAGGATATTGGGAGTGGTGGGGAAAGCAAGAGATGGGTCCCTCATGGTGATAGTGACAGGAGTTAGGTGAGAGACCCTCCCAGGGTATCAGTGTCCCACAGCATTGAGGGAATCTGTGTTTCTGGTGGGAGATTGGAGGGCTGAGCATTGGTGGGAAAGTCTCCTAAGACGCCGAGGAAGGAGGCTTGTGGCTGCAGAATTACTTGAGTCCCTAGTTTGGTCATAAGGTCCCTGCCTAGGAGAGGGGTGGGACAATTGGGAAGGACAAGGAAAGAATGAGAGATCTGGTCTCCCAGTGAGCATGGTAAGTCAGAGGCTTGGAGCATGGTATGTGGTTTGCCTTCTACGCCAATGATGGTGATTGGTGAGGGAATCAAGGGGCCCAAAAATTCGAGAAGAGAAGGTTCTCTTAAGGTCTCTTTTCCAGTAAGAAATTGATTTTCTTCCCTGCTACAGATAGAGTTACCCGAGGCTTGGCCGCATCGATCTTATGTTGTGGAGCCAGGTCCCAGGTCAGGGCCATCAGTTTGGAGACTGTAGAAGTCCTTGAAGATTTCTGGGGATGGAAGGAATTCTTTCAGGAGGGCTCTTTGGCTCTGGAGGGGGATTCTGTTCCCTCTTATCAAGGAGTGGGCAATCCTGTTTCCAGTGCCCTGTTAGTTCACAAAGGGGGCACAGTCCTGGAGGTACATTTTCCTGGGAAAATCTCGACTCCAGGGCCTCCTTGTTTGCAGCTGAAGCAGGAGCCAGCACTGGGGCCCAGTTGGTGTTTTTCTTGTTGGTTGAGGGAACTCGGGTATGTGTGAGTCTGAAAGTTAGCCACTCAGTTGTGTCTGACTCTGTGATCCCATGAATTGTAGCCCACCGGCCTCTTCTGTCCATGGGAGTCTCCAGGCAAGAATACTGGAGTGGGTTGCCATGCCCTTCAAAGGGCACCTCTGACTGTGGAGGCAATTGTTTGAAAGATTGTTTCTGCTCTTAAAACCATCATGGGCCTTGCTCCTTCTTTTCCTCTAATCCATCCTCATCTTGGTTATCAAAACCCTTAGAGACCAGGTTGGTGAGTTCGGGTTGGGGAGTCTGAGGGCCCTTCTCTGATTTCTGGAGTTTGTGACAGATATCAGGGGCTGACTGGAAGATGAAATGCATTGCCAAGATTGTCTTGCCTCTTCAGAGGTTAAATCTAAATTGGTGAAAAGGCATAAAGCCTCTGAAAGGTATGACAGGAAAAGATCAGGGTTTTCTTCCGGGCCTGAGTCATTTCTTTAATTTTGTCATTGTTTACAGCCTTGGTCATGGCCCTTTTCATGCCTTCAATGAAGCAAGTAAGCATATGGTCCTATTGATGTCTTTCTTGGGATCCTGCCTGATAGTTTCAACTGGGGCCATTGTCAGGGAGCACTGTGGGTTCCTGTGCATAAACGTTGAGTTGGTGCCCATTAAGTTTGTCCCTAAATTCCTGAGCTTTAGTCCAGATTCTAGGTCTTTCTGTGGTATTTGTGCAAGTGGAGAAAATGATATGTAAGTCAAGTCAAGAAAGGTCTTAAAGTAAGATATTAAAATTCTTTAGTAAATTTGGTGGGGTCTTCTGAGAAATGGCCTAGTTTGAGGTCAGTGAGGGAGAGTTCAGACACAGAAAAATGAACAGAAATGCAAATGATTCCCTCAGAACCAGCCACTTCATGTAAGGGCCATTGGGAGGCTGCTGGCTCCAGAGAAGGCTGAAGGGAACATCCAGACAGGGTGTGATGAAGGCGAGAAGGAGAACTAGGGGCCAGCAGAGGCGAGGCTGGTGGTAGGGAAGGAAGGGGTGCTGGGGGTCCAGGAGGGGAGTCCTGGCCTGAAGAAGGAGATTCAGTGGGGTGAAAGGGAGGAGGAGGATGTGGCTAAGCGGGGGTTTAAGGAGGGCAGGAGTGGAAATAGGGAGATGCTCAGGATCTGAGAAAGGAAGGAGTGAGTGAAGTGAAGTTGCTCAGTTGTGTCCAACTCTTTGAGAGTCCATGGACTGTAGTTTGCCTGGCTCCTCCATCCATGGGATTTCCCAGGCAAGAACACTGGAGTGGGTTGCCATTTAGAGGGAAGTGAGATAGGCATTAATAATAGCATGCATCAAGAGGACCACACTTTGGGGTCTTGGGGGAGTTGAAAGAAGGCCTGGACATAAGGAATTTCAGACCATTTGCCAAGGCAGTGACAGTAAAGATCAAGTTGGAGAATATCATAATAGTTGAGAGAGCCATCCTTGCTTCAGACCTCTTGGTCACCCAATTTATATCAAGGCCAAGCCATGTTATAGAAGAAGACCATTTGTTTGGGTCTGAGGTCATCTAATTTGAGATCTTTCCAATGTTTGAGGAAACATCCCAAGTCTTTCACCACAGCAGATTGACAGTTGTCCATAATGACAATTTAGGAAAAAGAGTAAAGAGAAAATTTTGAGGACAGAGGCCATTATGGGAGTCCTGGAGTTCAGAAGGAGCATCTCCTACAAGGATTCATCCTGGAGTCGAGTGGCCCTGATTCTGAGATGATGAATCAAGGACAAGAGGAAGATGAACAGGAGTCATCCCCTGAGGCCAAATTCCAACCTAGGTGGTGATAGATCCAATGCTGGGCTTTTTGCTGCCTCGATTCTGCCACTATTTTCCCAGGAAAACCCCATCAAAGGAATAACTTACAGTTTGGCGGATGTCTTGCTGGATGATGAAGAAGACTGAGCTGGAGGTCGAGGTGAAAGGAATTTGGATAGTGATGATTTTTCCATACAGCTCACCAAAAATCTTAGATTGTGAAAGAATTCGCAGAGATATTAGCAAGGAAAGAAAAAAAGAGCTTTTTATTCTCTTTCCAAAGGAGGAAAGGGGCCAGATGCATAGAGTGGCATTGACCCTGAAGGGTGAGAGGTTCAGTTTTTTATTTAAAGGGCAAGGGGCAGGAAAGAGGGGGTGGGTTCATGTCTATTTTGGTCCCTGGTTGTACTCAGGCTGGCTGTAGCTCTATAGGATGTGGTTCTGAGAATAGACTTCTTGTCTTCAATCATTTTCAGTCCCTGGATGTGTGGGAGGGACTTGATACTGGCCTTTGACAGGCATTAACCTGTTTTGAACAATGTTAGATGAGTTTACATTAAGTAGCTTACTTTGATTTTTTTTAAACTTAAAAGCATACTCTGAAGATCTTTTCATATCATTAAGTATTCCCAACCTATAATCTCAAAAACAAATGAGTGTTTTGGGCAAAATACCACCTAAGTCTCAGTTTAGTTCAGTTCAGCCACTCAGTCATGTCTGACTCTTTGTGACCCCATGAACCGCAGCATACCAGGCCTCCCTGTCCATCACCAACTCCCGGATCCACCCAAACCCATGTCCATCAAGTCAATGATGCCATCCAACCATCTCATCCTCTGTTGTCCCCTTCTCCTCCTGCCCTCAATCTTTCCCAGCATCAGGGTCTTTTCCAATGAGTCAGCTCTTCGCATCAGGTGGCCAAAGTATTGGAGTTTCAGCTTCAACATCAGTCCTGCCAATGAACACCCAGGACTGATCTCCTTTAGAATGGACTGTTTGGATCTCCTTGCAGTCCAAGGGACTCTCAAGAGTCTTCTCCAACACCACAGTTCAAAACCATCAATTCTTCAGTGCTCAGCCTTCTTCACAGTCCAACTCTCACATCCATATATGACCACTGGAAAAACCATAGCCTTGACTAGATGGACCTTTGTTGGCAAAGTAATGTCTCTGCTTTTTAATATGCTGTCTAGGTTGGGCATAACTTTCCTTCCAAGGAGTAAGCATATTTTAATTCCATGGCTGCAGTCACCATCTGCAGTGATTTTGGAGCCCAGAAAAATAAAGTCAGCCACTGTTTCCACTGTTTCCCCATCTATTTCCCATGAAGTGGTGGGACCGGATGCCATGATCTTCATTTTCTGAATGTTGAGCTTTAAGCCAACTTTTTCACTCTCCTCTTTCACTTTCTTCAAGAGGCTCTTTAGTTCTTCTTCACTTTCTGCCATGAGGGTGGTGTCATCTGCATATTGAGGTTATTGATATTTCTCCCAGCAATCTTGATTTCATCTTGTGCTTCTTCCAGCCCAGCATTTCTCATGATGTACTCTGCATATAATTTAAATTAGCAGGGTGACAATATACAGCCTTGATGTACTCCTTTTCCTGTTTGGAACCAATCTGTTGTTTCATGTCCAGTTCTAACTGTTTCTTCCTGACCTGCATATAGGTTTCTCAAGAGGCAGGTCAGGTGGCCTGGTATTCCCATCTCTTGAAGAATTTTCCACAGTTTATTGTGATCCACACAGTCAAAGGCTTTGGCATAGTCAATAAAGCAGAAATAGATGTTTTTCTGGAACTCTCTTGCTTTTTCAATGATCCAGCAGATGTTGGCAATTTGATCTCTGGTTCCTCTGCCTTTTCTAAAACCAGTGTTCGCGGTTCACATATTGCTGAAGCCTGGCTTGGAGAATTTTAAGCATTACTTTACTAGCGTTTGAGATGATGCTGCCGCAGTGCAGGAGTATGGCAGTGGCGCAGCATGGCTGAGAGGAGCTACCCTGGGCTGGAGGTCAGGGGCAGTGACCAAGAGGAACTAGCCTGCGTCCAAGGTAAGGAGCGGTGGCTGCGCTTTGCTGGAGCAGCTGTGAAGAGATACCCGGCGTCCAAGGTAAGAGAAAGCCAGGTAAGATGGTAGGCACTGAGAGAGGGGATCAGGGGGCAGACAGACTGAAACTAAAGTCACGGACAACTAGCCAATCTGATCACATGGACCTCAGCCTTGTCTAACTCAATGAAACTAAGCCATGCCGAATGGGGCCATCCAAGTCAGACAGGTCATGGTGGAGAGGTCTGACAGAATATGGTCCACTGGAGAAGGGAATGGCAAACCACTTCAGTATTCTTGCCTTGAGAACCCCATGAACAGTATGAAAAGGCAAAAAGATAGGATACTGAAAGATGAACTCCCCAGGTCAGTAGGCGCCCAACATGCTACTGGCGATCAGTGGAGAAATAACTCCAGAAAGAATGAAGGGATGGAGCCAAAGCAAAAACAACACCCAGTTGTGAATGGGACTGGTGATAGAAGCAAGATTCGATGCTGTAAAGAGCAATATTGCATAGGGACCTGGAATGTTAGGTCCATGAATCAAGGCAAATTGGAGGTGGTCAAATAGGAGATGACAAGAGTGAGCATCGACATTCTAGGAATCAGTGAACTAAGATGGACTGGAATGGGTGAATTTAACTCAGATGATCATTATATCTACTACTGTGGGCAGGAATCCCTCAGAAGAAATGGAGTAGCCATCATGGTCAACAAAAGAGTCTGAAATGCAGTACTTGGATGCAATCTCAAAAACCACTGAATGATCTCTGTTCATTTCCAAGACAAACCATTCAATATCATGGTAATTCAAGTCTATGCCCCGACCAGTAATGCTGAAGAAGCTAAAGTTGAACAGTTCTATGAAGACCTACAAGACCTTTTAGAACTAACACCCCAAAAAATGTCCTTTTCATTATAGGGGACTGGAATGCAAAAGCAGGAAGTCAAGAAACAGCTAAGTCTAGAAAACAATATTTAGGAGGTGGAATTGTTGGCAGTTCCTCAGTTGCCCCCACACCAAACTTTCCTGATGTTATTTTGATAATAAAGCCAAACAAAACACCATTGTCTGTTTTTGTGGAATGATGCATAATATTAAAATATTTTTTATAACTTATTTATTTATTTTTGGTTGCGCTTGGTGTTTGTTGCTGTGAGAGGTCCCTCTCTAGTTGCGGTGTGTGGACTTCTCATTGCAGTGGCGTCTCTCGTTGTGCAGCATGGACTTTAGGCTCATGGGCTTCAGTAGTTGTGGCACATGGGCTCAGTAGTTGTGATGCATGGTCTTTAGTTTTCTGTAACATATGGAATCTTCCTAGACCAGGGATCGAACCAGTGTCCCCTGCATTGGCAGGTGGATTCTTATCCACTGTACCACCAGGCAGGTCCTTAAAATATTAATAAAGCACTAATAAGGAATCCATGGACTGCAAGGAGATCCAACCAGTCTATTCTAAAGGAGATCAGTCCTGGGTGTTCTTTGGAAGGAATGATGCTAAAGCTGAAACTCCAGTACTTTGGCCACCTCATGTGAAGAGTTGACTCGTTGGAAAAGACTCTGATGCTGGGAGGGATTGAGGGCAGGAGGAAAAGGGGACGACAGAGGATGAGATGGCTGGATGGCATCACTGACTCGATGGACGTGGGTTTGGGTGAACTCCGGGAGTTGGTGATGGACAGGGAGGCCTGGCGTGCTGTGATTCATGGGGTTGCAGAGTCGGACACGACTGAGCGACTGAACTGAACTGAATAAGGAATCATGAAAAGTGAAAGTGGCTCAGTCATGTCTGACTCTTTGTGACCCCATGGACTATAGAGTCCATGGAATTCTCCAGGCCAGAATACTGGAGTGGATAGCCTTTCCCTTCTCCAGGGGATCTTCTCAACACAGGGATCAAACCCAGGTCTCCTGCATTGCAGATGGATTCTTTACCAACTGAGCCACAGTAATTTCTTTTTGTTGGAAGTTTGGGTCAGGTATTTCCACTTAGATGCCTTCAGCCCAGAATTCCTTCCCCAGCAAAGGCCCTGAGGAGGGTGGGGGGCTTTTCTCCTGCAGGGAGCAGCTATTGTGCAGCCAACAGGGGCCGGGAGTACTCCTGGGGTTTCACACTGTCCTCAGCTCCTCTGTGACCTGCTGACCCTCCAAGTGTTTTGAGGGCTCTGAACTGGCAACAGCAGACTTCCTGAGGAAGATTTTAGTGATTTTTTAATTCAGTTTTCAAACACTGTGGGTATAAAAAAGACTAACACCAAATACAGAAAATATGTTGTGATTTAGTTGCAAAGTTGTGTCCAAATCTTTACGATCCCATGGACTATAGCCCACCAGGTTCCTCTGTCCATGAGATTTTCCAGGCAAAAATACTGGAGTGGGTTGCCATTTCCTTTACCAAGGGAATCTTCCTGACCCAGGCATTGAACTCAAGGCTCCTGCAT
This sequence comes from Bos taurus, assembly GCF_002263795.3. Lineage (NCBI taxonomy): Eukaryota > Metazoa > Chordata > Mammalia > Artiodactyla > Bovidae > Bos > Bos taurus. The sequence goes on along the minus strand of NC_037343.1, from coordinate 44,520,039 downwards.
CTCCTGCACTGGCAGGGAGATTCTTTACCACTGTGCTGCCTGAGAAGCCCATAGAGAAAATATACCTAAAATGAAATTATTGGATTAGAAATGATTAAAAATTAAAACAGTCCATTGGGAGTTGATCCAGGGTACAGGAGGCACATACCTGAAAACCACCGTGTCTGATCATGTCCCAGATAAGTAGACAGAGGTGGGGCCTGAAAAGAAAGAGCAGGAGGAAGGTGTTGGCAGATACAGAGGCATAGCTCACATCTCTTGTTTTTCATCATTTTGAGTAAATTTGGGGTTAGGCACAAAACGATGTTTTAAAGGTCAATAATGCTACAAACAATAAATGCTGGAGAAGGTGTGGAGAGAAAGGAACTCTCCCTACACTGTTTGTGGGAATGTAAATTGGTGCAGCCACTATGGAGAATTGTCTGGAGGTCCTTAAGAGACTAAAAATAGAGCTATCATATGACCCAGCAATCCTACTCTTGAGCATATATCTGGAGACAAACATGGTTTGAAAAGACATGCATCCCAATGTTCATTGCAGGTCTGTTTACAACAGACAAGACAAGGAAGCAACCTAAGTGTCCAGCAACAGACAAATGGATAGAGAAAATTTGGTACATATAAACAGTGAAATACTCTTCAGCCATTAAAAAGAGTGAAATAGTGCTATTTGCAGCAACATGCATGGACCTGGAGATTACCAACTAAATGAAGTAAGTCAGGCAGAGAGCAACAAACATACGATATCAGTTATATGCAGAATCTTAAGAAGATGATAGAAATGAACTTATTAATAATATAGAAACAGACTCACAGACTTATAGAATGAACTTATGGTTACCAGGAGAGAAGTGTATGTGGGAGGTGGGGAGAAAGATAGATTGGGAGAATGGGATTGACATGCATTCACGGCTGTATTTAAATATTTATAGATAACCAACAAATAGAGCACAGGAAACTCTGCTCAATACTCTGTAATCACCTAAATGGGAAAATGATTTGAAAAAGAATAAACACATGTATATACATAACTGAATCACTCTGCTGTACACCTGAAACTAACACAACATTGTTAATCAACTATACTCCAATATAAAATAAAAATTAAAGAACTAAGTTCAGTTATGGGTGACTGAGACACACGGAACACCAGGACGACCACTTGCTGGAGAAAAAGAATGAGGGGCTCTCTTTAAAGACCCCTGGTTCTCTGATTCCATCCACGCCTCGCCCTCCTGGGGAGAACCCCATGGTTCTGAGCTGTGTTTCTAGTTCCCTTGCCTTTCTTGCCTGGAGAATTCCATGGACAGAAGAGGAGCCTGGCAGGCTACAGTTGGTGGGGTTGCAAAGAGTCAGACATGACTGAGTGATTAACACACTTTGCCCTTCTTCAAAGCTTTATTTCACTTGCTTGTATCCCTACATAATAGACTGTATCATTTACATGTCTTTGAACTTCATAGAAATGGAATCACACTCTGTTTTCCTCTCACTCTGTCACCCACTTCCTGCCCCTCACCTCTGGCCTCCTGAGATTATTGAGCGTGGTTCTAACCCATTCATTTTTACAACACAATAGGGCCCTATTGTAGAAATAATCCAACTTTGTGTTTCCGGTCTACTGATGATGAATCATTTGGATGTCTCCTCATTTTACTTTATTTTGGCCACAATGAGTGACTCATTATGGATGGTGACTGCAGCCATGAAATTAAAAGATGCTTGCTCCTTGGAGGAAAAGCTATGACAAACCTAGACAGTGTATTAAAAAATAGAGACATCACTTTGCTGATAAAGGTGCATATAGTCAAAGCTACAGTTTTTCCAGTAGTCATGTATGGATGTAAGAGTTGGACCTTAAAGAAGGCTGAGCACTGAAGAATTAATGCTTTCAAACTGTGATGCTGGAGAAGACTCTTGAGAGTCCCTTATACTGCAAGAAGTCAAACCAGTCAATCCTAAAGGAAATCAACCCTGAGTATTCATAAGAAGGACTGATGCTGAAGCTGAAGCTTCAATACTTTGGGCACCTGATGCAAAGATTGAGGGCAGGAGAAGAGAATGAGATGGTTGGATGGCATCACCAACTCAATGGACATGAGTTTTAGCAAACTCCAAGAGTTAGTGAAGAACAGGGAAGCCTGGCATGCTGCAGTCCCTAAGTGTCACAAAGAGTTGGACACGACACAGCAATTGAACAACAACACATCGAGAGGCTTTAAGGGATCTTACTTCCCCAACCATGATTTGAACCAGTACCCTAGGCAGTGAAAACACAGAGCCTCAACCACTGGACGCCCTGGGGATTCTGGGGTGCCTCGTTTTGATGTTAGTAACAGAGCTTGGATGAACATTGAACATTCTTGTACTTGGGTCCAAGTGTTTGTCCTTTGATTTCTCACGAAGGCAGTCCCTCCCATTCTCAGTCTTATCACCTAGTTCTGGTCACCTGCACGCTGGCGGAACCCCCTGAGTGAGTTTTCTACCCATCTTTACTGTATGTCTGGTTTCTACAGAGTTCTGCCCTAGCCTTTCCTAACCGAGGCCCATGGTCATCTGGGTTTGGGCACCTTTGAACCATCCTTGGCTTGGTGATGACTGTCCTTCTGAGAACAAGCTGATGCTTGTTGTCAGGAGATGAACTCCTGAGACTGGGGCTCTGGAGCTGCCCCTACTTGGGACACACTTTCTGATCTTCAATACCTCAGCTTCCCTATCTGTTAAATGGGGAAAGAAACACTTGTCCCGTCTAAGTCAGAAAGTGAAAGTGAAAGTCACTCCATGTGTCTGACTGTTTGTGACCCCATGGACTATATAGTCCATGGAATTCTCCAGGCCAGAATGCTGGAGCGGGTAGCCATTCCCTTCTCCAGGGGATCTTCCCAACCCAAGGATCGAACCCAGGTCTCCCACATTGCAGGCTGATTCTTTACCAGCTGAGCCACCAGAAAAGCCCCCAAATAAATACCAGGCCCACCTCTAGGGGATCTGACCTAGGAGTCAAACCTGCATCTCTTACGTCTCCTGCATTGGCAGGTGGGTTCTTTACCACTAGCACCACCTGGGAATCCCCTCTAACTCAGAAGGTTATCACAAAAACCAACTGTTGAAAACTGGCTCCGCAAATATCACCAACACAGTCTGCTGGGAAGAGCAAGTTAAGTTTATCACTTACCAGGTAAGGAGGAATCTCACTTTGCAAAGTTTCCCCAGGGCCTCCGAAGGGGCAAGGTAAGATCAGAATTTATCAAGTTCGAAGTGTGGCTTCAGGCAAATCATTCAATGAGGAGACTTGATTGGGACTGAGTAAGAATCACGACACAACTTTCCAGTATTGGGGGAGCAGCAAGATGAGAATTTTAAAATAAGCCAAGAATTCAAGGGATTCAAAGAATCTTAGGAGTCAAACTGTCCATTGGCACTTTCCACTGAAGAGCTGATGGGTGTTTCAGCAATTCCTTGTAATGATCAAACCATTTTCCTGGACAGAAGACTCTGGAGAGCACAAAGGTAAAGACAGGGAAAGAGTGAAGTCACCTTAATGCAGACAGAGGGGTCTGGTTCCCAGCTGAATGTCAGTGAAGATACTTTCCATTCCCTAAATCCAAGCATGGGCTAGAAAGAATAAAGGTCCTTGAAAAGTCAATGAATTAATGATATCAATAAATATGTCATTATAGAGAACAGACTTGTGGTTGCCAAGCGGGAGGGGGAATGGGTGGGGGGGTGCAGTGGGAGTTTGGGTTTAGCAGATACAAACTAGTATATACACGATGGATAAACAACAAAGTCCTACTATATAACCCGGGGAACTATATTCAATATCCCCTGATAATCCATAATGGAAAAGAATATTAAAAGGAATGTATGTATATGTATAACCCAATCTTTTTGTTGTACAGCAGAAATGAACCCAAAATTGTAAACCAAATATACTTTGATTTTTAAAAAGTCTCTAGGATTCTGGAAAGCACTGTTGGCCAGGTGTAGAGTGAGATGACTTTACTTTGTATAACCCAGAAATACAGTACCTAGAGAGGTAGAATCCTGAGTGCAGGGCCAGGGAGCCTGAGACACGAGGATAAGGAAGCTTGATGTCTGTGCTCTGGTCATCACCCATGCCATTTGATAGGGTCGGGGGATGTGTGGGAAAGTCTGCGACAACGGTGTTTCTGTTCGTGGGGCTCCTTCCACCTGGGGCACCGACCCTCTTTGCCAGACTGATGAAAATGACAGCTCACCAAAGTCCCTTATGATGCTTTAAATGGGGCTGTAAACCAACTAGCTCTTCCTTCATCTCCATGCTGCTCCTAATCCCCCAGACTGTGGACCACATGCTCCCTCCTCTGGGCTCCTAGCACCTGTATATTGTACATCCTAATACCCCCTGCTCACAAGGCCATCTCCCACATCAGCCTGGGAAGGCCAGGCTGGGACTTTGAATCACTGCCATGTTCCCATGTCCAACCCAAAGCAGGTGCTTAATAAGTTTTCGCTGAATGGATTAGGTGCTTCTCTGTAGGGGATGGTGAATTGCATTTTCCTCAGACCCACTCTCTGAGACTCAGGTTCCTCTCCTCATCCTTATCTGCCAGTGCTGAGATTTGCTCGTGACCTTCAGGAATCCCCCTGTACTTGTGAGAATCTGAAGAAGTGGGCCCAGTCTTCAAAAGCTTTCAGATCCCCTTTCCAGTGGGGACTGGCTGTGGGGATTGCAGGAGACCCCTCTATCTTCCTGTGGCCCCAGAAGGATCCCTCTGGGCTCTGGCAGCTACATGGATTAGCAGGCCAGCTACATCTCTCCCCAGCTTCCTGGACCTAGAGGATGAACCAGTTATTATAGAAACTCAGCAGCATTAGCCAGGCATTCATGACATGCAGGCTTTGGCACCGCTCTGCCGTTTGGATAATGTTTTTCTCCTGTAATCAGCAATTGACAAAGCTCTCTGGCTCCAAACACAATGTCAGAGAAGGCGTGTGGAACAGGTTAGGAAAAAACGTTAGCTCCAGGCCAGGCTCAGTACCTCCCTGACAAGCGGGAGAGGTGCTGATTTCTCTGCGGCTTTTGGACAGACCTTAGTGGGGGCATCAATGGAGGGTCTTTAACTTTCCTAAATCTCTACCAGAATCTCCCCCATGTCATCTCCCCAAACATGATCTAGATAAAAATGTGCACAAATGCTGTTTTTTTCTTTTTTGGTTTTGGCTACGCGGGGTCTTTGTTGTTGCACTTGGGCTTCTCTTATTGTGGGACACGGGCTCTAGAGCTCCCAGGCTCAGTAGTTGCGTTTATAAGCTTTTCTAGTTGCAGCGCTCAGGCTTAGTTGTCCTGTGGCAAGCGGGATCTCCGTTTCCGGACCAGGAATGGAACTTGTGTCCCCTGCATTGGGAGGCAGATTCTTAATAACTGGACAACCAGGGAAATCTCTTCACAAATGCAGTTTCATGGCGAATCTTTGAATCTCTCTTCTACCCCCTTGATGTATTACCCAGGAATTCTGGAGCTTGTATCAGCATCCTCTGTGCCAAACTTCTGCTTCTTGGCTGTTTGTTCAGCCAGGTTAGCAAGGATTCCAAATTGTACATGGTAACATTCCTCTGCGACTGTGAAAATAATTTTTTTTCTGATAAACAATGATCTCACATGACTTCATCGCACAGCTACCCATTTCTTCATTGCCTTTAACATCCATCCCAAATGTTTTCTTCTCTCTTCTCATCTCCTGGGACACACTGCTGCCACAGTGCCAGACCACTAGGCATTTTATTATGTATCATTCACTGCTTTTCCATTATGAGTTGCTTGTGTCTCATGTCACTCCTCCCTGCAGGAAAGCCTCCCCAACTTTACCCTCAGCTTTACACAGACTAAGTTTAACTAAATACAGGCTAATGATACAATTTCCCAACACATAAGGAAACAAGTTATCATGAGTGAGAATCAGCAAAAACTTGAACAGCAGACATAGGTCTCCTAAGATTTCATACTGTGGAGCAATTAGATACAGATCACTAAATAATGGTACATGAAGTTTTAAAAAAGCATTTAAAATGAACAATCAAAAGAAACTTCCAAGAATAACCAGGTGTGTATATATATATATTTTTGTTGTTGTTGTTGTTGTTTGTTTGTTTGTTTTTTTGCTGCACTGATGCAGGATCTTAGTTCCCCGACCAGAGATAGAACCCATATGCCCTGTCTTGGGAGTGAGGAGTATTAACCACTGGACCACCAGGGAAGGCCTGACCAGGTAGGTATATTTTTAAAAGAACCAAATAGAACTTTTAAAAATGAGAATGAATGGATGAAAAGCAGATGATTAGACACAATCAAAGGTAGAATTGATCACAAGAAGGACTGAGTGGAAAAAAGTTAGCTAGTATGCAGCACAGAGAGATGAGGAGAAAAACCATGAGATATTAAGAAACTCAGAAGACTGAATGATAAAGTCTGACACAGGTTTCATTAGAGTTCCACAGCAGGCAATGGGCTTCCCATGTGGCACTAGAGGTTAAGAACCTGTTTGCCAATGCAGGAGCCACAGGAGATGTGGGTTCAATCCCTGGGTTGGGAAGATCCATCCCCTGGAGAAGGAAATGGCAACTTGCTCCAGTATTCTTGTTTGGGAAATCCCATGGACAGAGGAGCCTGGCAGGCTATAGTCCATAGGATTGCAAAGAGTCAGATACAACTCAGTGACTAAGAACAGTGTTTGAAAAGATAATGGCTGAGAATAATCCAAAACATACACAAATTACAGGGAAAATTCCACATGATGATCTTAAAAGCCGGGAAAAGCATTCAAGAGAAGTCAACAGTCATCAGTGCTAAGAAAGTTCAGCAAAACTAGGAACAGGAGGAAAATTCCTTAATCTGAGTGAATTCGTTTTTTAGAGCATCCTTTAAAAGCACCACAGACAAGGGGACTCATGACAGAAAAACTCTTTCTCACAGTTCTGGAGGCTAGAAATCTGAGATCAAGGTATAAGCAGGTGGTTCCTGCCTAGAGCTCTGCTAGAATCTGCTCCAGACCTCTTTCCTTATAGATGGCCATTCTCCTGTGTCTCTTCAAACTGTCTTCCCTCTATGTGTTTAAGTTTCCCCTTTTTACAAGGATACCATTTATACTGGATTATTCCCCATCCTGCCCCTGCCCCTGGCCAGTGACTTCATTTTAGCTTAATTATCTCCATAAAGATTCTGTCTTCAAAACCAGTCACATTCTGAGGTCCTGGAGGTTAGTAACTGAACATTTGAATTTGGAGGGGAAGCATAATTCAACCCATAACATAAACTAGGAAACTCTTTCATCTGAGAAACCATCCTTCTCTAAAAAGAAAAAAAAGCTTTTTATTTTGTATTGGAGTATAACTGATTAATGGGCTTCCCTGGAGACTCCCGTTCAATTCCTGGGTTGGGAAGTTCCCCTGGAGAAGGTATAGGCTACCCACTCCAGTATTCTTGCATGGAGAATCCCCATGGGCAGAGGAGCCTGCTGGGCTGTAGCCATGTGGTCGCAAAGACTTGGACATGACTGAGCGACTAAACACAGAACAGCACATAGCTGATTTAGAATGTTGTGGTAGTTTCAGGTGAACAGCAAAGGGCCTCAGCCATGCACATGCAGGTATCCATTCTCCCGCAGACTCCCCTCCCATCCAGGCTGCCACTTAATATTAAGCAGAGTTCCCTGTGCTATACCATAGGTCATTGTTGGTTATCTGTTTTAAATGTAGCAGTGTATACATGTTGATCCCAAACTCTCTAACCATCCCTTCCCAGCTTCATCCCCCGGCAACCATAAGTTCATTCTCTAAGTCTTTGAGTCTGTGAGAAACCATCCTTTTAAGTTGGGAAAGCAACTGGGATCCTCATCATTACTGTCTTATTTAATATGAAATGGTTGGTCTTTGCTAATGCAGACCAGCCTGGTGTGCTGCAGTCCATGGGGTCACAAAGAATTGGACATGACTTAGTGACTAGACAAAGCTAATGCAGCAAGACAAGAAAAATAAATAAAATGCAGAATTAGAAACCAATGTCATTCCATCAGCAGATGAATGGATAAGAAAGCTATGGTACATATACACAATGGAGTATTACTCAGCCATTAAAAAGAATACATTTGAATCAGTTCTAATGAGGTGGATGAAACTGGAGCCTATTATACAGAGTGAAGTAAGCCAGAAGGAAAAACACCAATACAGTATACTAACGCATATATATGGAATTTAGAAAGATGGTAACAATAACCCAGTGTACGAGACAGCAAAAGAGACACTGATGTATAGAACAGTCTTATGGACTCTGTGGGAGAGGGAGAGGGTGGGAAGATTTGGGAGAATGACATTGAAACATGTAAAATATCATATAAGAAATGAGTTGCCAGTCCAGGTTCGATGCACGATACTGGATGCTTGGGGCTAGTGCACTGGGACGACCCAGAGGGATGGTATGGGGAGGGAGGAGGGAAGAGAGTTCAGGATGGGGAACACATGTATACCTGTGGCAGATTCATTTTGATATTTGCCAAAACTAATACAATTATGTAAAGTTTAAAAATAAAATAAAATTAAAAAAATAATTAAAAAAAAAAAAAGAAACCAATGTCATCATTTGAAGATGATATTTGGATATGTGCTATCCAAAACAAATATAAGGCATATATATAAGCAAAAAATTTTGGTAACCACAATAAACAAAGTAAAAAAGAAAGTAAAATTAATTTTAACACCATATTTTATTCAGCCCTCTATATTCAAAATGATATTTCAATATGTAACTAATATAAAGGCTTATCCGTGAGATATTTTCACTTTTTCTTTGAAATCTAGTGTATATGTTTAACATGCATAACTCACTTAACCCATATTTCTTACATGAAGTACTCTACTGCCAAAAAAAAAAATTAAATGAAAGCTGGATCTAGGTCTGTCCTTTCACAGGAAATACAAGAGAAAGCCATTCAGTCATGTCTGACTCTTTGTGACCCCATGGACTACACAGTCCATGGAATTCTCCAGGCCAGAATACTGGAGTGGGTAGCCATTCTCTCCTCCAGGAGATCTTCCCAAGCCAGGGATAGAACCCAGGTCTTCCATATTGCTGGTTCTTTACTAGCTGAGCTACCAGGGAAGCCCACAGGATACAGAGGAACAAGTTAAATACACCATAAGAAAGCAAGCCACATTCTCCATAGGACAAATGACCTGGTTTCTAAAGCAAATCACAGTTGTAAAACAAAAAAGAGGAAAACAGAAGGAAGGAGTGGTTGGCAGAGGAAAACAGAGACTTAAAGGACCTGACATCCTGCCATAATGTGACTTCAGATTCAAACAAATTAAATGTAAAAAACACTTGATAAAAATCAGAGAAATGTACATGTGGACCAGGTATAGATGACATTAAGGAATTACTGTAAATTTTGTTCATTGTGAGGATGGCATGGTCATTCTGGCAGCTGAATAATACCCCCCAAAGATACGCCCATAACCTAATCCAGATCCAAGAGTATTTACCTTCCATGGCAAAAGGCACTTTGGTAATGTGATGAATTTAAGGACCTTGAGATGGGGTGGTCATCTTGGATGACCTGGGTGGGCCGAAGGCAATTATCAGGATCTTTAAAACAAGGGAGGCAGGAAGGTCTAAAGCAGAGAAATGTGATGTAGAGGCTGAAGTGATACAGGGCTGTAAGCCAGAGAATGTACGAGGCGTTAGATGCTGGAAAAGGCAAGGACGATGGTTCACTCCCAGAAGCTCCAGAAGGAATATGGTCCTGCCTACACCTTGATTTTAGACCCATTCTGGATTCTTGACCTCCAGAACTATAAGATTATAGTGTGTATAGTTTTAAGTCACTAAAATTGGTGGTAATTTGTTAAAACGGCAATAAGACATTTTAAAAAATATATATATATATATTGATTGATTGATTTTGGCTGTGCTGGTTCTTCCTTACTGCATGGGCTTTCTCTAGCTGTAGGGAGTGGGGACTACTCTCTAGTTGCAGTGCATGGGCGTCTCACTGTAGCGGCTTCTCTTACTGCAGAGCACAGGGCCTAGGGCACACTGGCTTCAGTAGTCGCAGCACGTGGGCTATAGAGCATGGGCTCAGGAGTTGTGCACGGGCTTATTTGCTCCAAGAAACGTGAGATCTCCCCAGACTAGCAATCAAACCTGGGTCCCCTGCATTGGCAGGTTGATTCTTTATCACTGAACCACCAGGGAAGCCTGAAATAGGACATTAATACAGCCTTTTTTTTTTTTAAGGCCTTGTCACTTAGAGATGTAATGAAGCATTTGAGGGTGGAATGACACAGGATTTACTTTAAATATCCCCCAAAGAAAAAAAAAGTACATGTGGTAGGAGCTAAAACAAAGTTGGGAAAAACATTGATAATAGCTGAAGCTGAATGATGAGTTTGAGGAAGCTTGAAAAGTGAAAGTGAAAGGCGCTCAGTCATGTCTGACTCTTTGCAACCCCATGGACTGTGTAGTCCATGGAATTCTCCAGGCCAGAATACTGGAGTACGTAGCCTTTCCCTTCTCCAGGGGATCTTCCCAATCCAGGGATCGAAAACAGGTCTCTCACATTGCAGGCGGATACTATACCAGCTGAGCCACAAGGGAAGCCCAAGAATACTGGAGGGCCTATCCCTTCTCCAGCAGATCTTCCTGACCCAGGTATCGAACTGGGGTCTCCTGCATTGCAGGCAGATTCTTTACCAACTGAGCTATGAGGGAAGGCCTTGGTATACCATTATCTCTACTTTTATGCATGGCTGAATGTTTCTAGAACAAAATATTTCAAAATGTGTCAGAGTCTCCATGCAGAGGACCCAGGTTCCAGGTGTAGCCAACACATAGTTTTATATGAGAAAAATGAAAGAAAAATGAAGAAAAATGAAGCTGGAAAAAAAACCCAAAAAAACCCAAAACATTGTGTCAACGGTGTGACCCTGGATTCTACCCCCAGACCCCTTCTGGGCTATGCTGTGCTGTGCTCAGTTGTGTCTGACTCTTTGCGACCCCATGGACTGTAGCCTGCCAGGCTCCTCATTCCATGGAATTTTCCAGGCAAGAATATTGGAGTGAATTGCCATATCCTTCTCCAGGGGATCTTCCCAACCTAGGGATCAAACCTGGGTCTCCAGCTTCTCCTGCATTGGTAGGCAGGTTCTTTACCACTGAGCTACCTGTGAAGCCCTGAGCCTGTCAAAACCCTGGTGGTCTCCTTTGCTTCCCAATTTTATATCTCAACCCAGACCCTCCTGTGAGTTCCAGATGCACATTCAACTGCCAGCTTGCTTCACCCTTGGGGCCAATGAACGTTCAGACTCAGCATGTTCACAGAGTGATTGCCAGGATCTACCGTAATGTGAACAAAGCTAGGTGGATAACAGGGTTTGTAGCATGCTAGCAATGGCACCCCACTCCAGCACTCTTGCCTGGAAAATTCCATGGACGGAGGAGCCTGGTAGGCTGCAGTCCATGGGGTCACTAGGAGTCGGACACGACTGAGCGACTTCACTTTCACTTTTCACTCTCATGCATTGGAGAAGGAAATGGCAATCCACTCCAGTGTTCTTGCCTGGAGAATCCCAGGGACGGGGAGCCTGGTGGGCTGCAGTCCATGGGGTTGCTAAGAGTCGGACACGACTGAGCGATTTCACTTTCACTTTTTACTCTCATGCATTGGAGAAGGAAATGGCAACCCATTCCAGGATTCTTGCCTGGAGAATCCCAGGGACAGGGGAGCCTGGTGGGCTGCCGTCTATGGGGTCACACAGAGTCGGACATGACTGAAGCGACTCAGCAGCAGCAGCTTTTAAGCCTAAGAGAGGGCGGCCAGATGCGAATACACAAAGTGAATACACATGTATGTATCTGTGTTTATTTATGTATTTAAGGAGAAATCAGACATGGTCCCAGAAGTATTACTCTTAACTTACCTTACTCTCCCTTCTCCCTTCTTCTGCTTACTTGGATCACCCCAGGTTCTTGCTGCTGCTTTGTCTTTGGGGGACCATGTCTTTCCCATCTTGGAAGATGGAGCTCCCATCTCCCAAGTTGCTCAGGTCACAACCTTGAGGTCAAGGTCAAACTTTAACTTTTCTCTTACACCCAGATCCAATTCATCAGCAATTCCTGTTAGCTCTGCCTTCTAAAAAATAAGAAAAAAGGAATCTACCTGCCAATACAGGAGACACAGGTTCTATCCCTGGTCCAGGAAGATTCCACATGCTGCCAATGCAGAGCAACTAAGCCCATGCTCCATAACTACCACTCAATGGACATGAATTTGAGCAAACTCCAGGAGACAGTGAAGGATAGAGGAGCCTGTCGTGCTGTAGTCCATAGGATTGCAAAGAGTTGGACGTGACTTAATGACTGAAGACACACACTGCCTTCTAAATACACATAAGCTGGGTTTCCACCTTCACGCTCTCGATCCCCACAGTGTTACGACCCACAAGCTAGGTGGACTTCTTGGTGGGGCCCTGGAGGGTCTGCTCTGGCCCTTGGCTTTTCTTCTTTTCTGGAGAAAGATTTGTTTGAAGATGAGTTTTCTTGCTCTGCAGGGTTGGCTCTGGGCTCCAGCGGTGAATAAAGCAATGGCATTTTCTTCAGTCTACTTTTGCTTTGCCTTCCCCAGTGTAGTGTTGAGGACCAGCCAGGGCAAGTTTCCAAAAATTCCTTTGATTATTTTGAAAAAGCCTTACACAATTTTACCAGAGGGACCCCAGAAATCAAATGCACAGTCAGCATAGGGATGTGCTGAATAGAAAGTTCAAATTCAGTGAATAGGGTGGTTTTGGTCAATTAACTAGTAAGGGGCCTTCAAGGCTTCCCTCACAGCTCAGTTGGTAAAGAATCCACCTGCAATGCAGGAGACCCTGGGCCGATTCCTAGGTTGGGAAGATCTCCTGGAAGAGGGATAGGCTACCCACTCCAGTATTCTTGGGCTTTCCTTGTGGTTCAGCTGGTAAAGAATCTGCCTTCAATGTGGGAGAACCTGGGTTTGGTCCCTGAGTTGGGAAGATCCCCTGGAGAAGTGAAAGGCTACCCACTCCAGTATTTTGGCCTGGAAAATTCCATGGACTACACAATCCATGGGGTCACAAAGAGTCAGACACAACTGAGTGACTTTCACTTTCAAGGGGTCTCCAAAGACTGTAATGTCTTTGCTGGTCCTGGGGAGCCCCCAGATGATCCACCCGAATGCAGGGATCTACGGTGAGTCTAAGCTCTGGGGATGGGCAACTGGGTTAGGGGTGACTCCCAGGTCACCCCGGGTCCTACTGGACAATTTGAGAAATTTGCTGTTGTAATCGCTAAGGTTGGGCTGATTGAAAGTGATACAAAGGTGCAGGGTGACTAAGGTTTCATTAAGATTCTTGCTATTTTCAATGAGTATTTTAAAGACATAATTTATTACATGGGGGACTCCTGAGAAATCACTCCCATGTTATTCTTATTAGTTGCTCTGTGTGTGTTCTAAAAATGCAGATAACTTACCCTCAAGTTTATTTCTTTAATAAGTTCATATTGCCAAGCTTCCAAAGACCCGAGGGTCAGTAATGCCAGGTGCCATCCCTTCTTGGGTAAATCGCCTTCCACAAGAGACACAGCTGCTGTACTTGTTACCCACCCTGGTGGGGAGATGCAGTGTTGGGAAGACTGCAGAGCCTTAGCTCTTCAAGAGGGAGAAGTTCCTAAGCAAAGGTTTTGGAGTCTGAACTGGGTCCTATTGTCTTAAACTGGGGTCTTTCAGTTTGCAGAAGGTGGCGCTTGAGGTAGAAAACCCACCTGCAAATTCAGGGGACGCTGGAGATGTGGTTTGATCCCTGGGTCAGGAAGATCCCCTGGAGGAGGAAATGGCAACCCACCCCAGGATTCTTGTTGGGAAATCCCATGGACAGAGGAGCCTGGTCCATGGGGTCGCAAAGAATCAGATACGATTGAGCACGCATACACAAAACACGACTTAGACTGGGTTCCCTTGAAACACTGCAGCCGTTGCCTGGGGAGTCTCTGGGGAGATATGCCCAAGGCAGTGAGGAGGGCAAGACTGGGCACAGGGAGATGGCAAGTCCATCTCCTGCAACTGAGGCCCATCCTACCTGAAAACTCTGGTCCCAAATCGAAGCAAGAGGGCTGTGCCTTTGCACCCCTGCATCACCAGTGGGGGATTTACCTGCCATGAAGGGGGGATCTGGTCTATATTATCCACTACACCTGGCTGTCACTGGCTGACGGGGCTGCCACTGACACATTTATATCACCTGATAAAGCTACTGAATCCCTCCAAGCCTCAGTTTGCTCATCTATAAAATGGATTAAAAGATACCCTATCTTGTCTTAAGGATTAGAGATACAAAGCTCCTAGCACAGTGCTAGTGTGGCTAATAATAGGTAAAATATGCACTGAATTACCATGACTTAGTACAAAATATCTCAAATATTTTCACATAAATTACCTGCTGAAATGACAATATTTTGGATATACTGGATATATACTGGATATACTGGATTAAGTAAAATGTATCAGTCAAAGGGTCACACACGAATGAGTGACTGAGCTGACTGATTAGTCAAATTAATCCCACCATTTCTTTAAAAATTTTTTAAATTAAATTGATAAATTTGTTTTTGACTGTGCTGGTTCTTCATTACTGCAGGTGGGCTTTCTCTAGTTGTAGCCAATGAGGGCTACTCTCTAGTTGCAAGAAGTGTGCAGGCTTCTCTTGTTGTGGAGCATAGGCTCTAGGTGCCCAGGCTTAGTAGTTTTCGAACGTGGGCTTTAGTTGCCCCACAGCACGCGGAATCCTCCTGGACTGGGGACCAAACCCGTGTTCCCTGCATTGGCAGGTGGATCTTTACCCACTGGACCACCAGGGAAGTCCTCTTTTTACTTTTTATAATGGTGGCTACTACAGAATTAAAATTACATATGAGAGGCTCATTAGATTAATACCCCCTATTTATACTTAGATAGGAAAGACCATAGTTCAGCTCCTGGACAATGTCCTTGGCAATTCCATCATTTCATCAATGACATACTAGTTAACAAATTATCTAGTGTTGACTGGAGATAAAGAGAGCCAGTGTGAGCTTTTGATGAGTCTTTTATTATTTTTTGAAGTGAATTAATTTTATTTAATTGCATTAATTTGAAGGCAAAAAAAAATCATACCTACATTGGTCTTTCACAGTAATGAGTAATAACACTATGTTATTATTGGGAGATTAGAACTGACATATACACACTACTACATATAAAATAAATAATAACGACCTACTGTTTAACACAGGGAATTCGACTCAATACTTTGTAATGGGAAAAGTATCTAAAAAATAGAGTGGATATATGTGTATGAATAACTGATTCACTTAGGTGTACACCTGAAATTAACCCAACAGTGTAAATCAGCCATACTCCAATCAAATTTTTTAAAAAACCATTACCCCAAAACTGGGTTCAACTCTTGGTGGGTGTTGAGCTAAAAGACACAGCCAAGCCAAAGACTGGGAGGAGGGAGGGTTTATTACTTGTAGCAGGTAAAGGAGCACATGGAGCATCCTTCCCAAAGCAGTGTCTCTGATGAGTCTTTTGAGTGTAGGTTCTAACTATCTCTGGAATTTTTGTGTTTCTAACTTAGCTGAACTGATTGCCTGTAATTCACATGTTACAGATAGATTGTGCTGAAGGATTTTAAGGTAGATTGCAGGGCACTTCCCTGGTGGCTCAGACAGTAAAGAAACTGCCTGCTGTGCAGGAGACTCTGGATCAATCCCTGGGTCGGGAAGATCCCCTAGAGAAGAGAATGGTACCCTCTCCAGTATTCTTGCCTGGAGAATTCCATGAACAGGAGCCTGCTGGGCTGTAGTCCATGGGGTCACAAAGAGTTGGACATGACTGAGCGACTAATACTTTTACTTTCCCTGGTGGTCCAGTGGCTAAGACTCTGCACTCCCAATGCAGAGGGCCTGGGTTCAATCTCTGGTCAGGGAACTAGATCCTACATGCTGCAACGAAAGATCCAGAATTCGGAAACTGAGACTCAGCGTTCCCTTGTGGCTCGGACGGTAAAGAATCCACCTGCAATGCAGGAGACCCGGCTGTGATTCCTGAGTCAGGAAGATCCCCTGGAGGAGGAAATGGCAACCTAATCCAGTATTCTTGCCTGGGAAATGGCATTGACAAAGGAGCCTGGGGTTGCAAAGAGTTGGACATGACTGAGCAACTGACACACAACAACACAGCAAGACCCAGGGCAGTCAAATAAATAAAAAAATAGGTTACAAGCATTATCCCCTCTTTTCAAGCCCTTTGCTCTTGAGACCACGGTGTTATAGCTCCAACTGAGTCTGACAAATATGCTTGTAATCACATTCAGAACATTCTGTTTAAGGAAACAGGAAATTAAACGCTCAGTTTTAGAAAGCATTTCATCCAAAATGTTTAACGTAGTTATCCCGGGAGCTTAAAGGAAACTTGCATTTCTGCCAAGCAGCTCCTGCTCCACTGATGTTAGAATCGAGACTATTTCACTGTACGGAGCACCTAACACTTCCTCCCACTGTTTTCTCCTTATAAAGAAAACATGACGAATTAGTGACCTGGAAGATCTGAATAAAAATCACATGAGGAAATCATTGTTTAGACAGTTCTTTTCAGCTTAATTAATTCACTTTGGCTGTCCAAATTCATTCTAGGTCTGCAGGCAATTTTCAAGTAAAATGTTACGACAAAGTTCATACCAAAGATCTGGGACAAGGATGGGTGTTTGCTGAGCTGTCAGCTCAAGCTAAACAAATGCCAATAGAGAATCCTTAGGCAAATTAACTTCCCCCTGAATGGGTTCTTTTATGTCATCCATCTGCATTCATTCTCGTGGGTACTTTCAGATGGGGCTAGCAAGTTAGATACACACGAATGATGGAAAATTGTTTTTTTAAAAAATCAATGGGTCAATTTAAGAAAAGTTGATCCTGGTCTAAATAAGATTCTTTCTTTTTCTATCTATTTCAAGGACTCTAAAAATCTATTTCAATTTCCTCTCTCAATTTGCAAAGAGCCTGAATATTTTTTGTTCTTCAAAATGTTAAATGGAGAGCGAGTGATAAATTGGGAGTTTGGGGTTGACACATATGAATTACTGTATATAAAATAGATAATTAATAAGGACCTGTTGTATAGCACAGGGAACTCTACTCAATACTCTGAAATGGCTTACATGGGAAAATAATCTAAAAAAGAGTGGATATATGCATTTGTATGATAGATTCACTTTGCTGTACACCTGAAACTAACAGAATATTGTAAACCAGTTCTACTCCATTAAAAATTTTATAAAAAGTTCCATATGATTTAGCAATTCCACTCCTAACGTATATATCGAAAAGAATTGAAATCAAGCACTCAAGCAAATACTTCAACACAAATGTTTAAAACAGTGCCATTGTTGCTGTTTTGTTGTCAAGTCATGTCCGACTGTTTGTGACCCCATGGACTGTAGCTTGTCAGGCTTCTCTGTCCATGGGATTCTCTAGGCAAGAATACTGGAATGGGCTGCCATTTCCTTCTCTAGGGGAATCTTCCCGACCCGAGAATCCAACCCACGTCTCCTGCATTGGCAAGCAGATTCTTTATTGTTGAGCCTCCAGGGAAGCACAGCAGCACCATCAATAACAGGCAAATGGTAGAAAGACCAGAAATGTCCATCAACAGATAAATGGATAAATAAAATGGACTATGACTCATGCATAAAAAGAAATGGAATACAATGCTACAAATGGATGGACCTCAAAAAAGTGTGCTAAGTGAAAGAAGCCAGACATAAAAGTCACATACAGTATGATTCCATTTATATGAAATATCCAGAATGGGTAAATCAACATAGAAACAGAAAACAGAGTGGTGGTTGCAGGGGCTGGAGAAAGGATGGAATGGGGAGCGACACAGACAGGAGTTTCTATGGGGGTTATAAAAATATTTTGGGACTAGACCAAGGTGGGGGATTGCACATCACTGTTAACATACTCGGAGAAGGTGATGGCACCCCACTCCAGTGCTCTTGCCTGGAAAATCCTGTGGACGGAGGAGCCCGGTGGGCTGCAGTCCACGGAGTCGCTCAGAGTTGGACAGGACTGAGCTACTTCACTTTCACTTTTCACCTTCATGCATTGGAGAAGGAAATGGCAACCCACTCCAGTGTTCTTGCCTGGAGAATCCCAGGGACGGGGGAGCCTGGTGGGCTGCCATCTATGGAGTCACACACGACTGAAGCGACTTAGCAGCAGCAGCAGTGAACATACTACATGCCACTGAACGGTACTGTTTAAGTAGACTAATTTATATTATGCAAATTACACCTCAATTTTTAAAAATCTGTCACCTTTTCTGTAACCACATATTTGACTGTCTGGGAAATGGAATTTTCTGAAAATCCAAACCACCTTTTCTGAGCATCAGTCATTAATGGGTCTCCTGGTCCAACCTGGACTCTTAGACATCAGAGCAGCGAGACACAAACTCATCCCTGTTTCATTGTGGGTCCTTTAATCCCTCCACTGATCAGCTGTTTGCAGTTACCCTGGCTCTTGTATAAAGCTTTTAAAATTCTGCACGGTGTTTTTTTGACCACTGGATGTCATGAGCGCACAACGTATGCTTCAGCTAGAAAAACTGCATGCTTAAGGGAACACGGCTTCACCCA
Organism: Bos taurus; assembly: GCF_002263795.3. Taxonomy (NCBI): domain Eukaryota; kingdom Metazoa; phylum Chordata; class Mammalia; order Artiodactyla; family Bovidae; genus Bos; species Bos taurus. Next base: position 44,501,313 of record NC_037343.1, on the reverse strand, counting down.
CCATGGCAGTAGGTGTCTGTATGGCCGTGGAGAGGGCACCAGTAAAGTAATCAGGTTATGAGCTCTTGAAAAGTTTGTTTCTGCAAGCACGACTGAGAAGTAAACAAAATACAGGCGATTGAAGATAAGCAAAAACACAGCACTGGCTTCCTCTTTGTTTTTTTCCAGTATATTTCAGTGGATTAGCTGTTATGGGAGGAAAATCAAAGTCTAACGTAAAATACTCTTAGGGCCACTTCTCAAGTATTTTGATCAAGAAAGGTGAGTGACCTGAAACTGTTTGGCCTCAGATGGTACAGAGCTCGGCTCAACCAGCAAATTAAAATGAGGATAAGTAGATGCCAGTTGTCACTATCTTATTTCCCATTGACTGGTCTTTTAATTGGGTTTCCCAGGTGACACAATGGTAAAGAATCCGCCTGCCAATGCAGGAGATGTGAGTTCAATTCCTGGGTTGGGAAGATTCCCCTGGAGTAGGAAATGGCAACCTACTTCAGTATTCTTGCCTGAAAAATTCCATGGACAGAGGAGCCTGGCGGGCTACAGTCCATGGGGTCATAAAGAGTCTGATAAAACTGAGTATGCTTTCACATAGGTCTTTTAATTTCACTAGAGAGTAACTTGTAAATTGTCCCGAATACAGTTGATCCTACTTCAGAATCATGTGATTATGGGATTTTTGGCTATGTCCAGTCTTGGAACCAGTACTTCCTCACTGATAAATGTACTCCTGATGTCCTCTCTAAGCCGGGGCAGCTGAGAGAGGCCTGAATGTGCAAATCAGCCCCTTTAGTTATTCCTCTTGGCTATGGGAAATCGCCTGTGTTAATGACATCATTAACATTCTTTTAATTAGGAAGGAAGGTCAATGAACAAAGGAGGAAATAAACTGGGGCTCCAGAGAAGTTAAATCTAATACTTCTGAGGACATCAGGGTCATTTATCCCCTCAGTAGGTTTGTCTGCAAGTTACAAGGATTTTAATGGTTTGTGAAAACCTATTCATGTTCACGAAGGTGGAACTGTTGAGATGTGGGCTTAGAGAAATTGGAGCCAAGGCGTTGGGAAAAAAGAAACTATCCACAAACTTAGATAAGACTTCTCAAAATATATATTTTTATTTCTACGAGGTATTAAACAATAGACATGTTAAAGCAGCAGCCCAACATCTGAGCAAACCCAGGAGTGAAGAGGAAGATGCTTTGACTTTGAGAATTCACCCTAATTCTCCCCATCCTTAACACTAATGATTTCCAGCATGGAAAAAAGAGCAGACTCGGAATGTAAAAAGAAGATTTGGTCATTCTTCAGAACTATCGTACAGGAAGAAATATTGGTGGGTGTTTTGGGATGGACAGTGAAAGCCTCTCTTAAGAGATGGACCTTGAGCAGTGACCTGAATGGGATGGAGGAGGACCCATGTGAGTATCTGGAGGAAGAGCATCTCAGGCGGGAGAACAGCAGGTGCAAAGGCCCTATGGTGAGAGCTCATTTAGTAGGTTTAAGGAACAGCAAGAGGCAGATGGAGTGATAGGAGATGATGTTGCAGAGAGAGCAGGGCAGATGGTGTAAGGCCCGGAAATCATGGTGAGTACTCAGTGTTACCCTGAGCGAGATGGGAGCCATTGGGTAGCTTTAAGCAAAGACCTCTGGGAGATGGCTTGTGCTTTAGAAGGATCTCTGTGGCTACTTGGAGAATAGACTTCAGAGACCAGAGTAGAAATGGGAGCCCAGGTGGAGGCCACTGCAGGTGTCCAAGCAAGGGAGCTGGTGGCTTAGATCAAGCTGGTGATGGATCAGCGTCTGGTAATGGATTGAGTGTGGGTGACCCTCACATTTACTGAGTTTCTTCCTGCCTTTGAGTTGCCATCCTGGTGGGCATCCTTTGCCATTTCCATTCTCTGGTTTTTTCCCTGAAAGCAGTATGCAGGTAATTCCATGTGCCATTGTGGAAAAAGAAAACAACACCACTATTTTTTAGATTGGTGCTGGTGTGAGTAGCCACATTACTCTCTTGGGTGTGTATTTTAAAAGGTTTTTGTTTGTTTGTTTTTAAAATTAATGCCAAAAGTCAAGCATTATAATTTGTAAACTTAAATTATATGTCTTGTATCTTATTAGCTTAGTAGTTGGAATGACTTAGTCTTTAGGTGCAAGATTGTTGTTAGAGGACAGAGAGAAAATGTTTTATGGATTATGAGACTGTACATTTTTAAAAATAGCAATATGCAATAAAGAGATGAATTCATTCATGGTCATACTGAGTGGCATCTGGGATCTTAACTCCCCAATCAGAGGAATCTAACCTGTGCTCCCTGAAGTGGAAGTACAGAGTTTTAACTACTGGACTGCCATGGAAGTCCTCCCAAAATCTTACTTATTTTTAGTATTTGTTTCCTCCAATCAGAATGTAAGCTCTGTGAAAGCATAGCTTAGAAAAGTGACAGAAATATTGTATATTTGTGGATGTATCGTATGTTTTTATATACAAGTGACAGGCCACCCCCCAACCCCCACAACTACCAGAGATTCACAAAAAGGGATATTTTTTGGATAACAAACAGTGTGGAGGCAGTATCTGATATTACTTCAGCTTCTCTCTGAAACCATTGAGGACCCAACTTTCTGCTCATTCGACTTGGCCATCATTAGCACCCTGGCTTTTTATCTTCAGGGTCACAAGATAGCTGCTGCAGCTCCAGGCATCTCAGTTGATTTTAAAAAGGGGAAGAAACAATGTTGGCAAGCTCTCCTCTCGTCTGTTTTTATAACAAAGGTAAAGATTTCCCAGAAATGTCCCCACTTGACTAACTTTTATGTCTCAGTGAAAGTCATGACTACTATTAGATACAAGAGAAACTGAGAATTGGGCAATGTAAAGGAATTGAGTAGCCAGCAAGCATCCTTCCAGAGCTGAGTGAATGAACTGAAAGAGAGTCATTAGTAAAAGATGATACTCATCTAAGGGACCCAAAAAGCCCTATGGATATAGACTGAAAACTAGGAAAGTCTCAGAGAATCTTCATTCATTCATTCATCCTTGTTTTCTTTAGATTTTTTCTATCCAAGTTCACAAACGACACTAGATTATAATTTTTCTTTTACACACTGTCCTTGTCAGATTTTGGTGCCAAAGCTATTCTACCCTTATAAAATGGGCTGGAGAGAGTTCTCGATTTTTGGCAGGTTTTTTTTTTTCTGTGAAAGGCCAGATAGTAAACATTAGAGAGTAAATATTTGGCTTTGCAGAGCCTACAGTGTCTGTCCTAACGTCTCGACACAGCCGTTACGGTGTGAAAGGAGCCACAGACAGTACGTGAAACAGCAGGCCTGGCCAAGCTTGGCCCACAAGCTGTGGTTTACTGGTCCCTATTCTAGGCTGTGTTTTGTGTATGTTTAGATTTATGTTTTTAAATGTTTGGAAAAACTCTCCTGTAATACCTCACAGGCCTGTTTTTGATTTGGAAAATATTTTTAAATTGTGGATTCAATTTCTTCAGTAATTATAGGACTGTTCTGGTTGTCCCTTATGCAGAGGGACATTATGCAGAGACATTACCTTACATCGTATTTTTGAAGAAATTTGTCCATTGGATCTATGTTTTCAAATGAACTGACAAAGAATTTTTAATTATTAACTATTTCTTTTATTATGGCAAAATACATACAAAATAAGCATACTCATTCTAACCATAAAACTTAAAATTTAAAAACTCGTGGTAAAATATACACAACATAAAATCTACTATCTTAATCATTTTTCACTTCTAACACATAGTTCAGTAGTGTTAAATACATCTACATGGTCGTGTGACAATTTCCAGAGCCCTTTTCCTCTTGCAATCCTGAACATTTTAGTCTTTAAATTTTTTTTTTCCTTTTTTGACTGTGCCACACATGTGGGATCTAGGTCTCTGACCAGGGATTGAACCTGCACTCCCTGCATTGGAAACTTGGACTCCTAACCACTGGATCTCCAGGTAAGTCCCCATTTTAACCATTTTAAGTGTTTGATTTGGTGGCACTAAGTACATTCACAACGTTGAGAAACCATCGCCACTATTCATATCCAGAACTTTCTCAACATCCCAGATAGAAACTGTACCAATTAAACAAAACCTCCCCAGCCCCCTCTCCCCCTAGACCCTGGTAACCTCTATTCTACTTTCAGTCTCTATGAATTTGCCTGTTCCGGGAACCTCATGTAAGTGGAGTCATATAATACTGGTTCTTTTGTGTCTGGCATATTTCACTTAGTGTAGTCTTTTCAAGGCTCATCGTTGCTATAGCATGTATCAGAATTTCATTTCTAGCTAATGCTATGGTGGCAATCATTTTCCAGTATTAACAAATTAACATATTGTTTACCTTAAACTTGTGTTAAATGTCAACTATAACTTGATAAAGTTGAGAAAAAATTTTTAAAAAGATCTCATTCCTTTTTAGGGCTGAATAATACTCTATAGATATGGATCTACCACATTTGCTGATTTGCACCTTTTGCTGATTGTAAAAAATTACTGTTGTGTACACAGCTGTGCAGGTAACTGTACTTTCAATTTTGGTGGGGGGGTCTACATTGAGAAGAGGAATTACTGGCTCCTAAGGCAATGGCACCCCACTCCAGTACTCTTGCCTGGAAAATCCCACGGACGGAGGAGCCTGGTAGGCTCGGACACGACTGAGCAACTTCACTTTCACTTTTCATTTTCATGCATTGGAGAAGGAAATGGCAATCCACTCCAGTGTTCTTGCCTGGAGAATCCGAGGGACGGGGGAGCCTGGTGGGCTGCCGTCTATGGGGGTAGCACAGAGTCGGACACGACTGAAGCGACTTAGCAGCAGCAGCAGCATGGTAATTCTATGTTTAACCTTTTGGGAAATTGCCAAACTGTTTTCCTTTATTATGGACATGTAAATATTACTTTGTTTTTGGCTGCGCTGGGTCTTTGTTGCTGTGCACAGGCTTTCTCCAGTTGCGGTGAGCAGGGACTCCTCTTCATTGTGGCGCATGGGCTTCTCGTTGCGATGGCGTCTTTTGTTTCGGAGCATGGGCAGTAAGGAATGAGGGCTTCAGAAGTTCCAGCATGCTGGTTCAGTCATTGTGGTATACAGGCTTAGTTGCTCCTTGGCATGTGGAATCTTCTCAGACCAGGGATAGAACCCATGTCCCCTGCATTGGCAGATGATTTCTTATCCACTGGACTGTTAGGGAAGTCCCTATTATGGACATTTTAATCGAAGGTTTTCATATTGAAAATTGCACAAATCTTAAGTGTACAGTTCACTAAATCACATCACATCAACACCCCGGGTAAACTGTCACTAGTTCAAGATCATGACCAGCTCTCCAGAAGACCCATGTTCTCTTCCATTCACTTCTCACACTATTGGTTAGTTTTGCCCATTTTGGAACTTTATAAATATAAAATAATATTTTATTTATTCTTTTGTGATAGACTTCATTCAGCATATTGTGAGGTTCATTTATGTTGTTCCCTGGAGCAGTAGCTAATTCATTCCATTGCATAAATATACCACCATTTATTTATTCATTCTTCTGTTCTGTAAAATAATATTTTTATTTTAAAATTAATTTTAAATATTTGTTTATTTGGCTGTGCCAGATCCCAGATGTAGCACGAAGGATCTTCAAACTTTGTTGTGGCATGCAGGACCTTTCATTGCGGCATCTTTAGTTCCCTGGTAGCTCAGCTGGTAAAGAATCTGCCTGCAGGAGACCTGGGTTCGATTCTCAAGTCGGGAAGATCCTCTGGACAAGGGATAGGTTTTTGGGCTTCCCTGGTGGCTCAGCTGGTAAAGAATCTGCCTGCTATGTGAGAGCCCTGGGTTCGATCCCTGTGTGGGGAAGGTCCCCTGGAGAAGGGAAAACCTACCCACTCCAGAATTCTGGCCTGGAGAATTCCATGGAATATACAGTCTCAAAGAGTCAGACACGAGGCAAAGAGTTGGACATGTCACAAAGAGTCCGACACGACTGAGCGACTCCCACTTCTTCACTTTCATTCATGCCATTGTAAATGATGTACTTAAAAAGAATAAACTTATTTTAGAATAGTTTTAGTTTAAAAAAAATATTGCAAAGATGATGTAGAGAGTTCCTATAGCGGAAGCACTTTTTAAATAAAAAAAGTTTTAGTTCCTAATTTTCTGTTGCTGTTACATAAAAATACAATTGCATCTAGGCTTCCCTTATGGCTCAGATGGTAAAGAATCTGCCTGCAATGCAGGAGACTCAGGTTTGAGCCCTGGGTCGGGAAGATCCCCTGGAGAAGGAAATGGCAACCCACTTCAGTATTCTTGTCTGGAGAATCCCTTAGACAGAAGATCCTGGCAGGCTGCGGTCCATAGTGTTACAAAGAGTTGAACAGAACTGAGCAACTAACACTTTCACTTTCATATTGACTTTGTATATATTAACTTTATATATTTGCTTATTAATTGTAATAATTTATCTATTGATCATTTTGGATGTTTTACCTATCCAATTATGTCATCTGTAAATAAGACTGTTTTATTTCTTCTTTCCAAATCCCTAAAATTTTGCCCCTGTATTGAACTTGCCTGGACTCTCAGGAAAAAATTAGCTGTGGTAGCAAGTGTCCTACTCTTTCTCAAACTCATGGGAAAACGTCCAGTATTTCTTCTTTAAGAGTGATGTTTGCTATAAAATCTTTTTTTTTTTGTAAACATTCTTTATCTACAGTTTAGATTGATAAAATCCACACTTTACCTTCAGTTTTTTTTTTTTAATTAATTGAATTTTGATTTTTATCTTTTGGATGATGAATTTTATCAGTTGATATTTCTCCATATGTTGAAATGCTTTTGGTATCTTTTTACCCTTATTTTTTGTTACATTAGTTTCCAAATGTTAAGCCAGCCTTGCATTCCTGGGACAAACCCAACCTCTGATGATATATTATCCCATTATATAACTCTGCCTTAATGATCTCTGATGCTTTTAGAGAGTCTAAAAAAAAAAAAGTAATTTGTCCTGCATTTCTAGTTACTTTAATGGAAGTATTGATAAAATAAGCTATCTTTCTTTTGCTGAAGATTTTTAATTTCAGTGTATTGTTCTGTCCTCCTTTTCATTTTTAAATCAGTATGGCAGAGGTTTGTGTGGACACAAAGCAAAGGAATCCGCATCCAGTGCAGAGGCTTCCCATGCATGACTCAGGCCAAAAGCTGACTGCTCCTTCTCCCACACATTAAAAGGGTGTTGGCCCACCCACACCTGGCAGATTGACTACACTGAGTCTTTGACCCCTCTCCTCTCTGCTATTAACATTTTTTTCAGGCTGCTGGGTTGCTGTTCCAGTCCATCCAGCTGACTCTGGTCCTACTATTATGGCCATTAAAAGTTCAATGCAGTGCCTGGCAATTGTATTGTTGTTGTTTAGTTGAGAAGTTGGGTCCCACTCTTTGCAACCCTATGGACTGTAGCCCACCAGGCTCCTCTATTCATGGGATTTGCCATGCAAGAATACTAGAGTGGGTCGCTGTTTCCCGTTTTTTTTAAATTTGTTTATTTTTAATTGAAGGATAACTGCCTTACAGTATTGTATTGGTTTATGCCAAATATCAACATGAATCAGCCATAGGAATACATGTCCCCTCCCTCTTGAGCCTCCCTCCCACCTCTCTCCCTATCCCACCCCTCTAGGTTGTTACAGAACCCTGGTTTGAATTCCCTGAGTCATACAGTAAATTTCCATTGGCTATCTATTTCACATATGGTAATGTATGTTTCCATGTTACTCTCTCCATACATCCCACCCTCTATGTCTGTGTCTCCATCAAAAGTGAAAGTGTTAGTTGCTCAGTCATGTCCGATTCTTTGTGACCCCATGGAGTATAGCCTGCTAGGCTCCTCTGTCCATGGAATTCTCCAGTCAAGAATACTGGAGTGGGTTGCCATTCCCTTTTCTAGAGGATCTTTTTGACCCAGGGATCGAACCCAGGTTTCCTGCATTGCAGGCAGAGTCTTTACCATCTGAGCCACCAGGTAAGCCATGTGTCTCCATTGCTGTCCTGCAAATGATGCCATCAGTACAATCTTTCTAGATTTCGTATATGTGCATTAGTATGTGATATTTGTTTTTTTCTTTCTAACTTACTTCACTCTGTGTAATAGGCTCTAGGTTCATCCACCTCATTAGAACTAATTCAAATGCATTCATTTTTATGGCTGAGTAGTACTGGCACTCCACTCCAGTACTCTTGCCTGGAAAATCCCATGGACAGAGAAGCCTGGTAGGCTGCAGTCCATGGGGTCGAGAAGAGTCAGACATCACTGAACGACTTCACTTTCACTTTTCACTTTCATGTATTAGAGAAGGAAATGGCAACCCGCTCCAGTGTTCTTGCCTGGAGAATCCCAGGGACGGGGGAGCCTGGTGGGCTGCCATCTATGGGGTCACACAGAGTCGGATACGACTGAAGTGACTTAGCAGCAGCAGCAGCATCGGTATTCCATTGTATATATGTACCACATATATATATTCTTTATCTATTCATCTGCCTATGGAAATCTAGGTTACTTCCATGTCCTAGCTATTGTAAATAGTGCTGCAATGAGCATTGGGGTACATGTGTCTTTTTCAATTTTGGTTTCCTCAAGGTATATGTCTAGTAGTGGGATTGCTGGGTCATATGGTGGTTTTATTCCTAGTTTTTAAAGGAATTTCCATACTGTCTTCAATAGTGGCTGTATCAATTTACATTCCTACCAATAGTGCAAGAGGATTCCCTTTTCTCCACACCCTCTCTAGCATTTATTGTTTGTAGACTTTTTGATGATTGCCATTCTGACTGGTGTTAGGTGATACCTCATTGTAGCTTTGATTTGCATTTCTCTAGTAATGAGCCATGTTGAGCATCTTTTCATGTGTTTATTAGCCATCTGTATGTCTTCTTTGGAGAAATGTCTGTTTAGGTCTTTTTCTACTTTTTGATTGGGTTGTTTGTTTTTCTGGTATTGACTTATATGAACTGCTTGTATATTTTGGAGCTGTAAGGAATTTGCCTGCAATGCAGGAGCTGCAGGAGACAGGTTCAATCTCTGGGTTGGTAAGATCCCCTGGAGGAGGACATGGCAACAAACTCCAGTATTCTTGCCTGGAGAATTCCTTGGACAGAAGAGCCTGAAGGGCCACAGTCCATAGGATCATAAAGAGTTGGACACAACTAAAATGACTTAGCATGCATACATGCAATCCTTTATCAATTGTTTCATTTGCTATTATTTTCTTCCATTCTGAAGGTTGTCTTTTCACCTTGTTTATAGTTTCCTTTGCTGTGCAAAATCTTTTAAGTTTAATTGTCCCTCTTGTTTATTTTTGTTTTCATTTCCATTACTCTAGGAGGTGTGTCATAGAGGATCTTGCTGTGATTTAGATCACAGAGTGTTTTGCCTATGTTTTCTTCTAAGAGTTTTATAGTTTTTGATCTTACATTAAGGTCTTTAATCTGTTTTGAGTTTATCTTTGTGTATGGTGTTAGGAAGTGTTCTAATTTCTTTTATACCTAGCTGTCTAGTTTTCCCAGCACCAGTTATTGAAGACTCTATCTTTTCCCCATTGTATATTCTTGCCTCCTTTGTCAAAAATAAGGTACTCATAGGTGCGTGGGTTTATTTCTGGGCTTTCTATCTTGTTCCATTGGTCTATATTTATGTTTTTGTGGCAGTACCATACTGTCTTGATTACTGTAGCTTTGTAGTATAGTCTGAAGTCAGGAGGGTTGATTCCTCCAGCTCCATTCTTCTTTCTTAAGATTGCTTTGGCTATTTGGAATCTTTTGTGTTTCTGTATAAATTGTGAGGTATTTGTTCTAGTTCTGTAAAAAGTGCCATTGGTAATTTGATAGGGATGCATTGAATTTGATAAATATTGCATTTGGTAGTATAGTCATTTTCACAATATTGATTCTTCCAACACAGGACATGGAATATTTCTCTATTTGTTTATATTTTCTTTGATTTCTTTCATCAATGTCTTATAATTTTCTGTGTACAATTCTTTAGTCTCCTTAGATAGGTTTATTCTTAGATATTTTATTCTTTTTTTTGCAATGGTGAGTGGGATTGATTCCTTAATTTCTCTTTCTGATTTTCCATTGTTAGTATATAAGAATGCAAGTCATTTCTATGTATTGATTTTGTATCCTGTGACTTTGCTAAATTCACTGCTTAGCTCTAGTAATTTTTGATAGTATCTTTATGGTTTTCTATATATGGCATCATGTTGTCTGCAAACAGTGATAGTTTTACCTCTTCTTTTCCAATCTGAATTCCTTTTATTTCTTTTTCTTCTCTGATTGCCATAGCCAGGACTTCTAAAACTATGTTGAATAATAGTGGTGATAGTGGGCACCCTTGTCTTTTTCTTGATCTTAGAGGGAGTGCTTTCAGTTTTTCACAATTCAGAATAATGCTTGCTGTGGGTTTATTGTATATGGCCTTTATGGCCATATGTTGAGGAAGGTCCATTCTATGCCCATTTTTTTGAGGAGTTTCTATCATAAATTGGTGCTGAATTTTGTCAAAGGCTTTTTCTGCATCTGTTGAGATTATCATATGATTTTTTATCTTTCAGTTTGTTAATATGTATATCACAGTGATTGATTTGCTTATATTGAAGAATCCTTGCATCCCAGGGATAAACCCAACTTGATCATGGTGTATGATCATTTTACTGTGCTATTGAAATCCATTTGCTAGAATTTTGTTGAGGATTTTTGCATATATGTTCATCAGTAATATTGGCCTGTAATTTTCTTTTTTGTGTGTTGTCTTCATCTGGTTTGGTATCAGGGTGATAGTGTGTCACAGTCTTTGTAGACCAAGACCTGGGGACTGGAGTTGATGAGAAGAGGGATGCAGGGGACCCAAGTCTCAAGTGAAACAAGGGTGCTTTATTTGTAGAAACACATATTTATATATCTTCATACAAGGAAGCTTTAGGCAGTAAAAAAAAAAAACAAACACTGAGCAAAAACAAAGCCAAACAAATAACAATCTTCAAAGGGCCAGAAAGCATTCCATATCCTGAGTAAGAGGGGCATAACTGAATAGATTACATTTAAGTAAGGTCATTGAAGGGAGTCACTGAAAGGAATCCAAACAGGTGCCCTTTCTCATGATCACAGTCCTAAGAACTGCGTGCAGCTCTGCTCGTTCCTGTTTTCCAGGAACTGATGAGGAATAGAGAATCCTTGAGAAATGGCACACAAAAGAAAAGAATAATATATTGGATCCCTTAAAGATGAACGTCCCCTGACAATAGTGGCCTTGTAGAATGAGTTTGGAAGTGTTTTATCCTCTGCAATTTTTTGAAAGAGTTTTAGAAGGATAGGCATTAACTATTCTCTAAATGTTTGATAGAATTCACCCGTGAAGCCCTTTGGCCCTGGGCTTTTGTTTTCTGGGAGATTTGTGATCACAGTCTTTTTTTTTTACTGCTTGTAATTGGCTCATTCATAATTTCTTTTTTTTTTTCCTGGTTCAGACTTGGAAGATTGAGCTTTTCTAAGAATCTCTCCATTTTTTCTATGTTGTGAAAAGACAGGAAGCAAAAAGCAAAGGAGAAAAGGAAAGATGTACCTATTTGAATGCAGAGTTCCAAAGAATAGCCAGGAGAGATAAGAAAGCCTTCCTCAGCGATCAATACAAGGAAATAGAGGGAAATAATAGAATGGGAAAGACTAGAGATCTCTTCAAGAAATTTAGAGATACCAAGGGAACATTTCATGCAAAGATGGGCTCAGTAAAGGACAGAAATGGTAGGGACCTAACAGAAGCAGAAGATATTAAGAAAAGATAGCAAGAATACACAGAAGAACTGTACAAAAAAGATCTTTATGACCCAGATAATCACAATGGTGTGATCACTCACCTAGAGCCAGACATCCTGGAATGTGAAGTCAAGTCGGCCTTAGGAAGCATCACTATGAACAAAGCTAGTGGAGGTGATGGAATTTCAGTTGAGCTATTTCAAATCCTGAAAGATGATGCTGTGAAAGTGCTGCACTCAATATGCCAGCAAATCTGGAAAACTCAGCAGTGGCCACAGGACTGGAAAAGGTCAGTTTTCATTCCAATCCCAAAGAAAGGCAATGCCAAAGAATGCTCAAACTACCGCACAATTGCACTTATCTCACACGCTAGTAAAGTAATGCTTAAAATTCTCCAAGCCAGGCTTCAGCAATACATGAACCATGAACTTGCAGATGTTCAAGCTGGTTTTAGAAAAGGCAGAGGATCCAGAGATCAAATTGCCAACATCTGCTGAATCATCGAAAAAGCAAGAGAGTTCCAGAAAAACATCTATTTCTGCTTTATTGGCTATGCCAAAGCCTTTGACTGTGTGGATCACAATAAACTGTGGAAAATTCTGGAAGAGATTGGAATACCAGACCACCTGACCTGCCTCTTGAGAAACCTGTATACAGGTCAGGAAGCAACAGTTAGAACTGGACATGGAACAACAAACTGGTTCCAAATAGGGAAAGGAGTACATCAAGGCTGTATATTGTCACCTTGCTTATTTAACTTATATGCAGAGTACATCATGAGAAATGCTCGGCTGGAAGAAGCACAAGATGGAATCAAGGTTGCCGGGAGAAATATCAGTAACCTCAGATATGCAGATGATACTACCCTTATGGCAGAAAGTGAAGAAGAACTAAAGAGCCTCTTGATGAAAGTGAAAGAGGAGAGTGAAAAAGTTGGCTTAAAGCTGAACATTCAGAAAACTAAGATCATGGCATCCGGTCCCATTACTTCATGGCAGATAGATGGGGAAACAGTGGAAAGAGTGGCTGACTTTATTTTTCTGGGCTCCAAAATCACTGCAGATGGTGATTGCAGCAAAGAAATTAAAAGATGCTTACTCCTTGGAAGGAAAGTTATGACCAACCTAGATAGCATATTGAAAAGCAGAGACATTATTTTGCCAACAAGGTCCATCTAGTCAAGTCTATGGTTTTTCCAGTGGTCATATATGGATGTAAGAGTTGGACTATAAAGAAAGCTGAGCACTGAAGAATTGATGCTTTTGAACTGTGGTGTTGGAGAAGACTCTTGAGAGTCCCTTGGACTGCAAGGAGATCCAACCAATCCATCCTAAAGGAGATCAGTCCTAGGTGTTCATTGGAAGGACTGATGTTGAGGCTGAAACTCAAATACTTTGGCCACCTCATGTGAAGAACTGACTCATTGGAAAAGACCCTGATGCTGGGAAAGATTGAGGGCAGGAGGAGAAGGGGACGACAGAGGATGAGATGGTTGTATGGCATCATCGACTGGATGGACATGGGTTTGGTGGACTCCAGGAGTTGGTGATGGACAGGAAGGCCTGGCGTGCTGTGGTTCACGGGGTTGCAAAGAGTCGGACACGACTGAGCAACTGAACTGAACTGAACTGTCCATTTTATTGACATATTGTTGCTTGTAATAGTCTCTTATGATAATTTGCATTTCTGCATTGTCTGTTGCAACCTCTCCTTTTTCATTTCTAATTTTGTTGATTTGACTCCTCTTTTTTTCTTGATGAGTCTGGTTAAAATTTGTCAACTTTGCTTGTCTTCTCAAAGAACAAGCTTTTAGTTTTATTAATCTTTTCTATTGTTTTCTTCATTTCTTTTTCATCTATTTCTGCTCTGATCTTTATGATTTCTTTCCTTCTAATTTTGTTGTTGTTGTTCTTCTTCTTTTCCCAGTTGTTTTAGGTGTAAACTTAGGCTGCCTGTTCAATGTTTTTCTTGTTTCTTGAGGTAAGATTGTATTGCTATAAACTTCCCTCTTAGAACTGCTTTTGTTGCACCCCATAGGTTTTGAGTTGTTGTGTTTTCATTGTCAATTGTTTCTAGGAATTTTTTATTTCCCTTTTGATTTCTTCAGTAACCTGTTCGTTATTTAGAAATGCATTGTGTAATCTCCGTGTTTTGTGTTTTTTACAGTTTTTTTTTCCCCTGTATTTGATATCCAGTCTCATAGCATTGTGGTCAGAAAAGATGCTTGATATGATTTCAGTTTTCTCAGATTTACTGAGATTTGATTTGTGACCCCAGATGTGATCTACCCTGGAGAATATTCCTTGTGCACTTGAGAAGAAAGTGTATTCTTCTGCATTTGGATGGAATGTCCTGAAGATATAAATTAGATCCATCTGGCATGATGTGTCATTTAAGGCTTGTGTTTCCTTATTAATTTTCTGTTTTAATGATCAGGTCACTGGTGTAAGTGGGGTGTTAAAGTCCCCTCCTATTATTGTGTTACTGTCAATTTCTCCTTTTATATCTGTTAGTGTTTGTATTGAGGTGTGCCTATGTTGGGGGCATAAATATTTATAATTGTTATGTCTTCCTCTTGGATTGATCCTTTGATCATTATGTAGTGTCCTTCCTTATCTCTTGTAATATTCTTTATTTTAAGGTCTATTTTGTCTGATATGAGGATTGCCACTTTGGCTTTCTTTTGATTTCCATTTACATGGAATACGTTTTTCCATCCTCTCACTTTCAATCTGTATGTGTCTCTAGGTCTGAAGTGGATCTCTTGTAGACAGCATATATATGGGTCTTGTTTTTGTAACCATTCAGCCAGTCTGTGTCTTTTGGTTGGAGTGTTTTATCCATTTACATTTAAAGTAATTTTTGATATATATGTTCCGTTTTCTTAATTGCTTGGGGTTTGTTTTTGTAGGTCTTTTTCTTCCCTTTTGTTTCCTGTTTATAGAAGTCCCTTTAACATTTATTGCAAGGCTGGTTTAGTGGTACTAAATTCTAACTTTTACTAGTCTGTAAAACTTTTGATTTATCCATCAATTTTTAATGAATTCTTTTCTGGATAGAGTAGTCTTGGTTGTAGATTTTTCCCTTTCAGTAATTTGAATATATCCTGCCATTCCCTTCTGGCCTGCAGAGTTTCTTCTGAAAGATCAGCTATTATTCATACGGGGTTTCCCTTGTATGCTACTTGTTGCTTTTCCCTTGCTGCTTTTAATATTCTTTCTTTGTGTTTAACCTTTGTTAGTTTGGTTATTATGTGTCTTGATGTGTTTCTCCTCAGGTTTATCCTCTATGGGACTCTCTGCCCTTCTTGGACTTGACTGACTATTTCCTTCCCCATGCTGGGGAATTTTTTTTACTATAATCGCTTCAAAAATTTTTTCATATGCTTTCTTTTTCTCTTCTTTTTCTGGGACCCCCATAATTTGAATGTTGGTGTGTTTGATATTATCCCAGAGGTTTCTGAGACTGTCCTCAGTTCTTTTCATTTTTTTCCTTTATTCTGCTTTTCAGCAGTTATTTCCACCATTCTGTCTTCCAGCTCACTTATCTGTTCTTTTGCCTCTGATATTCTGCTATTGATTCCTTCTAGAGTATTTTTAATTTCAGTAATTGTGTTGTTCATCTCTGTTTGTTTATTCTTTATTTCTTCTAGGTTCTTGTTAAATGTGTTAATTGATTCCTGCATTTTCTCCATTCCGTTTTTGAGGTTTGGGATCATCTACACTATCATTAGATCTTCCTGGTGGCTCCGACGGTAAAGCGTCTGCCTGCAATGTGGGAGACCTGGGTTCAATTCCTGGGTCGGGAAGATCCCCTGGAGAAGGAAATGGCAATCCACTGCAGCACTCTTGCCTGGAAAATCCCATGGACAGAGGAGCCTGATAGGCCACAGTCCATGGGGTCGCAAAGAGTTGGATACAACTGAGCAACTTCACTTTCATACTATCATTACTCTGAATTCTTTTTCAGGTAGTTTGCCTATTTCCTCTTCATTTATTTGGACTTGTGTGTTTCTAGGCTGTTCCTTCATTTGCATAATATTTCTCTGCCTTTTCTTTTTTTTTTTAACTTATTGTGTTTGAGGACTCCTTTTCCTAGGTTTTAAGATCAAATTCTTTCTTCCTTTGGTTTCTGCAGGTAAGGTTGGTCCAGTGGTTTCTGTAGGCTCCATGTAGGCTGTGATCTGTGTTTGTGTTCTGGTGGGAAAGGTGAGGTTTTTTTGTTTTTTTTTTTAAACCTCTGATGGACAGGGCTGTATGAGGTGGTAATGCTGTATGCTGAGGATTAGGCGTGTATCTGCCTTTGTTGTTTGGATGAGGTGTCCTGCACTGAGTGTTGCCGGCGGTTGGCTGGTGCCAGGTTTTGTATACTGGTGGATGCCTGTGTGGGAGTTCTTGCTAATTAATGCACCCTAGGGTTAGGAGTTCTCTGGCGGTCTAGGGTCTTGGAGTCAGCACTCCTCCTCCAAAGGCTCAGGGCCCAATCTCTGGCCAAGGAATGGAGATTCCACAAGTGGTTTGTTATGGCATTAAAGGGGATTAAAACAAACACACAAAAAGAAAAAAGAAAAGGCAAACCCCAGACAAATGGCAAATACAAAATCAGGCAAATAATAGCAAAAATAATGAAATATACACAAATCTATATACACCATTAAAAAAAAAAACCCACAATTTCCCTCACCAAAAAAAAAAAGTACAGTAGATTGGCCCAGCAAGCAAAAGAAACCGAAAATGATATCAACCAGTTAAAAACAAAACTAACTAAAGCACAAACTGGAAAACAAAACGAAATCAAGGTGCCAACTGGGGAATAAAGCAATGAAAACAAAACAAACTACCAAACATGGTGAAAAAAGAAAGAAAGAATAGAAATACAAAGTTAAACAGAGATAGATAAAGAAGATTTACATATATTAAAGAATAACTACAATAGGAAAAGCAAACAAAAGAAAAAATGTAGAAAAAGATAATAAATTTTAAAAATCTTTAAATAAAAAAAAGGAAAGCCCCACAAAACAGCAAAAGGCTAACGTACAGGCAGAAGTATATAAAGGAAATAAAAAGTGTGATTAAGAAAAATAATTCTCAAAAACTTAAATAGATTTAATAGTACTAATAAAATCAACAATTATAGCAACGGAGGGGGAAAAAAGAAAAAAAAATCCAGAAGCAACTACAGAACTAGTCAACATAAAAAAATAATAAAGGTTTTTCTTGAATCTCAGCTGTCATCACACTCCACCTCTCCTCCCTAGGATGCCCTTCAATATTGGGCTGATCTCTGGACCTGCTGTGGGGGCTGCTCAGACTCTAATCTGGTTCTGCTCCTATGTGTTCTTGCCTCCAGTATCCACACCTGCCAGAACTATTGCATTTTTTGTGTGTGGGAACACTCAGTGTCCTTTTATATACTCCATAGACACAGAGTCTGCCTAGTTGATTGTGTGGACTTAACCTGCAGCTTATACAGCTGGTGGAAAGGTTTTGGGTCCTCTTCCTTAGCCACACTGCCCCTGGGTTTCAATTGTGGTTTTATCTCCACCTCTGCATGTACTTTGGCCACCTCATGCGAAGAGTTGACTCATTGGAAAAGACTCTGATGCTGGGAGGGATTGAGGGCAGGAGGAGAAGGGGACGACAGAGGATGAGATGGCTGGATGGCATCACCAACTCGATGGATGTGAGTTTGAGTGAAGTCCAGGAGATGGTGATGGACAGGGAGGCCTGGCATGCTGCAATTCATGGGGTCACAAAGAATGGGACATTACTGACAGACTGAACTGAACTGAACTGAACTGCATGTGAGTCATCCACAGGCCTTTACTCCTGAGGCTTCCCTGGAGGACTTGGGTCTGCCCCAGTGAGGCCCAGGTATGGAGGTGGCACAGCTGCTTGGTTCACAGGGGCTCTGGTAGCACCAGGTATTCAGGAGAGCCAGTGGCTAGGTCAGCAGGAAATAGTACTCTTAGGGTTTTTTATAGCCTTTTATCACACTGTCCCAGGGGGATTGAGTGTGAATGTGGTGGGGTTGCTTGGATCACGGGGATCCCGGCAGTGCCAGGTTCTCAGGGGGGCCAGTGGCTATTGTCACGAGATACGGTGCGCTATTAGGGCTTTTTCTAGCCTCTGGCTGCTTTGCGCCAGTGAGAGTTGAGCATGGAGGTGGTGCAGCTGCTTGGATCTTGAGGACCCTGGTGGTACCAAGTCTGTATCTTGGGGACCCTGATGGTGCCAAGTCTGTTTGTGTCCTGGGGACCCTGGCAGTGCTAAGTGTGTGCCAGCTGCCTTAGCCGCAGAAGCTGTAACCCTATCAGAGTCTCTTTCTAGTCTCTGGCAGCTGGCAGTCAGAGGGCCTCTGACTGGTCCTGCTCTGTTGCTTGGTGCATCAGGTGCTTAAAGGACAGCCTCTTTGTGGTCCTCATTGTTCAGCTACTGGTGCTGCTCTGTGGGGAGAGAGAGGCTACAGTAATGGTTCCACCCACTGCACAGGACTCAGCAGTATTGCCCTGCCTCCAGTGGCTACCTGGTTTTCCTCCACAGGCATTTTCCATGTGATCTCCCCCATTACGTCCCCTCAGGCTGTCTCCATGCAATCAATAGCAGACCTTGCCCTGAGACTGCTCTCCAATCCCTACGCGTCATCTCCCAGCCACTATGCTTTCTAGGGGACTTGCATCCTTGTCTGGGGTATGTATGGCTATGACAAGGACTCTATGTGTGATTCTTATTCCATTCAGACTGCCACAGATGAGCTGCTACAGTCAGTCTCAGCCTCAGATGCTTTCCCTCTGTCCTGGACAGTTGCCCCAGTGTGGGGATCTGACCCCTGTTTCAGTTCTCCACCTTCCAGGTGCAGATCCAGTCTTGCTCACTCTCCTCTTCTCCCCCTGCTTCCTTCATCCCACTGAATTCTGCGTGCTCTATATGTTCTTTTCCAGTAGTCAGGTGCTCCTGCCTGCTCTCTGCTGGTGTTCTGCAAGATCTTTTGTCTCTGAAGGTGTATTCTTGATGTATTTATGGAGAGAGATATAATCCACGTCTGCCTACTCCTCCACCATCTTGTTCTCCCTTGCTGTTTCCTTCTGCAGGGAATCTTCTCAACCCTGGGATTGAACCTGTGTCTCCTGCGTTGGCAGACAGATTCTTTACCACTGAGCCACCAGGGAAGCCCCTGGCAATTGTATTGGGTTGGTCAAAAAGTTTCTTTGGGTTTTTCCATAACACTGTACCAAAAACCCTGAGTGAAATTCTTGGCCAACCCAATATATTCTCCTGACAGATCAGCTGTTGTCCATATTGTTTTCCTGTAGTCCTCTCCATTTCTGGTTTATTTCATGGCATTGTGGATTTGTTTTGCTGTTCTTTAAAGTTTAAATCCCATTTTTAGCCACTCATGGTTTAATTTAACTTGGTAGACCCCTGAACCCTTGTGGTAGGCTGAACAGTGCCCTCCTCAAAGATGCCCACATCCTAATCCCCAGAACCTGTCAAAGACACAAAAAATAATTGCAGGTGTGATCAAGTTAAAGATTTTGAGATGGGGAGATGATCCTGGATTACCTGGGTGAGCCTTAAATGTGATCACAAGGATGCTTGTAAGAGGGAAGCTAGAAGATCAAATGAGGAAGTAGGAGATGTGATGATGGAAGGGAGAGATTGGTGGGATTCAAGGAAGAAGTTGTGAGCCAAGTAGTGTAGGCAGCCTCGGGAGCTGAAAAGCAGGAGATTCAGATTCTCCCTTGAAGTTCTAGAACGAACCACCTCTGCCGACACCTTGACTTCAACCCAGGCAAAGCAATTTTGGGTTTCTGACCTCCAGATCTGTAAGAGAAAAACATTATCTTGTTTTGAGCACTGAGTAATTTGTGGTAATTTGTTACAGTGGTGACTGAAGAGGTCTTTGGGGCCTAGGAAAGAAAACAACAGTTTCAAAGGCCCTTGATGAATCATCTAACTTCGGAGAAAACAAAACAGAACTTTAGGTCCCGCCCTGATGCTCCACGCTGGTTGCATCTATCTGGGACTTATCACCCCCTGTCAAGAAAGACAATGCCAAAGAATGCTCAAATTACAGCACAATTGCACTCATCTCACATGCTAGTAAAGTAATGCTCAAAATTCTCCAAGCCAGGCTTCAGCAATATGTGAACCATGAACTTCCAGAAGTTCAAGCTGGTTTTAGAAAAGGCAGAGGAACCAGAGACCAAATTGCCAACATCCTCTGGATCATCGAAAAAGCAAGAGAGTTCCAGAAAAACATTTATTTCTGCTTTATTGACTATGCCAAAGCCTTTGACTGTGTGGATCACAATAAACTGGAAAATTCTGAGAAATGGGAATACCAGACCACCTTACCTGCATCTTGAGAAATTTGTATGCAGGTCAGGAAGCAACAGTTAGAACTGGACATGGAACAACAGACTGGTTCCAAATAGGAAAAGAAGTTCATCAAGGCTGTATATTGTCACCTTGCTTATTTAAATTATATGCAGAGTACATCATGAGAAACACTGGACTGGAATAAGCACAAGCTGGAATCAAGATTGCCGGGAAAATAACAATAACCTCAGATATGCAGATGACACCACCCTTATGGCCGAAAGTGAAGAGGAACTAAAAAGCCTCTTGATGAAGGTGAAAGAGGAGAGTGAAAAAGTTGGCTTAAAACTCAACATTCAGGGAACGAAGATCATGGCATCTGGTCCCATCACTTCATGGGAAATAGATGGGGAAACAGTGGAAACAGTGTCAGACTTTATTTTTCTGGGCTCCAAAATCACTGAAGATGGTGACTGAAGCCATGAAATTAAAAGACACTTACTCCTTGGAAGAAAAGTTATGACCAACCTAGATAGCATATTGAAAAGCAGAGGCATTACTTTGCCAACAAAGGTCCGTCTAGTCAAGGCTATGGTTTTTCCAGTGGTCATGTATGGATGTGAGAGTTGGACTGAGAAGAAAGCTGAGCACTGAAGAATTGATGCTTTTGAACTGTGGTGTTGGAGAAGACTCTTGAGAGTCCCTTGGACTGCAAGGAGATCCAACCAGTCCATTCTGAAGGAGATCAGCCCTGGGTGTTCTTTGGAAGGAATGATGCTAAAGCTGAAGCTCCAGTACTTTGGCCACCTCATGTGAAGAGTTGACTCATTGGAAAAGACTCTGATGCTGGGAGGGATTAGGGGCAGGAGGAGAAGGGGACAGCAGAGGATGAGATGGCTGGATGGCATCACTGACTCAATGGACGTGAGTCTGAGTGAACTCCGGGAGTTGGTGATGGACAGGGAGGCCTGACCTGCTGCGATTCATGGGGTCGCAAAGAGTCGGACATGACTGACTGACTGAACTGAACTGAACTGATATAGGAGGGAGTCTGTTGTAGTGGACATGGGTAAAAAGCTGGCGGGGTTAAGGGGAGAGCAGGGGTAGAATGAGAGCTGAGGGTTGAGGAGAAAGGCATGTAGGACCTGTACCCTGGAAGGGGGAAGGGAGAGGAAAGCCCGATGTGATAGTAAGTCTCGGAAGGTGTGTAGAGAACAGACTGTTAAAGGGGCATATCTAGAGAGTTTATTTGCTTCAGGTACGAGGGCTGCGATAGCAGCCATGGCCTGTATACAGGGAGGCCACCTGTTGGTCACAAGCTGTTTTGATAGATAGGCTATGGTAGCCCAGGTGTCTCCGGCCCACTGACACAGAAGTCCCAGGGCCTGTCCTTGGTTGGAATGGGCAAAAAGAAAGAATGATCTGGTGTGATCTGGCAGGTGGAGAGTTGGCACTCGGAGGAGGCTCTGGGTGAGCTGGCAAAGAGGATTGGCCAGAAAAGGAGGGGTTAAAAAGGGGCTTATCCAGACATCCTTTAGTTGCCTCACAGTGTGGCTTTGCAATGAGGGAGAAGTTAGGGATCCAGATACAGATAGGTTTAGGAGGCTGAGGATAGACAGGAGTTCCCTTTTCGTTTTTGGAGGTGGACAGTTAATAAAGGCCTGGAGTCTATCTGGGGGAATAGTTATTTGTTGATGGGATATGGAGAGCCCCAGGTAGGTGACATTTGTCTGGGCTATTTGGGCTTTAGATTGGGATACTCGATAACCCCAGGATCCCAGGGCCCCAAGGGGTTTGGTAGTATGTTGGAGGCAGAGTTTTCGGGTTGGGCTACAAAGGAGGATGTCATCTACGTATTGGAAGAGATGACTTGGGGCTAGGTCAGGTGTCTGTAGGTCCTTTTGTAAAGCCTGTCCAAAAAAGTGAGGACTGTCTCTGAACCCCTGGGGGAGAACTGTCCATGTTAGTTGTTGGGAAACGTGAGTCTTGGGGTCTTGCCAGGTGAAGGTCAAAAGGGGTTGGGAGAGGGGATGGAGGGGGATGGTGAAAAAGGCATCTTTGTGATCTAATACCGTGAAGTGGGTTGCAGTCGGGGGTATGGTAGACAGCAGGGTGTAAGGGTTAGGGACTACTGGGAATGTCGGTGTGATGGCCTCATTGACTTTTCACAGATCCTGGACCAGTCTCCAAGAGTTTGGTACCTTCCTTACTGCCAGAATAGGGGTGTTGTGTGGTGAATGGGTAGGAATTAAGATAGAGGCTTGAAGAAGACGGTCTATGACAGGCTTAAGTCCCTTGTGGGCCTCCGGGGTGAGAGAGTACTGTTGTTGGGTGACTATAGTCGAGGGGTCTTTTAGGGTAATGTGGACTGGGGGGTGATGTTCGGCTATGGATGGGTGATCAGTGTTCCAGACTTGGGGGATTAAGGTGGGTAGATCCAAGGGAAGGTCAGGGGTGAGGGATAGGGACTGTCCAGGGGCCATCTGCATGCAGAATATAGACTGTTACGAGGGGTGGTATGGCAATAAAGACCCCCAATTTGGATAACAAATCTCTCCCTAGGAGTGCCATTGGGCACTGAGGCATTATGAGGAATGAGTGTATAAGGGTCGATTTTCTAAATTGACAGAGTAATGGAGGGCTGATTTTTGGCTTTAGGGGAACTCCAGAGACCCCCTTGATTGTGACTTCTGAGTCTTGAGTTGGACCAGAGTAGGAAGTTAAGAGAGAGAAAGTGGCTCCAGTGTCTACCATAAAAGAGGTCTTTTTTCCAGCCACTACCCTGTCTACCCTAAGTTCCGAGCTCATGTTCAGGTCATGGGCCAGGGGCCTGGAACCCGGGCCCCATCATTGGAACAACTGTAGTAGGGTTGGGCTGGGGTTCTGGGGAGAAGTGGAGATTTCCCCAGGGGTGCCAGGGCATCCCTGTGGACATCCCACTCTCCAGGTCTGGGAGGTGGGGACCTCCCCAGGGGTGCCAGGGTGTGGGGGGACAGTGCATCTTCCAGTGTCCCCATTGGCCACAAGTTGGGCATGCTTTTGTGGGGGGCCGCGGGTTTGGGCATGCCTTTGCCCAGTGTCCTGACTGGATGCATCGGAAGCAGGATTCGGGGGGTTCTTAAGCCCTGTTCTGGGATGACTTGCGCCAGGCTGATCTCTTCACTTAATTGCTGCCGCCAAAAAGGCATATTTAGCTTTTCTCTCACGTTCTTTTTCTCTCTTAGCCTCCTCCTCCCCATTATTGAACACCTTGAAGGCAACTTCTAGAAGGTCTCTTTGGGGAGTCTCAGGGCCTTTTTCTAGTTGTCGAAGAAGTTTGCATCTGATATCAGGGGCTGACTGGCTGATGAATTGAATGTGAAGGTAGAGTAATCTGGCGGGGGTGGTGATATCTAGGTTGATATACTTCTGGTCTGCCTCTGTGAGGCGTGCCAAGAATAAGGCTGGACTTTCGTCTGCCCCTTGGGTGATTTCTCTGACTTTATCATAGTTGACATGGATATGAGTATGTTTTGCATTCCTTCTAGAATGCAGGTAATCATATGATTGAGTCTCCTGATACCTGGGTCACCGGGCTGGTAAGTCCAGTGGGGATGAGGCACCGCCTCATCAGCACCTGGGCTCTCCCGGTCTTGGTCATGTGAATGATCAGCATGGGCTTTTGCCACTTGTCGGATATGGTCCTTTTTGTCAGGGGTGAGAGTGGCATTTAGGATATAGTAGACGTCACTCCATGTGAGGTTATAGGCCTGGGAGAGCCTCAGGAATTCTTTTCTCTATCTGGTAGGATTTTCAGAAAATGATCCTAACTTTTCTTCTATCTGGCTCATATCTGACAATGAAAATGGACTCGGGTGGGGCCCTCTGGTCTTGCCATCTCTCTCAGGGAAACATGTGCGGCAGCGGGGGAAGGAAGGGGGTAGGGGGAGTCGGGGAGATGGGGTAGCGGGGTGGAGGGGGAGTCAGGAGAGGTAGAGCCAGTAGGTGAGTTGGATGAAGGGGAAGGAGAGGGTTGGAGGGTGGCGGGTAGGGAGGGGTCTCGTCTGTGGGTTGAACTCCGGGGGGCGGGCGCAGAAGGTCACGGTCTGTGGTTAGTTGATGAAGAAGAGCCCTTTTACTTGGGAGGCAAGGTGCATAGAAGGACCTCGTGGGTGGAGCAGGCCTTGTATAGGGAGGGCCTGCTCCGAAGGGCCCAAAAGGCTAGCTTGGGCATAGGGGACCTCCGACCACTTGCCATTCCGTTTAAGAAGTCTGTGAGATTTTGAAGAATGTTAAAGTCAAATGTGCCAGCTTCAGGCCAGCGGTCTTGATTGTCTAATTGGTGTTGAGGCCAAATCTGTGTACAGAGTTTTTTTAAACGGTTAGCTTTGAGTTCAGTGAGTGAGAGTGGTTTGAGATTTTTGAGAACACAGATCAGAGGGGAATCTTTTGGGACAGATTAGCCAGACCCCGTAATTGAAAAGCAAGCGGAGGCTCCTATTGAGAGCTCGAGTCGTCACCCATAGTCACAATAGGAGTTATGAGAAGAGAGGTCTGTGTCGAGGTGGAGCGTCCCCCACCGTCGCCTATAGAGTGGCCCTGGGCTGGGGGTCCCCAGGACCCAGACAGGACTGAGTTCTAGGCTGCCTTTAGAACATCGTCCGGATCTTACCTTAATCTAGGGGCTGGCTTGAGTGGAGTGTTGCATGTAGAGCAGTCGAATGGCAAGAGTTTTCTCTTCGGGAGGTCGTCAGAGAGAAAGAGAGGGAGAGGGAGTAGAGCTGAGGCCTGGGGGTACGCAAAGCACCAATAAAGCCTTAGGCCAAGGCTTGCAGTGCTCACAAAGGCACTAGGCGTCCCTGAGGGGAACTTGAGCCCTGGCAGAAAAGTGAGCTCAGCAGATGTTCACGCTCCTAGACTCCGGGAAAAGGGAAAACAATGAGAGTGAGGGAGAGTGAAAGAGAGTGAGCCGAGTGCCTCGCCTCTTTCCAGGTTTCAGCACGAAGAATGTAAGGTATAGTTCGGGCCAAGGCAGAAAGAGGAAAGATGACCTCAACAGAAGTAGGTTACCTTCATTCATGCAAGGAGGGGCAACAGTCGGCCTAGCGACCAGGCTGAGAGGGATAAGGGAGGCTCCATACTTATAGGGAGGTTTGTGGAAGCGATAAGGGAAACGTTAATCAGATGGGATGTTTTGGGTATTCTTTAGTTGAGATGGCATTTGTGGTTGGGCAGGGGGTGAAAAGTCTTCTGGGCAGGTGTAGGGGGTGAAAGGTTTCCAGACAGGGGGTGATAATTTCCAGATAGATGCAACCAGCCTGGAGCCTCAGGGCAGGACCTGAAGTTCTGTTTTATTTTCTCCGAAGTTAGATGATTCAGCAAGGGCCTTTGAAACTGTTGTTTTCTTTTCTAGGCCCAAAAGACTCCTTCACACGGAACCTTCTACAACCTGACTCCAGAAGAAATTGATTTCTTCACTCTCATTCTCTACATCATTTTACATCCTAATGAACACTGTTCCTCCTCAGATTCAAACAACCACCAACTTGGGTCCTTTTTCCCCTTGCCCTGACTGGCCTCTCCCTGTCTTTCTAACTATAATAGCACTCTTAATCTTAATCCTTGCTATAGGCCTAGTAACTGCCTCCCCTCAGGACTGGCCACGTACCGTTCATCTTTCCATGGGTATCGCCTACATTGCTAGCTGTGTTATACTCCTCGGGTGCTCTTTCCTCTGCACTGCCTAACTGACAGCCCCATGACTCCTCTGTTCCTTATCCTTGCTGCACTCCCCAGCCTTCTGGCTACTCCCTGCCCCTGCTCTGACATTTATTCCTATGTACATTCCTCATGTTATAATACAGCTCCAAAACCATGCACCATGAACCTCGGCGGTGGGAAGTCCAAATCCCTACTCACTGTTAAAGTACAAAAGAGAGGGAGTTTCGTGAGTACCTGCCATAAGCCAAATGGAAGAAACATATGTTTCTATCCCATTACCCACTGGGGGTACTCAGATGGGGGCGGGGTACTAGATCAAAATCGGGAAAAGAAGCAAGAACAAGTCATAAAGAACATAATTTCCCTGTTATAAGCGACCCCTGAGCCTTATAAATGCCTAGACTTCCTTTCCCAATTACGGGAGGTCTCCTAAAACCTCCCTCTGGCAACCAACACCTTACCTGCCTTCTCAACTCTTCCTTCCAATTCTTCCAGTACACACAACACACATCCCAGTATTGGATATGCATGTCACTGGCTCTCTCACCACACATAGCAATTCCTTTACCTTCAACCTGGCTGCGAGAGGGCAACTATACCTCCCCCTGCTTATTTAACTTATATGCAGAGTACATCATGAGAAACACTGGGCTGGAAGAAGCACAAGCTGGACTCGAGATTGCTGGGAGAAATATCAATAACCTCAGATATGCGGGTGACACTACCCTTATGGCAGAAAGTGAAGAGGAACTAAAAAGCCTCTTGATGAAAGTGAAAGTGGAGAGTGAAAAAGATAGCTTAAAGCTCAACATTCAGAAAACGAAGATCATAGCATCCGGTCCCATCACTTCATGGGAAATAGATGGGGAAACAGTGGAAACAGTGTCAGACTTTATTTTTTTGGGCTCCAAAATCACTGCAGATGGTGACTGCAGCCATGAAATTAAAAGACACTTACTCCTTGGAAGGAAAGTTATGACTAACCTAGATAGCATATTCAAAAGCAGAGACATTACTTTGCCAACAAAGGTTCATCTAGTCAAGGCTATGGTTTTTCCTGTGGTCATGTATGGATGTGAGAGTTGGACTATGAAGAAGGCTGAGTGTGGAAGAATTGATGCTTTTGAATTGTGGTGTTGGAGAAGACTCTTGAGAGTCCCTTGGACTGCAAGGAGATCCAACCAGTCCATTCTGAAGATCAGCCCTGGGATTTCTTTGGAAGGAATGATGCTAAAGCTGAAACTCCAGAACTTTGGCCACCTCATGCGAAGAGTTGACTCATTGGAAAAGACTCTGATGCTGGGAGGGATTGGGGGCAGGAGGAGAAGGGAATGACAGAGGATGAGATGGCTGAATGGCATCACTGACTCAATGGACATGAGTCTGGGTGAACTCCAGGAGTTGGTGATGGACAGGGAGGCCTGGCGTGCTGCGATTCGTGGGGTCACAAAGAGTTGGACTCGACTGAGTGACTGAACTGAACTGATACCTCCCCTTCCCAACAAAAAACTACACAACTCATTGGGCCAGTCTCTGACAATGTCCTACTCTCAGCCTCTTCAAACCTAAGCTATATTAACTACTCTAGTCCCAACTACACTGGTCTTGCAAACTCTGCTCCCTCCTTCTGTTCCACGTGGGTTCTCTGGAACAGCACAAATAATTGGACCAATCCAGGAATCTTCATTCTCTGTGGGACCTATGCATATTCATGTCTCCTGTTGGACCCCCCTGGACCTTACATCTTGGTCTTCCTGATCCCGGGTCTAATATTCCTCAAAGAAGAAGAGATAGAACAAATAGTCTACCCCCAAGGGGAACTTTCCCACAGAAAAAGAGGAGCTGTCATAGCCCCCCTCCTGATTAGGACTGGCATAGCAGCAGCCCTAGGCACCAGGATTGGAGGCATCTCGACCTCTGCCCATTTCTACTACAAGCTGTCCCAAGAACTTAATGAAGACATGGAGCAGGTAGTGGAGCCCTTCATTTCAATTCAAAGACAAATTAACTCATTAGCTTCTGTGGCCCTTCAAAATAGGCGAGCCCTGGACCTTCTCACCACAGAAAAGGGAGGGACCTGCCTTTTCCTAGGAGAGGACTGCTGCTATTTTGTTAATGAAACGGACATACTCCAGGGCAGAGTCAAAGAACTTAGAGACAGAATTGAATGCCACAGAAAAGAGTTACAAAACCTTTACAGTCCCCAAAACCTGTTCCAACAAGTCCTCCCTTGGTTGCTCCCTTTCCTGGCACCACTGGTACTTATCATTCTATTCCTCTTATTTGGACCCTGTCTCTTCAATCTCTTTCAAAGGTTTCTCCAAGAACAGATCCAGGCCATCTCTTGAGATCAGGTCAAGACCATTCTTCTCAAGAGCCTCACCCCAAGCTCAGAAAAAGGAGACTCTGGGCCCTAGGATGATCCTCCATTCCAGACCCAAAATCATCACCCCTATCCAGCATGAAGTAGCCAGAGAGATACGGTGCCCTTTTCCCCATTTTTTTATGATTTCAGGGTCTGGAATGAAGGAGTCTGTTGGGCCTAGAAAAGAAAACAACAGTTTCAAAGGCCCTTGATGAATCATCTAACTTCGGAGAAAACAAAACAGAACTTTAGGTCCCACTCTTATGCTCCAGGTTGGTTGCATCTATCTGGGACTTATCACCCCCTGTCCGGAAACCTTCCACCCCCTACACCTGCCCAGAAAACTTATCACCCCCTGCCCAACTACAAATGCCATCTCAACTAAAGAATACCCAAAACATCCCATCTGATTAACGTTTCCCTTATCGCTTCCACAAACCTCCCTATAAATATGGAGCCTCCCTGATCCCTCTCTGCGCTCAGCCTGGTCCTTAGGCCAACTGTTGCCCCTCCTTGCATGAATGAAGGTAACCTACTTCTGTTGAGGTCGACTTTCCTCTTTCTGCCTCAGCCTGGACTGTACCTTACAGTGACAGGAAATGAATAGTCTTCTACTTGTGTAACCAGTTTCTGGGTGTAAGGGGAAGGTTAGGACTCAGTATAGATCTGGAATTGCTTATTGACCAGTTCAGGGTGGAGCTGGAAGCACACAAACCTGTCCTACATAAATAGACCAGGGGAGGAGTACACAAAAGGGCTTGAAGCAAGACCTGGACCAAGTGTCTTCCAAGGAGCTGAAGAGACAGCCAGCAGGAGAGGCTAATGGGACTTCCAACTCCAACAGGCCCTACGGTGAGTTTGCACAGGCAAGGGCCACAAAATGTGGATGGAAGTCTGAGCAGCAAATATTTTTAGATATTGGATCCTATCTTGCTTGCATGTGTGTGTGCTTGCTAAGTCTCATCAGTCGTGTCCGACTCTTTGCGACCTTATGGACCGTAGCTTACCAGGCTTCTCTGTCCATGGTGAGAGGGTAACAGGCAGGAAGGCCAGGGGTCTCCAAACGGAGGAAATAGGCTGCAAGTGTCAGACATTTTTATCTCTCTTAAGCGGCAGGAGGAAACAAACTAGTGATATTTTTTTCCCTTCTTTATACAAATTTAAAAGGAGGTTTCTCTTAAAATACTGTGTTGCCATAATGACACCTGGTTCCACCTGAAGTTATCTATTCTCAAACCTGGAGTCAACCAATGCATTTTTCTTATGGAAATGTTTGTCTTAAGTCATGTTAATGTGCTATGCATTTACCCCAGACTCTGTCTTCAAGTTGGTTCTGCCTAATGGCTCAGAACCTACTTGACAAATCATTATGTTATACTTAGTCATTGTTTCCCTAATCTATGTAAACAAAACTATTTGTATGGTAATGTGCTCTTCTACAGAATTCAAGTCATTCATTTTATGGCCCTGGAAGACTTGTCTGGTGCCAAGATTATCCCAAAATACATCTTACGGATGAGGGGCTTGGTGCCATTCTGAGTTTTAAGACATTCCTTTCTTTCATTAACAAACTGCTAGTCACTATATAACATCTAGCTGAAGACTAGCAGGGGGGTACTCTTTCTGCCCCCTTCTGATGCCTATGTCAGAAGCTTTCTCTATCTCCTTTATACTTTAATAAAACTTTATTACACAAAAGCTCTAAGCGATCAAGCCTCATCTCTGGCCCCGGATTAAATTCTTCTCTTCCAGAGGCCAAGAATCCTGGCCTCTTTTCGAGGTTCAGCAACAACCTTTTAGTGGGATTCTCCAGGCAAGAATACTGGAGTATGTTGCCATGCCCTCCTCAGGGGATCTTCCCAACCCAGGGATCGAACACACAAGTCTCATGTCTCCTGCATTGGAAGACAGGTTCTTTACCACTAGCACCACCCAGGAAGCTCTCTATTATTCCCATATTAATAATGGAGAAGAGAATCTCCACAAGGGTGTTGGTCTGGATTTTTTTTTTAATGTTTATTTATTTGTCTGATGGGTCTTAGTTGCACCACATGGGATCTTCATGTGTCATGTGAGAATTTTTGTTGTGCTACACAGACTCTCTAGTTGTGGCACGCAGGTTCAGTAGTTACAGCATGTGGACTTAGCTGCTTCCTTGTGTATGGGATCTTAGTTACCTGATCAGAGATCAAATCTGTGTCCCCTGCATTGCAAGGTGGACTCTTGACCACCAGACTGCCAGGGAAGTCCTAGTCTGGATGTTTTTTGATGTGGGTTACTGGTACCCAGTAAGGAAGAAGGATAGATACAATGGACGAAAATGCCTGCTGGTAGACGAAACAGTAGGTGCTGAATTCTAGGAGGACAGATGAGACTGGAGGTTCCCGGTAAGACTGGGGAATTCATCCACCAAGAGACTGGGGAAAGAAATCATGGGCCTCACTGAATCAGGGCTAGATGTGGTCGAATATTCTGCAAGTAGGTTATTTAGCTTGACAGTTTAGTAATGCTTCACTTATATGGGTATAACCAAAAGTCAGAAAGGATATAAACATTTCATGAGTAGTCAAAAATGAATATTTCAGTGTTTGCATTCTTTGGTTTTAGAACAGCCTCAGAGCTCTTGGTTCAGCTGTCTCCATTCTTCTTGTGCATATAATTCCAAGGAGTGTAATTATTTGATCGCTGACCAACTAGATGAAAAGCAGCAAGAAGCCAGGAAGTGAGGGCACCAAATGGACAATTAAGAAGCAACAGCTGACAGCCTATGTTACAGTTTGTCGTTGTTATTCAGTCACTAAGTTGTGTCCATGTCATTGCAACCCCAGTGATTGTAGCCCACCAGGCTCTTCTGTCCATGGGGTTTTCCAGGCAAGAATACTGGAGTGAGTTGCCATTTCCTTCTCCAGGGGATCTTCCAAGACCAGGAATCGAACCCATGTCTCAAGCATTGGCAGGCAGATTCTTTTACTACTGAGCCATCAGTAGGGAATCATTGACTATTAAAAAGTGAACATACACACTGGTACCTCCAGATGCTCCAGCCTCCCAGCCTTTCCCCAGCACTTCCCAATCTCTTTATAATCTATCAACTAAAGAGTTAACTTCTAGCAGAGCAGAGTTCTCCAGACCCTGCCTTAGCACCAAGTGTCATTTCTGTATCGATTGGTCTTCTGTTGTTGCTGAGTGGCTAAGTCCTGTCCAACTCTTTGCAACATCATAGACTGCAGCAAGCCAGGCTTCCCTGCCCTTTACTATCTCCTGGAGTTTGGTCAAATTCATGTCCATTGAGTCAGTGATGCTATTTAACCATCTCATCCTCTTCTGCCCTCTTCTCCTCCTGCCCTCAGTCTTTCCCAATATCAGGGTCTTTTCCAATGAGTTGGCTCTTCGCATCAGGTGGCCAAAGTATTGGAGATTCAGCTTCGGCTTCAGCATCAGTTCTTCCAATGAATATTTCCTTTAGGATTGACTGGTTCGATCTCCTTGCAGTCCAAGGGACTCTGAAGAGTCTTCTCCAGCACCACAGTTTGAAGTCATCAGTTCTTCAGTGCTCAGTCTTCTTTATGGTCCAACTATCACATCCATACATGACTATTGGAAAAGCCATAGCTTTTACTATACTACATTCTGTATGTTACATGCCTTCTATATGTTAATAATTTGATTATTTTACCCATGAACATGGGTGTACATTGCTTTAATAATTGAGAGATGAAATTCCTCTCTCAACATCTAAAACAAGAAATCCAAAAGTGTAACAGTTAGGGTTGTTTCAAGTAGGGAGAGGACTCATAAAATTATAGGCCCAGTGGGCATAAATATATTATGATGAAGGATAATAATTGATATTTATATTAGTGGGTCTTGGTCATTAAGAAAAGTTTAATTGTTTGCCACATACCAGGTGCTACTCTTACTATTACATCCTCAGGAGTATTGTATCCTCAGGATGAGGTTGCTGTTGTTCAGTTGCTCAGCTTAATCTATTGCAGACAACAGGCAAGAGCATGGTACACCTTAAAAGTTTTAATCCAAAGTGGACGAAGCATCTTAGAGGTGCTTATATAGAATTGAACCCTTACTCATCTAGATAACTAACTTCTTGAGAATGATTCAGTCTTCAGGACTCCAGAGCTGGAACTCCTAAATGAAACAGAACAATGGCCTGTCTGTATTACTTATGGCCAAAATGTATGTGTTCTTGTGTAGCCAAATTCATCTTTCCATGCCAGTCCTGTGCAAACCTGAGCATTGGCTCCCTTGGGCTTACAGTACTTCCCTGTTTATGTGGGCTGATAGTATTTCCCTGTACACCTGGGCTTATCCCCCTCCCTGCTCACCTGGACTGACCATATCTCCTTGTTCACCTGTGTTAATCACTTCTTTCTGCTCACCTGGGCTGATTACCCATCCCTGCTCATCCAGACTGATCACTCTTCTCTGCCCCCTGGACTGGTGTTGCTTCCTGGTTTATCTGAGCTGACCACACCTCACTGCCCTCCCTTTCTCTTTGCCTCGGTGGGCCTCCTTCATGCAGCTGTGGTGGCACCAAGAAGAAACAAGTCTCCTTTGTCATTTCTGACATTATGTCGTGATTAAAAATGGCATACTTGTCAACTCATCTCAGACAGCCGCTCAAATCACAGTCTCCAGAAAAACAGTTGAGAATAAGACACATCCTTGATGAGCTGGAGATATGGGTGGATGAAAGCAGAAAAGACAAGTTCAGAGTGTAATGTGGCACATGATAAAAACCGAAACAATATGCTTTTCAAATACAGGGCGGAAACATGTTCAAGGTTAATGGAAAATTTTAGGGTCAAAGAAGACAGTGAGCTAGAAAGTAGGCAACAAATGTGACCTTGACCGATTCTATGTGGATTAGGTCACTGGAGTCTTCTACACAGGAGAGGGAGGGGACCCAGAATCCCCACACCTCTCTAGTAAGGTGCCCTCATTAGCACCTTGATGGGACTTGACTAGTCTGATCACTTTATTAACATAATCATTCACCCTAACCACTTATTTGCAGTGTTAGCCAGCTGTACAGACTAGCAGCTGGCCAAAGAGGCAGAAAAACCCAGGAAAAGCTGCAGGTCTGATGGATGGATGCATGTTCTGCAGTAGGGTTCCAGGCGAGGGATGCTAACATTACAGATGCCCAAAAGCAACTGTGCACTTACTTCAAAGATTTCGCAGAGCAATAAGGAACCAGGGCTATCTCAGGCATCCCAAAGCGCTGACCCCAGGAACACACTTCTCACACACAAATGAGAGATGGAGCGTGGGAGCCATTGGAAACGGCCGACACTCAGGCCAGACCATGTGGCTCCAGGAACCCTCCTTTCTCTGTGGGTCTATTCCTGTCTCCTCTCATTCTCCTTTCCGCATCCCTCTCTCTGCAGTTTCCCCTGTCTTACACTCTGGCTTACTTGAGTTCCTTCTCACATCAGCAAAGCCCCTTGGCTTCTCCACATCAGGATCTTTCTGGCTCCCTCTGCAGTTCTCTAATTCTTTCTGTGATTCTCAAGAAAAAAGTTTAGATGGCTCAGTTTTTGTTTTCCTGCCAGTTGGGTATCAGGGCTCCCTGGCATGTCTAAAAGTCCTAAAGGTAGATGCCCAGCTCAGTGTCCTCAGAAGAACTGGGGTCTTACAAGGTGGCCCTTTCAGCCAGACCTGGGCCCAGCAGGCTGGGATCTAATTTCCTTAGCAAAGACTGGGCAGTGGATTTCCTATTTCTGGAAACCTGGAAAGCTGTTTCAGTTGGAGATCGAGTTCTGCATTTTCACCTCTGTTCCCTTCCCAACAGGCTAGGTGACAATGATGTCACTTCCTTTCTCCATAAAATGATAATCACACTGTTTGCCACATACCAGGTGCTACTCTTACTATTACATCCTCAGGAGTATTGTATCCTCAGGAGGAGGTTGCTGTTGTTCAGTTGCTCAGGCATGTATAACTCTTTGCAACCCCATGGAATGCAGCACGCCAGGCTTCCCTGTCCTTCAATATCTCCAGGAGTTTGCTCAAACTCATGCCCATCAAGTCAGTAATGCCATCCAACCATCTCATCCTCTGTTGCTCCCTTTTCCTCCTGCTCTCAGTCTTTCCCAGCATCAGGGTCTTTTCCAGTGAGTCGGCTCTCCACATCAGGTAGCCAAAGTATTGGAGCTTCAACTTCAGCATCAGTCCTTTTAATGAATATTCAGGGTTGATTTCCTTTAGGGTTGACTGGTTTGATCTCCTTGCATGAGGAAGTACTAACCTTAAGTCTTATTAAACTGGAGAAATGGAGGCAAAGAGCAGTTGAATAACTTGCTGAAGGTCACACAGCTAGTAAGTGGTAGAGCAGGGATCTGAACTCTGTTGGTCTGGCCACAGAATCCTTTCTCTCCACCAGAGTTAAATCATGCTACTGTACTGCCATTGCAGCATCCCTTAGACTCCAGGGAAAAGTAGGCCATGAGATTAAGGAAGCTGCAGAGGGCCTTCGCTCTGTTCTACAGAACAGGACGGTCCTTTGTTTCAGGTCAGGAACATTTCTGCCCTTTGCTTGTGTCCTCTGTGAAGGGCATGGGAGGTGCGAGCCTGTCAGCAAGTATAATCTTGAAAACTTCTCTCAGCTAACTTCAAGGACTGTTTACCCAAGTGGACACAGGAGGATTAGGCAATTCATTGATCTGGCATGTAGGATGGGTTTGGGTGTGACCAAGTGCACTGTGGCTGTCAGAGTAAATCCATTCCATAGAGCAACTCAGACACCCACAGCAGCTGGGATAGCCCAGGATACATGTTGGGATGTGGCTCGTGAGCTGGGACTCAGCATCCACCAGTGATTCAAGAGTTAGGATGAGGAACTTCCCTGGTGGTCCAGTGGTTAAAACTTTGCCTTCCAACACAGGGGGTGCAGCCCTAGGGCAGCCCTAAGTCTGCATTAGTGGCAGGTGTCTACTGCTGAGGCAGGCAGGAAATACCACGTAGCATCTGGCTGGGAGTTGATGATGGACAGGGAGGCCTAGCGTGCTGCGATTCATGGGGTCGCAAAGAGTCGGACATGACTGAGCGACTGATCTGATCTGGGAGCTAAGATCCCTCATGCCTTGTGGCCGGAAAACCAAAACATCAAAAAACGGAAGCAATGTAACAAATTCAATAAAGACTTTAAAAATGGTCCCCCCCCACACACACACAAAATAGGCTTAAGAAAAAAAGAGGATGAGAACAGAACAGCCTACAGTTGGATTCTCCATTTCATGCTCAAACATGGGGCTTCCCCAGTGACTCAGCAGATAAAGAATCCACCTGTAATGCAGGAGACAGAGAGACGTGGGTTTGATCCCTGGGTCAGGGAGATCCCCTGGAGGAGGAAGTGGCAACCCACTCCAGTATTCTTACCCGGAGAATCCCATGGACAGAGGAGCCTGGGGGGCTACAGTCCATGGAGTCTCGAAAGAGTCGACACCACTGACCACGCATGGGGCCCAGGCCGTCTCTCCAACTGTCTGGCTGAGGGCAGCCCTAAGTCTGCATTAGTGGCAGGTGTCTACTGCTGAGGCAGGCAGGAAATACCACGCAGCATCCGGCTGGGGTTTTAGGCACTGGCGATGCTCCTCACCGGTTCCCTTCCTGGGCCCTGCTTGCCAGGAACGAGGTCACAGAAAATGCCATTGTTTTGGAAAAACCTCCCCACTCTGCAGCCCTCTGCCTGGGGCCATCTCCTTGGCCCGAGGTAGTTGCTTGCCCACAAAGGCTGCACTGTGTGACCCTCTGAGTGAGTTTTCATAAATCAGACAGCAAACATCCGAACCCTCAGGCGAAGTGGACTCAGTGCTTGTGCCAGTGGTGATGGGACAGGTGCGCGTCACCTGGCCAGGGAAGCGGGTGTGGGGGGCGTGCTATTTTTCAGTGGGCACAGCGAAGGGTGGATCAGCCAGCCAGACCCGGTAAATTGTTATTTACAGTTTCTGAGCCTTTAAAAGAGGAGCCTCCGCAGCATCGGCCCTGACTCCAGACCTGCTGCAGCATGATCACCCTGCTATTCCTGCTCGTGGTGGGAGCCCAGGCCCAGCACGAGTGGACCTACTCAGGTAAGGCCCACCCCATGGGCAGTGCCCACTTCTCGAGGGTGAAGCCTGGTCAGTCAGGGGCGACCACGTGTGACAACTCTGTGTGGTGCTGTTGAGGGCTCTGCGTCTCGGGCTGGGGGAGACCTCGGTTAGGGAGAAGAGGACAAAGTTCTCCCCATGGTTTTCCACTCCTGGTGCTGGCTTGACAGCCCACTCAGTGCTTCTGACAGCAAAGCCATTTGCACTCTTTGTCTGTGTAGATAAAAAATAAAGTGGTTATACGGAGTGAAGTAAGTCAGAAAGAGAAAGACAAATACTGTATATTAACACACGTGTATGGTATCTAGAAAGATGGGACTGATGAACCTATCTGTAGGACAGCGAGGGGCTTCCATGGTGGCTCAGACGGTAAAGAATCTGCCTGCAATGATGGAGACCCAGGTTCGGTCCCTGGGTTGGGAAGATCCCCTGGAGAAAGGAATGGCTGCCCACTCCAGTATTCTTGCCTGGAAGATTCCATGGACAGAGGAGCCTGGCTGGCTATAGTCCATGGGGTCACAAAGAGTTGGACATGACTGAGCGACTATCACTTTCACTTCAGTAGAGATGCCAGCATAGAGAACAGATTTGTGGACACAGGAAGGGGAAGAAGAGCGTGTGATGAATTGAGAGAATAGCATGGAAACAAACACATTACCATAGGTAAAACACACTGCCAGTGGGAATTTCTGTATGACTCAGGGAGCTCAATCCAGTGCTCTGTGACAACCTAGAGGGGTGGGATAGCGTGATGGGAGGGCGGTTCAGGAAGGAGGTAACATATGAATGCACAGGTACTAAGTCGCTTCAGTCATGTCTGATTCATGGACTATAGCCCACCAGGCTCCTCCATTCATGGGATTCTCCAGGCAAGAATATTAGAGTGGACAGCCAGGCCTTCCTGCAGGGGATCTTCCCAACCCAGGAATCAAACCTGTGTCTTTTATGTCTCCTGCATTAGCAGGCAGGTTCTTTACTACTAGCATCACCTGAGAAGCCCAGATATATGTATACCTGTAGCTGATTCATGTTGATATATGGCAGAAACCAACACAGTATTGTAAAGCAATTATCCTCCAACAGGAAAAAAAAAAAGTGGTTGAAGGGAGCTCCTTGCAGTCCCACCGAGAATGTGTGGGGTTTGCAAGAACTTTCTTATTGGAAATTCCATTATACACAGTTTATCTAGAATGACTCAATGTGCCGAGAACCAAGTGACCACTACATGGCCTCCGGGCTGGTCTCTCTCCCTTGCCTAGCCCTGCTGAAGCCCCAGACTCACACCTTGAGCCCCACTTACAGGACATGAAGTGGAAAAAAAAAAACTCTGGTGTTTACCACAGGCCCACATGTGAGCCAAAGAGAGGAAGATTGTGGGGTTCAGATAAGAAATACCTATTCTGCGTGGCAGGAGCAAAAGCACCTGCCTGGCCCTACTCCTTTATGTCCTGGAGGGAGGCATGGGGCCCAAGAGGATGCTCACGGCTGCTGGAGTCAGGAGCAAGCAGGTTTTGAACCTGTTCTCTGCACAGTCCACCCCGGCCTCAGATACTGGGGGGAGTGTCCACCTAGGGTGTCCTGTTAAGTCAAGGGCAGCAGAGTTAGGGACATCATGGGAAGGTTCAGGAAGTCTGGCAGCAGAGGGCAGGACAGCCAACTGACCAATCATTCTGTCTGACCCAGAGGATCCCTCCCTGGCTCAGCGCCATGAGACCCCAGGGTTTCTGCTTGGGCAGGCCCATAGATGCTGAGGGTGGTTGTAGGGTAAGGACAAGCGAGGATTCCCACAGTGCAGACTGTCCCTCTCAGCTCAGCACAGCCTGAGACTGTGGCCTTCTGGAAACACCAGGAGTACAGGAAAGCTACTGCAATTACCTCTTGGAAACACTTGAGAAACCCCCATGCTGGCAAAAAGCAATTTGGCCCATGAAGGGGCTGTGCTCAAGACGTTTGGCCTTGGGACTTCCCTGGGGTCCAGTGGTTAAGATTCTGTACTTCTAATGCAGAGAGCAGGGGTTCGATCCCCGGTCCCAAGACCTTAGATCCTGCATGCCAGGCACGGAGCAAAAAAAAAAAATTCTGACTTTGATGCTTGCATCTGCCTCTAGGAAAGACTTGCCTACAATTTGGTGTGTATTATTGAATAGTGAGGAGAGGAGGAGAAATAAAGAATTGACTTTTTATTGAACCAGGAAACTATAAGAAGCTCAGATATGATCATCTTTCTCAAAATAACCTGTGGATGACACAGCTGCCCAGTGAGGGGGAAAGAGAGCTGGAGTCCCTGTTGCAAATGGGTGAGACCAGACTCCTCAACTGTTTGCAGGCTGAATAACCCATTACAAAGACTTGTTTTTTTTTTGTTTTTTGTTTTTTAATTTTTTTGGCTGTCCACACAGTGTGTGGGATCTCAATTCCCAGTCCAGGTATCTAACTGTGGAAGTGCACAGTCTTAACCACTAGACTATCAGGGAATTCCTATGATGACTTGCTTTTATCACTCTTTTCTGTGATTAGTAACTACCTTTAAAAAGATGAATTTCCTTTCTTTGACATTTTTTCAACTAATTATTCTAGGTCATCCTTGAACCTGATGCTTCGTTTCTTGCCTTGAATCCACAGTGTAGGCACCCAGGTGGTCTTTACAATACTGGGAACCAGTGAAGAGGGGTTGGGAAAGAAAAGAGGTGGGAAGGTCCTGCTGGTAGGGTGTAGATGGGGCTTTGATAATGTTGAGGGCTGGGAAAGGAAACTGCCACTCAGAAGAAGTGAGGAAAAGCCCTTAAAAGTAACACAGGAAGGCCAAGGCCAAAGAGCCCTCAGGACCATTTATCATCTGTGTGCCAAGTTCCTTTAGTCAGGTCTGACTCTTTGTGACCTCATGAACTGTAGCCCACAGGCTCCTCTGTCCATGGGATTCTCCAGGCAAGAACACTGGAGTGGGTTGCCATGCCCTCCTTCAGGGGATCTTCCCAACCCAGGGATCGAACCTGTGTCTCTTTTATCTCCTGCATTGGCAGGCAGGTTCTTTACCACTAGCACCATAGCCAGATCCCATATTCATCAGCTGACAGTCACTCAAAGGAAAAACCAAAGCTAGGTCTTAAAGATAGCCATTGCTTTCAAAATAATAAGCCATGTTCTCAGGGCCAGTGGTTGCAACAGAAAAATTAGGAACCAGCCCCGAAGCCCTCCAGG
The DNA here is from genome assembly GCF_002263795.3 of Bos taurus. Taxonomy (NCBI): domain Eukaryota; kingdom Metazoa; phylum Chordata; class Mammalia; order Artiodactyla; family Bovidae; genus Bos; species Bos taurus. The sequence continues at coordinate 44,461,802 of NC_037343.1, read as the reverse complement.
GTCTGTGAAGCTGATTTAGAAGCCCTTCCTGCCTCTTTGGGCTTCCCAGATAGCTCAGTGGTAAAGAATCCATTTGCCATTGCAGGAGATGCAGGTTTGATCCCTGGGTCAGGAAGATCCCCTGGAGAAGGAAATGGCAACCCACTCCAATATTCTTGCCTGGGAAATCCCAGGGACAGAGGAGCCTGGCAGGCTACAGTCCATGGGGTCACAAAAAGTTGGACACAACTGAACAACTGAACAACAACAACCCACCTCCTGGAGGCCCTGCTCTGCTTTCTGGAAGGCAGGCCTCCGGCCTTGATCTCAACCTCTGCCGGCCTCCCTGGCCAGGCCCTGCTGTGAGCTACCAGCTCTGGCCTCTATACTGGGTGAAGTGCCCACAGAGAGGGCCCGGCTGGGCAGCACTTCTCACTGTGACCCCCTTGGCTCTCTCCCATGTCAGAGGGGGTGCTGGATGAAAAACACTGGAGGCTGCAGTACCCGGACTGTGGGGGGACAAGACAGTCGCCCATTGACCTGAAGATGAAGAAAGTTCGGTACAACCCTTCCCTGAGGGCTCTGAACCTCACAGGCTACGGACTCCGGCAAGGGGAGTTCCCCATGACCAACAACGGCCACACGGGTAAGGATGGGCGACAGACCGGCTTCTGTCCCTGGGGGAAGCGGGCGGTGGGGGAGGCTGGCAGGGCTGCCCGGAGCTGGACACCAGAGCTGCAGAGTGTGGCCTGGGGGCTGCAGGTGTTGAGTCCTGGCACTTCATCCCGGGTCATGCAGCAGCTGTCTGTAGACTCAGTTCCCCACTCACCCCTTCATTTCGCACTGGCCTCTCTCCAAGCCCACTCTGACCCAACCAGCGGAAATTCAGCAGACAGACAGGCAATGCAGCGAAGCTGCACGGCCCACTGTGTGTTCTGTTGATCTGTGCCCTGGTCTGATTGGCCACGTTTTCTATGTGTGAAGGTCAGACAGGAAAGGCTGGGTGTTGGGGCCCCCCTATTTTAGAAGCCCAGATTGGATACTTATAAAATCCAGCTATACCTTGGCACACATCTTTCTCATTTTCACCATGTGGGTTCATCTCCTCCAAGCCTCAAGACAAGCCCAGAGGGAGGTATTTTTTAGGCTGAAACCAGGGACTTTGAGAATCTAAGGGACTTCCAGTCATACAGTCTCTAATGGTCGAGCTGGACACAGTCCCCAGATGTCTGATTCCTCCACTGTGTCCTCCTTGGAAACATCCCTTTCTACTCCCATTACTGTCCATTTGCATAGGCTTATGGAGGGTAGGGTCATAGGACTCAGATTCCCTCTTTGCTCTATTGAGAAAATAAAACCCATTGCTCTTCATGTGGCTGGTGAAGGTAGCAGCCCTCAGATACCTATGATTTGGATCACCAACCTCCACAAATAATTCATGAAAGCGTCATTTTATCACGAATGTCAAGATCCTGCTTCCAACATCACTCTCTGAAGCATCTGGGAGGTTGGCAGAAGAGTGGGACCTTTTCAGACTGGCTTCTTTCCCCTGTGCTGTGCTGTGCTTTGTCCCTCAGTCGTGTCCAACTCTTTGCGACCCCATGGACTGCAGCCCGCCAGGCTCCTCTGTCCATGGGATTCTCCAGGCAAGAATACTGGAGTGGGTTGCCATGCCCTCCTCCAGGGGATCTTCCCAACCCAGGGATCTAACCGGGGTCTCCTGCATTGCAGGCAGATTCTTTGCCAGCCGAGTTACCAGGGAAGCCCTACTTTCACCTAGTCATATGCATTGAAGGTTGCTCTGTGTCTTTTCACAACTTGATAGCTCCTTTCTTTTTTGGCATTGGATAATATTCCATTGTCTGGATGCACCAAAGTTCAGTTACCCATTCACCAACTTAAGGGCATCTTAGCTGCTTCCAAGATTTAGCAATAAGGATAAAGCTGCTATTAACATCAATGAACACCAATGTGTAGATGTTTGTGTGGACATAAGGTTTCCACTCATTTGGGAAAACAGCAAGGAGCATGATTGCTGGATTGTATGGTAAGAGTATGTTTAGTTTTGTAAGAAACTGCTCATCTCTCTTCCAAAGTGGCTGCACCGTGTTGCATTCCCACCAGCAATGCACGAGTGTTCCTCTTGCTCCACATCCTTGCCAGCATTTAGTATTGTCAGTGTTCTGGATTTTGGTTATTCTCATAGGTGTATAGTGGCATCTCATGGTTGGTTTAATTTGTATTTCCTTGATGAACTGTGCTGTGGAGCATCTTTTCATATGTGTATCTGCCATCTGTGTATCTTCTTTGGGGAGGTATCTGTTATGGTCTTTGGGTTATCTGTCTTCTTATTGTTGAATTTTAAGGGTTCATTGTATATTTTGGGTGGCAGTTCTTTATCAGATGTGTCTTGTACAAATATTTCTTTCCAGTCTATGGCTTGTTGTCTACTTCTCTTGATGCTCTCTTTTTCAGAAGTTTTAAATTGTAATTGAGCCCAGCTTATCAATTCTTTCTTTCATGAATTGCGTCTTTGCTGTTGAATCTAAAAAGGTACCATACCCAAAGTTATCTGGATTTTCTCCCATGTTATCTTCTAAGAATTTTATAGTTTTGTACATTACATTTAGGTCTGTGATCTATTTTGCATTAATTTTGGTGAAGCATATAAGGTCTTTATCTAGATTCTTTTTTTTTTTTTGCATGTGGATGTCTAGTTGTTCCAGCACCATTTGTTGAAGAGACTCTCTTTGCTCCATTGTATCACCTTTGCCTGGTGGCTTAGTGGTAAAGAATCCACCTGCCAATGCAGGAGATGAAGGTTCGATTCCTGGGTCAGGAAGATCCCCTGGAGAAGGAAATGAAAATCCACTCCAGTATTCTTGCTTGGGAAATCTCATGGACAGAGGAGCTGGGCAGGCTACAGTTCATGGGGCTCACAAAGAATCAGACACGACTCAGCAAGTAAAGAACAATAACAACATCACCTTTGCTACTTGGTTAAAGATCAGTTGAATATATTTATGGTGGTCTATTTCTGGGTTTTCTTTTTGGTTCACCGATCTATTTATATATTCTTCCACCAAGACCACACCGCATTGATTATTGTAGCTTTTTTTCCCCCTGGCCTTATAGAGAGGTGTGTGGGATCTTAGTTCACGACCAGGAATTGAACCCATGCCCCCTGCAGTGGAAGTGCAGAGTCCTAACCACTGAACCTCCAGGGAAGTCCCTACTGTAGCTTTTTAGTAAGCCTTTAAAAAAAAATTTATTTATTTATTTGGCTGGACTGGGTCTTAGTTGCTGCATGTGGGATCTAGTTCCCTGACTAGGGATCAAACCCAGGCTCCTAGATGGGGAGTATAGCATCTTAGCTACTGGAGCACCAGATGTCCCTACTGAAGCTCTACAGTAAGTCTTAAAGTTGGGCATCATTGGTGCTCCAACTTTATTCCCCTCCTTCAACACTGTGTCAGCTATCCTGGGCCTTTGGCTTCTCCATGTGAATGTCAGAATTAGTTTGTTGACATCTACAAGATAACCTATTGGGGTTTTGATTGGGACCACACTGAGTCTCTAGGTCACATTGAGAAGAACTGACATCTGGACAATAGTGAGTCTTCCTATCCAGGAATATGTACTACCTCTCCATTTTTTTAGTTATTCTGTGACTCCTTTCATCAGAATTTTTCAGTTTTCCTCATATAGATCTTGTATATAATTCGTTAGCTTTATACCTAATTATTTAATTGGGAGGGAGTGCTAATGTAAATGATATTGTGGGGTTTTTGTGGCTTAAACCACAGAATCTTATTTTCTCACTGTTGTGGAGAGTAGAAGTCCAAGATCAAGCGTTGCAAGATTAGTTTCTTTTTCAAGGCCTTTCTCATTGATTTGCAGATGGTCAATGGGATTGTGTTCTTAATTTCAAATTCTGCTTTATATATCTATTTAATGTTTATATCCTTCCATTTTTATTATTAGATTAGAATACAGATATAAAATTACATTTTAACAAAAAGAAATCGAAAACACACTTGGATGTTGAGAGAAAGTGCTGCAAAAGTTTCTAAAGCTTATTTTCTTCTTTTCCAAAAAATATTTATTTATTTATTTGGCTGCACCAGGTCTTGGTTGCAGCGTGCAAGATCTTCAGTTGCGGCTTGTGGGATCTACTTCCCAGACCAGGGATTGAACCCCGAGGTCCCCTGCACTGGGAGCATACACCACCAGGGAAGTCCTTCTAAAACTTGCTTTCAGTTTCTCTATTTTGTTGTAGACATGAGCACAGAAAATGCTCAGATCATGTGGTTTTTCTGGGCTGATAAGAATCTGGTTAAATTAGTTCCAAACAAAGAAGAGTAAGTTCTGGAAGTTAAATCAATTGTCAGAATCCGGAAGGTTCAGCAAATTGATTTTGGGGAGGACGGCTAGTTGGCCTCACCTTTTCAAAAGCACAGTGATAAGCCCAGAAGTGCTGCCATTTTTCAATCCGGCCTGTGCAATCCTGTTGATACAGCTTGAGAACTGAGACATTCTGTCTGCAGGGGATTGTGTTTCTGGGGAAACACGCTTATCGGGATCTCTGTTACGTCTTCTGTGGTACTAACTGTCTTCAGCTCTGCAGTCTCTGGACACAGAAAACTGAACACCTTCTTTGATAAACTCTTCCATTTTCCTCATGGGAGCACTGACTTTGAGGCAGGCCACATTTTAAGCACTAAACACAAAACACCTGTTCTGCCAAAGGGCATGTAAAACCTCAGAGGCCAGATTCCTGCCTTCTGGCTTATTATGAAGCTGTCATCACAGCTTCCTGCTGCTTCTGGAAGGGAAGCAGGGGGCATTTGACAGATATCAAATTCCTAATTTGGGGGTTTTTTGGCCACACCTTGAGAAGTGTGGAATCTAATTGCTTGACCAGGGATCCAACCCATGCCCCCTGCATGGGAAGTACAGAGTCTTAACCACTGGACCACCAGGGAAGTCCTCAAAGATCTCATATATGCTCGTTAAGAAATGTGCTTGCTTATAACTATCATCAATGACTTTAAATAGAAAAACCTTATTAACAAGACAGATGCTGACTATCCCTTTCCAAGTCCTAAGTTATACTCTCATAGATATTTTTCTTGGTCACTTTTGGGGTCACTCTGCATGTCTCCCTTTTGCCTGACTCATTCCAAAATATAGAGATTTCTCTGAGGCCTGAGCCAGTGGAATAAACAAGACAGCTGTCTGACCAGAGTGACTTCCCTGTAGAATGTCTGTAGGGCCCAAGGCATGAGTTAGCTAGAAGACTGAACCATTTTCCTGTCGGCAAGAACCTAACATTTGAAACTGTTGATGATTACATCAAATTCAATCCCGTGCTGAGAGTCTGCGTGTTCCCTGACATGCCACAGAATTTGATCTCTTGTCTTCTGAAAACAAATTGAGGCCTGCAGTGATGATGTCCTGTCCAGGCCTGGTTCTGCCTGGACCTATGAACTGAGTGACTGCAAATCTTTCTACCTCCCTGGGTTGGCTCTTTGGTCCATAAAATAAAAGGACTTCTCTAGGGGTCCAGTAGTTAAGAATCGGCCTGCAAATGCAGGGGACACAGGTTTGATCCCTGATCTGGGAAGATTCCACAAGCCACGGGACAGCTAAGCCCAAGCACCACAACTACTGAGCCTGTGCTCTAGAACCCAGGAGCTGTAACTATTGAAGCCCACATGCCCTAGAGCCTGTGCTCCACAAGAGAAGCCACCATAATGAGAAGCTAGCACACCACAACTAGAGAAAGCCTGAGCAGCAATGAAGACCCAGAGCAGTTCAGCAACAAAAAAAGGGTTGAAACCCTCAGGGATGCTCCCTTCTATGCAGCGGGATGGGTTGTTAGTTGGGCTGGTTCTAGAAGTCAACGTGGGATGAAGATTTTAACCACATGATGGAAAAGATAATGACCTCAATTCAGCCTTCCAGGGTATTCACCTCAGGTAGTAAAAGTAACGGAGAAGGCAATGGCACCCCACTCCAGTACTCTTGCCTGGAAAATCCCATGGACGGAGGAGCCTGGTAGGCTGCAGTCCATGGGGTCGCTAAGAGTTGGACACCACGGAGCGACTTCACTTTCACTTTTCACTTTCATGCATTGGAGAAAGAAATGGCAACCCACTCCAGTGTTCTTGCCTGGAGAATCCCAGGGACGGGGGAGCCTGATGGGCTGCCATCTATGGAGTCGCACAGAGTTGGACACAACTGAAGCAACTTAGCTTAGCAGTAAAAGTAATCAAAACAGTCCCAAGAGGCCCCACTTCCTGTTCCCTACCCTGTGGGCAAATTCCAAAATTGGCCACAGGTGAAGAGTGGAGGCTTCCACACTCACTAGCCCTATTTTTTCAGGGATAATCAGTTGGACCTGCCCTTTGGTGTCCTGCCCCTGACCTGCTGGTCCTGAGTGGGAAGGTGTGTGCCCTGGGACAAGTGCCTGTCCAGCCCAGCTCAGGGCCTGGTCCCCAACTGGCCCTGTGTGCCAGTGCCTCCTCTGCGGGGTCACCCTGCCCATGGCAATCCAGGTCTGTCTATAGCACCAGCTTGCTCCAGGAGTGGGCAGGTGAGCAGGGTCGCTGCCTCACCTGCGGGCCTGCCCTGTCCCCGCCCGTCCGCACACTCCCTGCCCCTCGTCTTCTCTTCTAGTACAGATCAGCCTGCCATCCAGCATGCGCATGACAACCTCCGATGGCTCGCAGTACTTAGCCAAGCAGATGCACTTCCACTGGGGCGGAGCATCCTCGGAGATCAGCGGCTCTGAGCACACTGTGGATGGGATGCGATACATAATTGAGGTACCTTCAGGCTCCTCTTTCTTTCAAACCCCATAGTCATGTTTGTGTTACTGTCTTTTTAAAAAATATTTATTTATTTATTGGCTGTCCTGGGTCTTTGCCACTGCGAGGGCTTTTCTCCAGTCTGCCACCCCATGGACTGCAGCCCTCCACGCTCCTCTGTCCATGTGATTTCCCAGGCAAGAATATTGGAGTGGGTTGCTACTTCCTCCTGCAGGAGATCTTCCCAACCCAGGGATCAAACCCAGGTCTCCTGTGTTTGATCGGCAGGTGGATTCTTTACCACTGAGCCACCTGGGAAGCCCTGTTTTAAAAAATATTTATTTATTTTATTTTTGACTGTCCAGATCTTCATTGCTGCTAGGCCTTTTCTCTAGTTGCAGTGGTTGGGCTTCTCACTGCGGTGGCTTCTTTTGTGGAGCACGACTGTAGAGCCTCAGACTTCCATAGTTGTGGCATGTGGGCTCAGTAATTGCAGCTCCCAGCTCTAGCGCATAGGCTCAGTTGTTTCGGAACAGAGGCTTAGTTTGCTCCTCAGCATGTGGGATCTTCTCAGATCAGGGATCAAACACAGGTTTCCTGTATTGGAGGCAGATTCTTTACTACTGAACCACCAGGGAAGCCCGGTTTAATTTATTTTTAATTTATTATCACTATTATTTTTTGGTGGCTCTTGCTGCTTCTAGGCTTTCTCTAGTTCCAGTGAGTGGGGGCTACTCTCTGTCATGCTGCACAGGATTCTCATTGAGGTGGCTTCTCTTGTTGCGGAGCTCGGGCTCTCGGGTGTGCAGGCTTCAGCAGCTGTGCTGCACCGGCTGAGTTGCCCTTTGGCACGTGGGATCTTCCTGGACCAGGGATTGAACTGGTGTCCCCTGCATTGCAAAGCAGATTCTTAACCATTGGACTACCAGGGAAGCCCTACTTTTCTCACTAAAACAGCCAAAAACACTTTGTGCAGTGGTGAGTCAGGTCACCCTGAGGTTAAATTTATTTTTCATTCACTCACCACTAATCACTGCTCTGTGCTGGGGGTTCCGGATGGGTCCCCTCCTTCACGAAGTCAGCCCAAAGCAGGAGTATACAGCCCAGAGAGTGGGGCAAGCCCTCTTTAGTTTCAGCTGGATTTCTGTGTGGTAGATTTGCTGGTTTCCTCTCTTGCTTAGGATGGGTGCTTGCCAAGTCGCTTTAGTCATGTCTGACTCTTTGCAACCCCATGGATCGTAGCCTGACAGGTTCCTCTATACATAGGATTTTCCAGGCAAGAATACTGGAGTGGGTTGCCATGCCCTCCTCCAGGGGATCTTCCCGGCCCAGGGATTGAACTTACATATTTTAAGGCTCCTGCCTTGGCAATCGGGTTCTTTACCACTAGTGCTACCTAGGAGGCTTCATAAGGAAAGCCTATTGGATTCTACTTCAAAACAGAGACCTGATGAGACACTACCTGAAAAGATGTGGCTAGTGAGGATTATTCGGAGAAGGCGATGGCACCCCACTCCAGTACTTTTCCCTGGAAAATCCCATGGATGGAGGAGCCGGTGGGCTGTAGTCCATGGGGTCGCTAGAGTCGGACACGACTGAGCGACTTCACTTTCACTTTTCACTTTCATGCATTGGAGAAGGAAATGGCAACCCACTCCAGTGTTCTTGCCTGGAGAATCCCAGGGATGGGGGAGCCTGATGGGCTGCCATCTATGGGGTCGCACAGAGTCAGACACGACTGAAGCGACTTAGCAGCAGTAGCAGCAGCAGCAGCAGTGAGGATCATTACTGCTTCGGATGACCATGGATTTACAGTGGCCTCCTGAGGTAAGGGGGCATATGCCCACTCTAGGGAGACCTCAGGAGAACCTTGTGGCCTCATATGATCTCCTGGAACTCTGCCAGCTTGTCTGCCTGGGAGAAGGTATATTGCCATCTCCCCATAAGAGACGCAGGTTTTATCCCTGGGTCAAGAAGATCCCCTGGAGGAGGGCATGGCAACCCACTCCAGTATTCTTGCCTGGAGAATCCCATGGACAGAGGAGCCTGGCAGGCTACCATCTGTGGTGTCACAGACAGTCAGACATGACTGAAGCAACTTAGCACACAGCACACGTAATCCCACTCATGTTCTTTGCATTCTTGTAGAATTTTCTGGTCTTTTTTTTTTTTAGCATCAAAATTTTAATTTAAACTTGATTCACATATTTTATACATTATTCTTTTTTATTGATATATATATATTACTGAAGTATAGCTGATTTACAATGTTTCAGGTGTACAGCAAGAAGATTCAGTTATACGTATATACATATATTACTTTTCATATTATTTCCCACTATAGGTTATTACAAGATATTGACGGTAGTTCCCTGTGCTATACAGTAAACTTTTGTTGCTTGTTGTGTATCTGTTTTTTTTAAATTAGAAATCTAGCACTGATTCTTACTAAGCAAACAAGTGGTATACATTATTTTTTTTGTATTGAGTACAGGCTATGCAAATTAAGCTGTTTCAATAAATATTAGAAATGTTCATTACTTTGCAAATATAAAGGAAAATCAGCTAGTACAAACAATACAAGCCTGCATGAACCAGAGCTTCTCCCCATGAACATTTCTCAGCCCTCCCCTCACGTCCTTCTCAGAACTTTCTGGTCTTAGATCTTGTAGCCCAGATGGAGGGAGATGGTGGTCAGCAGTGTTTGTCGGTCAAGCAGAGGCGCCAGATGAAGCATCTTTTTTTCATTTTCCTCCTTTCCTGAAAACCTGAAGCATTTGAAGATTATGGGAATTGCCCTTGACTTGCCCTGATAGCTCAGCCTGTAAAGAATCTGCCTGCAATGCAGGAGACCCTGGATTGATTTCTGGGTTGAGAAGATCCACTGGGGAAGGGATAGGTTATCTACTCCAGTATTCTTGGGCTTCCCTGGTGGCTCAGTTGGTAAAGAATCCACCTGCCATGCTGATGACTTCAGTTCAATCCCTGGGTTGGGAAGATCCCCTGGAGAAGGGAAAGGCTACTCACTCCAGAATTCTGGCCTGGAGAATTCCATGGACTGTGTAGCCCATGGGGTCGAAAAGAGTCAGACACAACTGAGTGACTTTCACTCCCTTTCTTGCTTCCACAGATTCACGTCGTCCACTACAATTCTAAATATGGCAGCTATGAGGAAGCCCAGAATGAGCCGGATGGTTTGGCTGTGCTGGCGGCCCTGGTTGAGGTAGGCTGAACCTACACACTCGAAATTATAAACTGGTGGCAAAACAAGGTGTTAAGTGTAGACAAAGGCTTTTCCTACTTGTCTCTCCTAATGTATTCCCAAGCTCACAGTTCTTGGAAACACTGACTTGATAAAAAATCTACTCTTTTAAAGAAAAATATTTGTCTACTTATCTGGTCTTAGTTGTGGCATGAAGGATCTTTGTCCCTTATTGCAGCATGCAGCATCTTTAATTGAGACATGTGGGATCTAGTTCCCTGATCAGGGATCAAACCTGGGCCCACTGTATTGGGAGTCTTAACCACCGGACCATCGGGGAAGTCCCTGAAAGACCTACTCTTTCCCCAGTCCTTGCTCACAGTTACTGAGGTGCCTCTGGGTCACCAACCTCAAGGACGTTGGATGATCTGGACAAGCTGAGTTAGAAGAGCTGATCCCAGAGGGGCTGACTTGATAGAAATTGGTCTGAGGACATGAGAAAGCCTGCACCCTAGTAGACAGAGGCCACATCTCTGCATTCCTCAGAAAGTCTGGAAGGTGGGACTTACGTCTAGGCAGCAAGAAATGGTCAGTGAATATGATCCCCTCCCAAAACAAGTATATTAGCTTCCCTGGTGGTTCAGCTGGTAAAGAAACCACCTGCCAATGCAGGAGACACAAGAGACATGGGTTCAACCCCTGGGTCAGGAAGATTGCCTGGAGAAGGAAATGACAACCATCTCTAGTATACTTGCCTGGAAAATTCCATGGACAGAGAAGCCTGGCAGGCTAAAGTCCATGGGGTCACAAAGAGCTGGACACGACTGAACACAGCACATCAAAAACAAGCATATCAGTGCTCTGGAAATGGACCAAAGACAGGAACAAGGTAAAGCACTTACGTGTGATAAATGGTGAGAATTTTGAGTAAGAACAATGGAAGTTTGTGGGCTTCTTGCCTGGCATTCTTTCCATCTGCTAACTTGGTCAGTAAGCAATCCTAAAGGAAGTCAAACCTGAATAGTCATTGGAAGGACTGATGCTGAAGCTGAAGCTCCAACACTTTGGCCGCTTGATAGGAAGAACTGATTCACTGTAAAAGACCTTGATGTTGGGAAAGATTGAAGACAGGAGGACAAGGGACAATAGAGGATAGGATGGTTGGATGGCATCACCGACTCAATGGACACGAGTATAAGCAGACTCCAGGAGATGGTGAAGGACAGGGGAGCCTGGCGTGCTGCAATCCATTGGGTTGCAAAGAGTCGGACACAACTTAGCAACTGAACAACAACAACTTGGTCAGCAAGGTAGTTTCATCAGGGCAGGTGAACAGGAAAACCAGCAGCTTCACTGCCTGGTACAGGGATTCATTAGATTGGAAGTAGAGACTGAAAACCCATGCCCGAAGGGCGTTGCTGATAAAAGTAGCAAAAAACAGAAAAGGCAGAAAACAAGGAAAACTCGCAGCTTTGGGAGTCTGTCACGTCCTAACTGAGGTGAATGGCAAGGGGCAGGCCAATCAGAAGTCTAACTGGGAGATCCTGAAAATGAGAGAGCCATAGAGAGCTTGTATCGGCTTCCCAAGAAGGCCTGATGGAATGTGAAAGCTGAGTCTGACTTGGTAACTGGCTGACCTTTGAATGTGCTCCTCAACCCACATACAGATTCATCAGTTTGGGCTCCTGGGGTTTGAGCACAACCTCTACTAAAATCACTGAGTGACTGTAAAATTGTGCTGACCATAGATGGTCTAGGCTAAAAAAATAAAAATAAGACTTAAGACCTGAGCAGATTCATCAGCTGCTACACAGTACTATGGACACATATTCTACAGATAAAGCCCAGGCAAGTCACTGAATAGTTGCATGAACAACAACAAAAACTCCGCAGGATAGTTTTTAAAAATCAGAATTTAGATTAGCTACCATATATTATCTAAAATGTCTAGTAATCAAGGAAAAAGTTCAGCATGCAAATAGGAAAATGTGATCTGTATTTAGGAGAAAATGCTCAGTTGTGTCCAACTCTTTGCGACCCCATGGACTGTAGCCCTCCAGGCTCCTCTGTCCCTGAAATTTTCTAGGCAAAAATACTAGAATGGGTTGCCATGCCCTCCTCCAGGGGATCTTCCTGCCTGGGGATCAAACCCGAGTTTCTTGTGTCTCCTGCATTGGCAGGTGGATTGTTTACCACTGCGCCACCTGGGATACTCTCTAGCACAAAATGATGTAAGTTGCACATTGAAGTCACTAGAGCAACCATTAATAACTTAAAATGGTTAAATGGTACACTGAAAGTATTTGTTTAACATGAAAGGTAGCTAGAAGAACAGAGAAAGAGATGACACATTTAGAAAACAGATAAACGACAGTCAGAAATCCAAGGAAGGGGGTTGGGAGGAAGGAGGGGGAGGGATGTATAGGAGAGAGTAACATGGAAACTTACATTACCATATGTAAAATAGATAGCCAATTGGAATTTGCTGTATGACTCAGGGAACTCAAACCGGGGCTCTGTAACAATCTAGAGAGGTGGGGTGGGGAGGAAGGTGGGAAGGAGGGTAAAGAGGGAGGGGACATATATATAACTATGGATTACTCATGTTGATGTTTGGCAGAAACCAACACAATTCTGTAAAGCATTTATCCTTCAATTAAAAAATAAATTTAAGATTAGAAAAAGAAGAAATCCAAGAAAGTCTGAATTTTCACCCAGTGGAAGAATGGATCAGCATCACTGACTGAAAAAAACCATTGTTCATAGACCTTTTTCACCAAAAGCAACTTTCCTGTCTTCTAAAAAGTAAACACTCATTCAAAAAATAGAGGATGTCGGAGGTCAGCATTGGAGCAGTTTTGCCTTGGACATCTGGCTCTCGTCCATCCAGTCAAAAGTCCTGAGGATGAAGAAGGGAGCACTTGAGACCAAGCCCCCTGATCATAATGCATCTGGGGGCCTCCCTGGTGGTCCAGCAGTTAAGACCCTACACTTCCCCTACAGGGGGTATGGGCTTGATCCCCCTGGTCAGGGAACTAAGATTCTGCATGCTGTGTGGCAGTGGCTAAAAACAAAAACAAAAAACCCACAATGAATCTGACTGTGGCTGACAATGCCCAAAACAAGGTCACTGGGGATATTTTAACAGTGACTTTGGCCATTTCATGAGGATATCACCAGATACTGCCAAGAAGGTCTTTTTCCGGGAAGCTGCCAAAGTGCTTCAGATCTTGTCTTTCTGGAAGAAACTGGTGAGCCAAGGCAGTTGGTGCAAAGAAGCGCCAGACTGTCTCCCCGGATGCCTCCTTGCCCTCATAGCTCTGCACCACCAGCCAGGATACCAAACAGCTGAATTAAGGGAGATAGTACCAGATGGAGGACCCACCTCCCTTAGGTTAACTGCTCCGTGTTTCCCCTGCAGGTAAAGGATTATGCTGAAAATACTTACTACAGCAACTTCATTTCTCACCTGGAGGACATCAGGTATGCAGGTAAGAGAAACCAACAGAAGGCACACCAGGGCAGAGCAATGAGCCTGAGTGTGATGGGGATGGGGGGCAGGGAAGAGTCACGGGTGGGCAGGGTTGCAGATAAGCTTTCCAGGGGACACTTGGCTCCCTGTGCAAGGTCTCTGGCTCCAGCAGTTCCCGTGATTGGCTCACGCTGTACACACCTCTGGGAGACCCGTTCATAAACTACCTGTCGATTTCCACGACTAGGACGTCTGGATGGCCAGAGTTCCATGAATGAGGGATGTTTTCAATTAAGTCACCCTGACCTCTGGCCCCAGCTGGTCGTGATGATCCTAGTCCTCAGACAGAGATGAGCTCCTTGACCTCTGGCCCCAGCTGGTCGTGATGATCCTAGTCCTCAGACAGAGATGAGCTCCTTGACCTCTGGCCCCAGCTGGTCGTGATGATCCTAGTCCTCAGACAGAGATGAGCTCCTTGGTTTCCAGTTGAGAAGAGTCTCAGGAGTGAAGCCTCTTGCCGTGGTGTCTGTGATGCAGACACAGGGCTGGCCTCCCTGCTCTCTGCCTCCGGAAGGCAGGGTTCTCGTCAGAGCATTTGCCCACTCCCATGATCAACTCTTGACTTTAAGCTGTTACCATGTCTGCTGCAGCCTTGGTTCTGGGCATCTCACTCTGCCCCATATGCCGGTCTCCAGTTCCCTGACCTGAGTCCTCACCCTCTCCAGCGATCTCCTGACCTCCAAGTCATGGGCCTCCACGTTTTCACTACTAGTCACGCTTCTTGCCTCTCAGTTCTCTTTACCTGGCTTGGATGCCACAGACCATCATTCTGACACACCCATGCAAATGCCCTCCATCCCTCCACAAACTTACCTGATAAAGCCCTCCGCCAACTTCTACTTTCTCAGAGTCTGTAGCCAAACAGCCTATAGGGAATGTGCCTGAGAGAAACACAGATATTTCTAACTGGTATTACTTTCATTCCTAGCTAAAATATAAACAAGTACTAACACTGCTCAGAAATCCTAAAATACTCCTCTGGGCTTTTTCTTTTCCCCTCTCCACAATGATTGCATCACCTTTTCTCCTCTCTCCCGAAGCACCCCCTCCCTGGCCCCAGCTTCTCCCCTGACGGGATGCCTGACCTCCCACTTCATGGAGAAGGTAGCCAGTTACTCACTCATCTTCTTAACTTGGCAGTCCCGTGGTTAAGACTCCCAATTTCCACTGCAGGGAGCATGGGTTCAACCCCTGTTCAGGGAAGTAAGATCCTGCATGCCATGCAGTGCAACCAGAAAAAAAAAAAAAAAAAAACTTAGAAATTTTTTGCCTGCTCATTGGGCTATGCACTACTAGACTTCACAGCCTTGGTTAAACAAACCTGTTTATGTATATATCACAAAGATATCCTCTTTGCCATTAAAAAAATGCAGAAGTGCTCAGGGAAAAAAGCAGAGTTCCTGCCTCGTGCAGCATCTTTCGTTGCAGCATGTGGGATCTAGTTCCCTGACCAGGGATCGAACCCAGACCCCCTGCATTGACAGCATGGAGTCTTAGCCACTGGACCACCAGGGAGCTCCCATGAGTGTCCCCTGTCTATAGACAGGTGCATATCCCGCCAGGGCCACCCAGCCAGAGGAGGTATTTGAGTGGGTTTCTCCCCAAAGTCTTTGCTCTTAACCCTTTCCAGGAAGCAGTACACTGGGTGATGTTTCCCAATGATCAGGTTCTAAGTTCTTCTGCTTAAATCAGGAGATTTAAAGATAGTGAGATACGAGCCAGAGCTGTCCTCTCAAGGGGCAGCAGTGGTCCCTGACTTTGCTTCTCATCCCCTCTATTAGGACAAAGCACAGTTCTGAGGGACCTTGACATTCAGGACATGCTACCTGGGGACCTCCGATACTACTACAGCTACTTGGGGTCACTCACCACTCCTTCCTGTACAGAAAACGTCCACTGGTTTGTGGTAGCAGATACTGTCAAGCTCTCTAAGACACAGGTAATGTACAAGATTGCTTTAATATCCAAGTCTCTCCTTTCCATGGCCTGATCAACAAGAGCGTTCCCCTAAATCTTATCTAATGCCAATACCTGGGCTCCTATAGTGTTTTCTATGTCCAGGGCTGTAGTGCCTCACCTCTATCACCATGGGTGATCCTACTAGTGCTGTGCTGTGGCAGAAACGGGCCAACAGGCTTCAGAGAATCCAAGAAATCTATAGGCAATGCAACAACAACAAAAAAACACTGGGACCTGATTCAAGTCATAGGAGAAAATTTGCATAGTGAAGGCAAATATTTATTGAGTGCCGCTCTCACCGGGTATTACATGTGCAAACTCCATGTCCTTATGGGGCTAATTCTTTTTTTTTTTTTTATGGGGCTACATTCTAATCTCATAAATGACTTTATGCAAGAAGGACAGCTTCAGATTTAGCCCTTTACCATCTAAAAATATCTGTAGCCCTTTGAGGGGAAGAGCTGTATCAACCGTCTTTTGTCCTTGAGCCTAGCACGGGCACATAATAAGTATTTGTTGAGTTAAATAAAGGACAAATGTTACTGAGGTTGCAAAGCAAACCTTCTGGGTTCCTCAGAAGTGAATATTTCTCTTTTTAAATTTTCCATTTCCCTATTTCAGGAAAAAGTGCAAAGACCCCTTATTCTTATACCAACATGTAAAAACATTGCCAGCCAGGTTGAAAGTGCCCTGAGATACCTAACAAAAGTCAATGTTAGTTATCTACGAAAAATGCACCTTAAATTCAGATCTAGAAGAATTTCTACAAATAGTTATCTGAGATGAACTCAATTAAAAAAAATCACAAAATACTAAGAAAAAGGCACTATGAGTGAGTATCAGCAGAATTAGACCTACAAAGATTTCAGATATTATAATTATCAGCCAATTAATATAAAGTATGTTTAATATTTGGAGAAGGCAATGGCACCCCACTCCAGTACTTTTGCCTAGAGAATCCCATGGGCAGAGGAGCCTGGTAGGCTGCAGACCATGGGCTCACTAGAGTTGGACACGACTGAGCGACTTCACTTTTACTTTTCACTTTCATGCATTGGAGAAGGAAATGGTAAAGAATGCATAATATCTATAATTAAACATATTTGATATGTTTAATATGTACAAGAGTTTGAAATACAAGGAAAGAACAAAGTATAAAAATGACCAAGTCAACTTGAAAAAAAGTAAATTGTTAATTTCTAGAAATGAAAAGATAGTAACCGAAATTAGTTATCCAACAAATGAGTTTAATAGCATGTAGGACAAGTTCAAGAAAGAATTAGTAAGCTGGAAGACAGAGCTGAGACAATTATGCGAAATGCAGCATAAAGAGAAAAAGAGGTAGAAATATGAAAAAATAGAGAGGTATAGAGAACATTCTAGAAAGACCTGAAAAATGTCAAGTTGAAATTATAGTGGGAGAAGAGAGATGGCATAGAGAAGAGGAATAATTTAAGAAATGTTGACTGACAATTTTCCAGAGGGTTGAAAGTCACCATGTTATATAATAAGGAAGCCCAATGAGTCAATGAAAACAAAAAGAAGCCCACACTAAACACATCACAGTGAAGCCACAAGCTATCAAAGCAGAGAAGATTTAAATATCAGCCAAAAAGAAAAGACATATTTCATGAGAGACCTACGATTAGACGAGCATTAATTCAATGCAGCAACAATGAAAGTCAGGAAGCAGTGCAACAACTTTTTCACAGCACTGAGAGAAATGAGTAGCTTACCTAGAGTTGTACAGCAGCAAAAATGTCTCTCAAGAATGTAGACAAGGGACTTCCCTGGTGGTCCAGTGGTTAAGACTCTGCCTGCCAGTGCAGGGGACACAGGTTCAATCCCTGGATTCGCAGGACCCCACATGCCTCAGAGCAATTCAACCTGTGTGCCACAACTACTGAGCCTGTGAACCTAGAGACTGTGCTCCGCAACAAGAGAAGCCACTGTACTGAGAAGCCCTCACACCACAACAAAGTGTAGCCCCCACAGGCCACAACTAGAGAAAGCCTGAGTGCAGCAGTTAAGACCCAGCACAGCAAAAATAAATGAATAAATAGAATTTACTCTAAAAGAAAATGTAGACAAAAACAGGAATTTTCAGAAAAACAGAAATTGAGCTTGCTACTTGGTATGTCTCTGTTTACTTCTTTCTCTCTTTTCTGCTACCGGCTAAACCTGTAGAAAAAGATTGAAAGATATTGTCAGAAGAATGACTGGGTGGATGAATGCCAAGGCACATAGTACCCAGAACCGCTTCAGGACTTGAGATCGTCTTTATCAGAGTTATATAAATCCAAGCGCTGGTTCAACTGTTAACTAATTAAAAAAAAAAAAGTTACCCAGTGCCTCTCCTCTCATTAATTCCTTTCATGTTGCTGGCAGATTGAGAAGCTAGAGAATTCCTTACTGAATCACCAGAACGAGACCATCCAAAATAATTACCGCAGCACTCAGCCCCTGAACCACAGAGTGGTAGAAGCCAACTTCGTGTCTCACCCTCATCAGGGTGAGTGAGATCAACTCTCGTTTGTTCTTTGCCATGTGCGATGATAGTTTCCTGTTTTCCTCCTTCTCTGGGTGAACCCGTCTCTTCTGGCCACAGTGAGGGAAGGGGAGTCATCTAAGCCTCAGGGGGCACAGGTGGACCAATCAGAACGGGGCTTGGGTGAAGGGCATGACTCATTTTCCCAGTCCAGGCAGTGGTACTACTGAGTAGGACAGAGAGGGTGATGAGAACGAACCAGCTCCAGAATATCACCTAGTATTGGCCAGAGACAGTGGGAGAAGCAAGATGTCAGGAACATAAGATGCTCCCATAGAGTGTCGGCTCAAGTGAACCTCATCATATCCAACTCAGATATTTCCCCCACACTTCTATCTTGGTCTGCATTACAAACCCATCCTCAACTCCTCCCATAAATTCCCTCAAGGTGGAGTTAACTAGACCACATAATGCTTATTACCTTTTCTTGGGGATCAAACTGGGGATGGATTAGCCACCAAATGGCCTTTGAGCCTTGCAGGTGGCTCAGTGGTAAAGAAACTGCCTGCCGGTAGAGGAGAAGCACAAGATGCAGATTAGATCCCTGGGTCAGGAAGATCCCCTGGAGGAGGAAATGGCAACCCACTCCAGTATCTTTGCCTGGGAAATCTCACAGACAGAGGAGCCTGGTGGGCTACAGTCCATGGGGTCACAAAGAGTTGGACACTTCTGGATGCACACAGGTGAAGCTGCAGATGCCAGGATGCTGGAAGCAGGCATAAGTGGTCCAGTTTCCCCGGACCTTCCAGTCCAGGAGGTGGGGCTTCAGCTGTGTCGGTTTGACTTACCTCATTTCTGTGGTCACAGGAATGTAAATATTCTGCAATTTCCCATCTTTATTTTGTCCAGTTCTCTGTAAAGTGGTGGTGAACTACACACATTCCCTGAATTCACTTTACAGTGAATTCCTTTACAGTATATTCCTATTAACCATTCCTGATGACTTTATTGGAGTAGGAAATGGCAATCCACTCCAGTATTCTTGCCTGGAAAATTCCATGGATGCCTTTATATTCTTTAATAAATAGACCTGGTCTCCAGTCAGTATTACCCTATCTCCGCATGTACCTTGCAAAAGTTAAAAATTTCCGTACATACTCCTCAGCACAATAAAGCTCCATTTATAGTTTTCTCCCCATCTCTCCTGGTTCATTTATTGTTTCCCATTGTATCAGTTTGCTCCTTTCATACAATACTAACAGGAAAAATGATACCAACTATAATTTTAATTTCCCCATATTATAATTTATACGATATTGTTGTTGTTCAGTCACTAAGTCATGTCCGATTCTTTGTGATCCCATGGATTGCAGCATGCCAGGCTTCCCTGTCCTTCACCATCTCCTACAGCCTGTTCAAACTTGTGCCCATTGAGTTAGTGATACCACCCAACCACCTCATCTGTCTCCACCTTCTCTTTCTGCCCTCAATCTTTCCCAGCATCAGGGTCTTTTCCAGTGAGTCAGCTCTTTTCATCAGGTGGCCGAAATATTGGATATTAACAGTCACAATTTCTTTTTCTAAAGGATGACACCCTCCTAAACAGGTCCAATCACTAGCAGACTAAACAAAGGGAGCTTAGACCCATTGATCTGTCTCCTTGTTCTAATTTTGCTATGCTCCCTGTTTAACATTTTATGCTATTCTTGCAACAAGCACAGATTGTATCATTCTCCTTAGGCCACTTCTCAAATGCTCTTTCCATTGAAGCAGGGCAGGAGTGTCATCCCAATGTACCCTCATGAGCAACCTCAGAGGTTCTAATAACCACCTCTTAGTCCAGAATGTCCCATCTTGCAGTATGTCATTTTGGCCCTCACTTCTGAGACTTGCTATTTAGGAGGCGTACACGAATTCCCAGGCTTCCCTGGTGGCTCAGTAGTAAAGAATCCTCCTGCCAATGCAGGAGACTTGGGTTCCATCCCTGGTTTGGGAAGATCCCTGGAGAAGGAAATGGCACCCTGATCCAGTACTCTTGCCTGGA
Source organism: Bos taurus (assembly GCF_002263795.3). Taxonomy (NCBI): domain Eukaryota; kingdom Metazoa; phylum Chordata; class Mammalia; order Artiodactyla; family Bovidae; genus Bos; species Bos taurus. The sequence continues at coordinate 44,441,786 of NC_037343.1, read as the reverse complement.
AAATCCCAGGCACAGAGGAGCCTGGCAGGTTACAGTCCATGGGGTCACAAAGAGTCGGACATGACTTAGCAACTAACGACAGCGATAACAATAGCAACAACATACCAACTCCCAGGAGGTAGGAAGAGGGCTTCCTCCCAACCCCAGCCAAGGGATCTGAACAATGCCCTTCCTTTACTGAGAAGAGAACAGAGAATTGGGCATCATCTCACTCCAACTTTACTCAGACCCAGACTTCTATGTTGGAGAAGGCAATGGCACCCCACTCCAGTACTCTTGCCTGGAAAAATCCCATGGACGGAGGAGCCTGGTAGGCTGAAGTCCATGGGGTCGCTAAGTCTGGCATGACTGAGCGACTTCACTTTCACTTTTCACTTTCATGCATTGGAGAAGGAAATGGCAACCCACTCCAGTGTTCTTGCCTGGAGAATCCCAGGATCAGAGGAGCCTGGTGGGCTGCCATCTATGGGGTCACGCAGAGTCGGACACGACTGAAGCGACTTAGCAGCAGACTTCTATGTAGCAACCCAACTGTACAATCCACATGATATTTCATAGTTCTATAGTATCCATACCAGATTGGTTAATATGATCAACTCATCAGAGATGAATGACCTGAGAAACAAAGATCAGTTATAAACACAGGAGAATAGCAAAATCAGCCCTCTTGCAACTTATTTGTTAGAAAACACCTATGTATTCTAAGGTAAAGGCTACTGAGCTTCACATGAAAACCAAGGGTCAAGGGTTGAGCCATCTTTGACATGTCACCCCTTGGATTCTGGCAGCTTACAAGCCTAAATTCAGACATAGCAAGGATGCCTGAAGCCAATGGGATGGGAACATGGCAGGCATATGAAAGAATCAAAAATATTTCTCCTAAATATTACATGTAGGGAGTGGTATCTGGCTGTCCTGTGTCCCCTGTTTTCCTGAATCTCTTCAAAGTTCTGACTTTTTCCTGTTAACTCTTCTTTTTATAGAATACACTTTAGGCTCCAAGCTCCACTTTTATCTAAACAACATTGACCAAAACCTTGAGTACCTGAGAAGATTTATTGAACAGAAGATAACAAAGAGGAAAAAAGAAAAGTATTGGCCTTGAAGAGTGAGCCCTGCCTTCTGTTCAAGAAGCCCTGGGTGTCCAGATCATACCATTTCTACCGAGGCAGCTGCTTAATTTACGATTAAAACAGGAGAAACCATCATCCATGAACGGAAGTGAGATGGCTTAAATGCATGAGAAGGGTTTGAGCGAGATGATACCAATGGGAATTGACTGGAATAGAAATTTAACTACCCTCCTCTCGAATCACATACATTGATTTGTCTTAATTAGAAATCAACCTGAAATCCTGATAGCATTTAAATGAAATAAAATAACTTTGGAAATTTGTTATTTAAACTTCTCTTTTCTATTCCTTTGTGCCATTTCAAATATCGTTTTTTTGCTCTATCCGGAGGGACCCAGGTGATGGGGTAGAAATGAAGGTGGGAGGGATTTCCAGCTTTTTTCAAAAGTTCCCACTGACGTTATTGAAAGGTTAAAAATGAAAGTTTCCAATCAACAACTGATATTTTTATAACTTTTATGGAAACTGTAAGTACTATTATTTGTTTGTATTATTATTGTTAATTTATGCTTCCAACTTTTCACTATTACAACAATGCAGAGTAGGAATTTGGCTGTGCTCAGTCACTTCAGTCGTGTCCGACTCCCTGCGACCCTATGGACCACTGCCCGCCAGGCTCCTCTGTCCATGGGATTCTCCAGGCAAGAATACTAGAGTGGGTTGCCATTTCCTTCTCCAGTGGTAAAGTGCGAAGTGAGTGAAGTGAAGTCGCTCAGTCGTGTCTGACTCTTTGCGACCCCATGGACTGTAGCCTACCAGGCTCCTCTGTCCATGGGATTTTCTAGGCAAGAGTACTGGAGTGGTTTGCCATTTCCTTCTCCAGGATTTGGCTGAGTTAAGCTTAAAAAACCTGACTTCCCTGGTGTATCAGACCAGGGAAGAATTCACCTGCTACACAGGAGAACCGGGTTCAATCCCCGGGTTGGGAAGATCCCCTGGAGAAGGGCATGGCAACCCACTCCAGTGTTCTTGAAACTAAAAAAATAAACCCAACAACAACAAAAGCCAAAAACACCCAAGGAAAAAAGTAAAATGGTTTCAGGTGATATTAATTTGGGCTAATGTTATTTCTCTAGATTGTCATTGCGAACATTTTAAAAACTATCTGCATTGGCATGGAGCCTTTACCACTACACCACCTGGGAAGCCTTTTTAAACTAAGTTGCTGTCTATTTTGTGATCCAAAAGTTTTGTCCTGGGAGGGAGCTGGGAGGACAGAGGGCACATTGCATCCTAGTGACAGCAGAAAGTGTGGTTCTTTAAAAAGCCACAAAAACAACCTCCTGCTGTCAGTGAGAAGAAAGCCACCTGGCCAACCACCCCCTTCAGGGGCAAGCCTCGGTCCCCCAGGAGCGGAAGCTGGGAGGACCCCCTTTGCAGGCTCTGCAATTTCAGAATTCCAAAACTGGTTTCCATGAGTTCGTGGTTCTCGAGAGAAGTTTTGAAAAACAAAATATCCCTTAGAAACAGCCCCTTAGTTGTTCCATGGTGCTCTCAGTGGATGTTTCTCTTCAAGAGTGCCGGAAATTTCCCCAAAGGCCTTCTGCTCTGGTGCCATTTTGTGAAGGACTAACTAAAGCAAAGGTTTTTGTGAAGGACAGATTAGAGAGGTGCGTGGACTGGCTGTGTTTGAAGGGAAGCTGCTGCCCTCCAGTGGCCACTGTGAGATTGGCGGGGCCTGTGCCCAGGGGACCTTGGCAAGCCCCTCCACACCTCCCATCTTTCCTGTTGGTAACCTGGGGCCCAAAGACCTCTAAGGATTCTTCTGTAAGTTACAGGCGTATCAGGGATGAACATTACAGTGCAAGTCCCTGGACTTCATCCTTTTTCACACAATGAAAGACGTGGAGTTGCAGTCAGTGGGCTCTGGTCCCTCTTATTTCCATGTCCTGCTTTTAGAATTTCAAAGCATCATTACTCTTGGATGATAGATACCCAGCCCTTCCCAACTACCCTCTTGTCACCTGGGGGCCGCCTCCCCAACCCCTGCTGAATGGACGGCTGCCAACTCAGATGCCCCTTCTCAGGCCTGAGCTGGCAACTTGAACCCAGCTGACATGAGGCCCGGCTGACGTCCAACCGAAGCCGTGCAGAGGGGCCCAGGACAGCACCTGGCAACCCTGAACCTCACACAGGGGGAGCAGATGCCATGCCCTCCCAGGGACAGCTGCTGTCCAGAGAGAAGTTGCTGGAGAGAAGCACAGAAGGATCTCCGGTCTCAGAGAGGTGGTTCAGTGTGGCTGAGAGTAGCAGGTGGTGAATGCTGGACTGGGCTGTACTTCCTGCCATTGGAAGTCCCCTAGCCACAGGCCTCGACTGAGCAAGTTATGATTGCATTTTTGCTCTCCACAAACACACAATCTCCAACTAAGACATAATACATCTCTTATTTTGTTGGATCCTCAGAAGCAAACAGCTGGAGGACCTGGTTTAATTATCTCCAGTTGAGATAATCGATTAACTGGGACCAGATAGTGTGCTCTGACACACAGCATCTTAGTGGGGAAGCAGGAACTCAATGGATGTGAGAGTTGGATCACAAAGAAGGCTGAGCCCCAAAGAATTGATGCTTTCCAATTGTGGTGCTGGAGAAGACTCTTGAGAGTCCCTTGGACAACAAGGAGATCAAACCAGTCCATCCTAAAGGAAATCAACCCTGAATATTCATTGGAAGGACCGATGCTGAAGCCTCAATGCTTTGACCACCTGATGCAAAGAGCCAACTCATTGGAAAAGACCCTGATGCTGGGAAAAATCAAAGGCAAAAGGAGAAGGGGTTGGCAGAGGATGAAGAGGATGGTAGATAGCAGCACAGACTCAATGGACATGAATCTGAGTAAACTCTGGGAGAGTTGGACGGGACTTAGCAACTGAACAACATCAAGGAACACAACTGCAAGTCCTGTGCTATAACCACGTTCTTGGTGACCCTTTGGAACACTGGAATTGGCCTAGGGAACAAGTCAGGAAGAGGCAGGGGGTTATTTTCAGGATTTCAATTCAGTGGCCTCAGCTCCACCAAGGAAGATCCCTGGGGTGAGTTTTAGGGTGTCAGTACCCCAGAATCTTCCAGATGCATGGTAAATGCCTCATTGGCCCCTGCTCCAGAGCTCCCCACCCCACCCCTGACAGCATAACAGGCTGCTGGGGGGTGGAAGCTGAGAGAGAGAGGCCCCCGATGGCTCCATGGTGGAAGTTCAAACACTGGTCCCTCTGTGGGGAGTCACAGGAAAGCCTGCTGATGTACATCTTGCTTAGAGGTAGATGGTGGGCAAACAGAGCCATCACTAGGCCCAGGGTCAAAATGCCACCACGTGGGACAACTAGCCTTTGCCAAGAATGAGAGGATCCAAGGAGGGTGTTAGAGGCACTGCTCGCTCTGTCATCCCCTCCCCACCTGGTGAGCTCGTGTCATCTTTCAGGGTCAGTATTCTTGCCTACAAGATTGCCCACCGATATGATGCTGGGACCCTGATGCTGGGAGAGGTTGAGGACAAGAGGAGAAAGGGGTGACAGAGGATGAGATGGGTGGATGGCATCACTGACTCAATGGACATGAGTCTGAGCAAACTCAGGGAGATCGTGAAGGACAGGGAAGCCTGGCGTGTTCAGTTCATGGAGTCGCAAAGAGTTGGACACGACTGAGCGACTAAACTACAACAACGATACACATTTAAGAGGAAAGACCAGAGATGAGGAGGTTAAGCAACTTGCTCCAGGTGCTTCAGGTACCAAATGGGAGAGCAAGATATAGAACCAGGTCTCCAGTTTCTTAGGTTAGTTATCTTTCTACTAATTTCTCGTTTAAGGATTTCCCTGGTGGCTCAGAAGGTAAAAGCGTCTGCCTACAGCGAGTTCACTTTCACTTTTCACTTTCATGCATTGGAGAAGGAAATGGCAACCCACTCCAGTGTTCTTGCCTGGAGAATCCCAGGGACGGGGGAGCCTGGTGCTCTGCCGTCTATGGGGTCGCACAGAGTCGGACACGACTGAAGCGACTTAGCAGCAGCAGCAGCAGCAGCACAGTGCAGGAGACCCGGGTTCGATCCCTGGGTGGGGAAGATCCCCTGGAGAAGGAAATGGCAACCCACTCCAGTACTCTTGCTTGGAGAATCCAATGGATGGAAGAGCCTGGTAGACTACAATCCATGGGGTCACAAAGAGCTGGACGCTACTGAGCAACTTAATTTTCACTTTCTCGTTTGAGGAGAACCATAGGGCTCCTGTCAGAAGTTTATATCATCAGAGATTTAAAATCCTTTATGGTCAACAAGCTTCTATTTGAAAATGAAAACACTATGGGGAGAATTCATAGATTAGGCTGTTACCAGTTATTTCAGTTTCAGTATGAATTAAATGCATAGTTCAAGCCCAGTAAATATTTTTAGGATGAAGGACTGTGATACATTTCCTTTGGGTTTAGAATGGTGCTTTTGATGAGGAAGACTTAGGAGTAATCTGGTTTACCACAGGTTGCTCCAGGGGGGCTAGGATTGATGGATGAGAGCCTGAGGTTGTTGACTTGAGGGTTCATGGATATGGTGATGAAAGAAGGTCTAGAAGGTGAGAAAGTGCTGTAAACGGTTTCCTCTGTGGTGGCCATGGTCTATCAGCTGAGCCAAGAGTTCAGAGGACTTCAGAACAGAGCTGGAGGGACTGCCACATGCAGTTAGTGGGCTCTGAGGCCAACATACTAAGTCTCACCTCTTCACCGGGCTCTGGATCTGACTCCAGGAGCCTCTGGGACACAGGAGAAGGTTTGCTAGGGCTGTTCCTGGAAGTGCGGGGCAGGTAGGGGAGGCACAAAGTGAAATGGGTGTGAGGACACAGCTGAGGTCAGGAAGCTCAGACATCAGGCTCCGGGCCAAGGCAGGGCTGTCTGAGGCTGAGGGGGCCTGGCCTGGGGCCTCTGTGTGCCCTGAGTGCATGGATCAACCTGTGGGTCCCACCCTCTGTCACAGGGAGAAGGAAACACACCTGAGAGTGGTTTTGAGCAGCTGCCTGGGCCTCAGGGGCTCTGTGGGCACTGTTAGTAAAATAAAAATAGGATGTAAGGCTTCAAATTGTGGATGTAAAAATGAAGCACAGTAGGGACTTCCTTGGCGGTCTAGTGGTTATGACTCCGAGCTTCCATTGAGAGGTGTGAAGTTTCCATCCTTGGTCAGGGAACTAAGATCCCGAATGCCCTGTGGTGTGGCCAAAAAAAAGGAGGAGGAGATATTTGTATACATATTGTTGTTCAGACGCTCAGTCACGTCCGACTCTGTGATCCCATGGACTGTAGCGTGCCAGGCTTTCCGGTCCTTCACTGTCTCTCAGAGTTTGATCATTCATGTCTATTGGGTCAGTGATGCCATCCAACCATTTCATCCTCTGTCATCTCCTTCTTCTCCTGCCTTCAATCTTTCCCAGCATCAGGGTCTTTTCCAATGAGTCAGCTCTTTGCATCAGGTGGCCAAAGTATTGGAGCTTCAAGTGCATATCAGTCCTTCCAATGAATATTCAGGGTTGATTTCCTTTAGGAGTGACTGGTTTGATCTCCTTGCTGTCCAAGGGACTCATATAGCTGATTCAACTTTTTGTACAGTAGAAACTAACACAACATTGTAAAGCAATTATATTCTAATAAGAAATAAAATAGTAAAAGAAAAAAGAAAAAGGAATTAAGAAATTAAGCAAAGTTAATCAGCATAGGGAGAGATTGGAAACCGAAAAAAAAAATAGCAAGAACATATAAGAAGCAAACCATAAAATAAGATGCCAAAGATTGCAACAAGTATAAATGGATTAACCTCTGATATTTGAGGGCTGACTCTCAGATTAGATCAAAGGAAAAAAAAAATCCTGAGCATGTCTAAAACATAAGACACAGAGAGGTTAAAAATATAGGGGTGAGTAGATACATACTGGAGAAGGCAATGGCACCCCACTGCAGTACTCTTGCCTGGAAAATCCCATGGACGGAGGGGCCTGGTGGGCTGCAGTCCATGGAGTCGCTAGGAGTCGGACACAAGTGAGCTTTTGACTTCACTTTCACTTTTCACTTTCATGCATTGGAGAAGGAAATGGCAACCCACTCCAGTGTTCTTGCCTGGAGAATCCCAGGGATGGGGGAGCCTGGTGCGCTGCCGTCTATGGGGTTGCACAGAGTCAGACACGACTGAAGCGACTTAGCAGTAGCAGCAGCAGATACATACTAAGCAAATACAAAAAAAAAAAAAAGCAAGTTTTGATGGCAATATCAATATTCGTGTAGAATTTAAGACTAAAAGTATTAAATCTATTAATAAGTTGAAACAGTAGCTGTATATATATTTGAGATGCTGAGGTGTGATCAAGTTGGTACTTCAATAGCACTGGCTGAGGGCACCAGGAATCCTGAGCCAGACACCCTTTCCTTAGAGGTCTTGTGAGAATAGAGCAGTTAACTCTATTCTTCCTCCCCAATGCTCAGTCCATGGGGTGGTCAGTCAGCATGCTCCATCCATCCTTCTGGCCATAAGAATTGCTTCCAAGTAGCCCATTCAGAGCCAATCCCAGAATCTGGGGGAACTCAAGCCCAACACAGACAAAACTAAATTCATGATTTTCCTCCATAAAACCCAGTATTCTTTTTGTGACCCCAAACTCTAAATGGTACCACCAGCCATCCAATGAAGGATGTAAAAAAAAGAAACAGTAAACATTTTAATGTCTCCATTTTCTTTGCCCACCATCCCTTTGATCTTATCTCCTAAATATCTCTTAACTCTCTCTGATTACCTCTCAAGTCCATGGTCTCTTTCCTGCTGCTGCTGCTAAGTCACTTCAGTCATGTCCGACTCTTTGCGACCCCATGGACTGCAGTCCACCAGGCTCCTCTGTCCATGGGATTTTCCAGGCAAGAGGTCTGGAGTGGGTTACCATTCCCTTTTCTGGTCTCTTCCCTAGCCTCCTCTTTAGTCTCCTTACTTCTACACTTGATAGCTTGATTCCAATCCAGCTGCAGAACAACCTTTCTAAGATGGAACTCTGACTGAGTCCTAGGGTGAGATTTGAGTGAAGTCCTGGGGTTAGGTTAGCCTTGTTGAAACACAGATTCCTGGGCTCTGCTCCAGAGTTTCTGATTCAGCCAGTCTGGGAGTAGAGGGGATAGAATCTGTATTTCCAACAAGCTCCCCGGTCATGCTGACCGACACTGCAGTCGAGAATCGCTGGCATTGCTTACGTAGTTTACCAGAAGTCTGCACTGGGGTGTGGGTCTAAACCTCTAGCCAACTGTGAAGAGTTTCTCTGACTTGCTTTGTTCCTTAAGAACAAAAGAACCTATTTCACTCAAGACTTGTTTTCAGAGGCAGAAAACCCAAATCAAGCAGGTTTCAGCAACAAAGGAAATCCATTGGCTCACTGAACTGAAAAATTCAGGTGAAGCACAAAAAAAGACATTCAGGTGAAGCACAAAAGAAATTCAGGCTTAGTGGGATCCCAGCTCACATGGTATCATCAGAACTGAGTTCATCCTCCCTTTGGCCTTGATCTCACAGCCAAAGTGGTCCCTCATGGTGGGTTGCAGAAGCTCCAGGATTCGGTCCTCTGGGCTTAGCAACCAAGGCAGAGAACTGGAATGGGGACCCCGTATCTACAGTGGGACCCTGGGGAAAATACCTTCAGCAAAAGGGAGAGAGGGATGAAGTCCACCCAATAAAGGGAAATGGTGTCCAGGTCTCAGATAGAGGTGGAGGGTGAGAAGGTGGGCCTTGAGCAAATATTCATAAGCACCAGCTGGCCCTTCCCTGACTTTAGTGTTCATATTCACATTATCTATATGTTAAAAGGAGACATAAATGAAGACAATAGGGAAAAAAACCCACAGCTAAACCAAAAAAGAAACTAAAAACTCAATGATGACTCCTGCTGCCTGATGGGAGCAAACCCAGAAGTATTTTGGGGGCCACTGCAGATGTTTGAAAATGGCAAAAATATTAGATGATATGAAGGAATTATTTAAAATTTTTGTATTTAAAATAGAAGAATTTAATAAAGGGACTCCCTAGCAGCCCAGTGATTATGACCCTGCTCTTCCAATGCAGAGGATGCAGGTTCAATCCCTGGTTGGGGAACTAAGATCCCACATTTTATGAGGCATGGTCAGAGATGAAAAAAAGATAAGAAAGTATTTAATAAAAATATAGCTTTTCTAAAAAGCCTTAAAAATATTTAGGGATGAAATGGCATGATGTCTGTAATTTAAAATATTTCCACAAAGAAAATGGAGGAGAGGAAATATGGCAAGTTTATTTTAAAAATATCATTACTGGAATGTGTCTTAGAGTTTGAGGAGACTGGAGACTTTCAGGACCTAAGAATGAGGTGTAGGGACTGTAACAGGCTGCGAGGGGAATAAAGACTAAAGCCTGGGGCTCTCTTTGTTGTTGTTCAATCACTAAGTCATGTCTGACTCTTTGTGACCCCATGGACTTCAGCATGCCAGGCCTCCCTGACCCTGCCGGAGGTTGCCCAAGTTCATGTCCATTGAGTTAGTGACCATCAAACCATCTCATCCTTTGTCGCCCCCTTCTCCTCCTACCCTCAATCTTTCCCAGCATCAGAGTCTTTTCCAGTGTATCAGCTCTTCGCATCATGTGGCCCAAGTAAGTGGGTTTTCCAGTGGCCACCTGGCCACTGAGTTTCTCTCCCTGGGTTTCAGCAGAGCTCAAACCTTGCTAGCCGTGCAATCTGCCAGCAGTTTCTGATGACCAGGAGCCGTGTTTGCCCCAGGTAAGCTCTGATCCCACTGGAATGAGGTTCACTCCATCCTGTTCCTTCTGGGCTTGGGATTCTCACCTGAAAACGATGGAGGAGATGGGACCAATCTGTTTCCTCCACCGACAAAGATCTATGACTCTGGGTTCAGACAAGGAAGAGAAGGGCAAGCTTCCAAAACAGTTCAGTCAATCCTGGTTTAGTTGAGAACGGCATAGTCTGAATTACAAAAAGAAAAAAACCCTGGATTATGGCATAATCGCATAATTGTATTATGGCACCACCAACTCAATGGACACGAGTTTGAGCAAACTCCAGGAAATAGTGAAGGACAGGGAAGCTTGGCATGCTGCAGGCCATGGGGTCACAGAGTCAGACACAACTGGGCGATGGAACAACAACAGTGGCATAACTGCAATATGGTGAATGTTTCCTTCATTCAGGCATACGGCAAATGGCGAATTAGCTGTTAATCAAGCATGTACAAGAAGAGGTTCTGGGAATTCCCTGGTGGTCCAGTGACTTCCACCACGTTGGGGCTGCAGGTTAGACCCTTGGTTGGCGAACTAAGATCCTGCATGCTGCACGCTGCAACAACAAAAGACAGTCCTATGAGTCCTGCTTTAATAAAGAGTTTTCAATTACCAATGTGTTTTCTTTTATGCATGAAAACTGAACTAGAATGGCTCTTTAAAGTGGAAGCAGTGGCAGATTGTGTTTTCCTGGGCTCCAGAATCACTATGGATGGTGACTATAGCCATGAAATTAAAAGACACTTGCTCCCTGGGAGGAAAGTTGCGACAAAACTAGACAGTGTATAAAAAGCAGAGATGTCACTTTGCTGACAAAGGTCCATAAAGTCAAATCTATGGTTTTCCAGTAGTCATGCACGGGTGTGAGAGTTGGACCATAAAGAAGGCTGAGCTCCGAATAACTGATGCTTTTGAACTGTGGTGCTAGAGAAGGCAGATTCTCGAGAGTCCCTGGGACAGCAAGGAAATCAAACCAGTCAGTCCTAAAGGAAATCAGTACTGAATGTTCAGTGAGCCAACTCACTGGAAAAGACCCTGATGCTGGAAAAGATTGAAGGCAGGAGGAGAAGGGGCCAGAGGATGTGATGGTTGGATGGCATCACCAACTCAACGGACATGAGTTTGAGCAAACTCAAGGAGAAGGTGGAGGACAGGGAAGCCTGGCATGCTGCAGTCCATGGGGTCACAAACAGTTGGACATGAGTCAACAACTAAACAACAATGGTTCTTTAAGACCTAGTTTTCTTTAGAGGACTTTCCATTCTTCCCTAAAAACTGACAACCATGGCACATCAAGTCCAGGTGTAAATGTGAACTCCAAGGAGAGACCCGCCAAATGGAATTCCTCGGGGCCTCACCAAGACTTTGGCTCACTCCCTTCCTGGGACCTTGACCTAGGCATCCCTCCTTATCTGCAGAGTCACGTCTTTGCAGCAACTGGGCTTAGGAGTAAAGATCAGTGAGTCCCTGTAAACTAAGCAAAGTACAAGTATTATGCTTAATTCTCAAATAAGACATGAGTCAAGGGCATGAAGAGTTACCTAGTGTGAGCCCCACTCCTCAGAGCAACATGATTGAGGCTGCAAAGGGAGAGGCTGCAGCTGTTATAACTTGGAGCCATGGGTCACCTGACCTTGAATTAAACCACCTATAAAATAATTGGAAGTGTTATTTGCTCAGTCATGTCCAACTCCTTGTGACCCCATGGACTGTAGCCTGCCAGGCTCCTCTGTGCATGGAATTCTCCAGGCCAGAATACTGGAGTGGTTTGCCATTCCCTTCTCCAGGGGATCTTCCAACCCAGGGACTGAACCCAGGTCTCCTGCATTGCAGAATGATTGTTTACCATCTGAGCCATATATATCAGGATGTATTATGATTATTATAACACATTATTGTATTCTATTTTTGAAAATTTAAAAATGATTTTTGTATCTGTTTATGAGGGTATCAGTCTGTAGTTTTCTGTCTCTAGTTTGGTTTTGGTATCAGAGAAATGATGGTTTCTAAAATGAGTAATGTATTCCTTTCTCTTAATTTTCTGGAAAAATTCATGTCAAATTGGTATTATTTCTTCCTAAAATATTTAGTAGAATTCACCAGTAAGTCCATTTGGACCTTGAGTTTCCTTTGTGAGAAGGTGTTTTTTTGTTTTTAATTTTATTTATTTATTTTTTGCTGTGCTGGGTCTTCACTACTTCGTGCGGGCTATTCTCTAGTTGCAGCAAGCGGGAGCTACTCTCCACTGTGAAGCTTGGGCTTCACATTGCGATGGCTTCTCTTGTTGTGGAGCACAGGCTCTAGGATGCTCAGGCATCAGTAGTTGCAACACACAGGCTCAGTAACTGTGGCTCACAGGCTCTAGAGTGAGGGCTCAGCAGTTGTGGTGCAGAGATTTAGTTGTCCATAGCATGTTGAATCTTCGGGGACCAAGAATCGAACCCATGTCCCTGGAACAGGGATCGAATCTACATGCATTGGCAAGTGGATTCTTATCCACTACACCACCAGAAATGTCCTGAGGGAAGGATTTTAACTACAAGTTCAATTTCTTTAGTTGATGGAGATACAGATAATCTATTTCAGATTGAGAAACCTTTAGTACTTAGTATCTTTTAAGGTGCCTATTTCATCTAGTTCAGTTCAATTCAGTCACTCAGTTGTGTCTGACTCTTTGCGAACCCATGGACTGCAACACATCAGGCCTCCCTCTCCATCACCAACTCCCAGAGCTTGCTTAAAGTCTTGTCCATCGAGTCAGTGATGCCATCCAACCATCTCATCCTCTGTTGTCCCCTTCTCCTGCCTTCAATTTTTCCCAGCATCAGGGTCTTTTCCAATGAGTCAGTTCCTCGCATCAAGTGGCCAAAGTATTGGAGTTTCAGCTTCAGCATTAGTCCTTCCAATGAATATTCAAGACTGATTTCCTTTAGGATTGACTAGTTTTATCTCCTTGCAGTCCAAAGGACTCTCAAGAGTCTTCTCCAACATCACAGTTCTTCTCAGTTACCAAATTACCACAGAACTGTTCATAATATTCCCTTCTTATCCTGTCTCCTTGCTGTATTCTATTGGCTAGCAGTGAGTCAGCTTTGTTCAGGCTCAGACTATATTCGCACTCTAATGACGACTGTATCAGACTGTCTTCCGTTTTACTCCAGAGGCAGCTACAGTGTTGGACAACCCTGGGATCGTTCACCAACATTGTGATAGGTGTCTCTTTTATGGTTTTGTTCTTGCACCACTAACTGGGCCCAACACCATAAAACCTGGGCTTCCCTTTCAGGACGGGCTTATCTGTGGGTTGTGGGAAAGGCTGGTGGAGAAGACCTCTAGATGTGGGTATGTGATCTAGGAGGGAGGGATCATCATTTGGGGTGTGGAGGAGTCCTGGTGAGCTCCTGGAATTCCTGCATGGAGTACTTGGGCTGGACGAGACATAGCACCAGCTGGGGCCACATTTTGAACATCCTGAACATTCCATCACTGCCACAGGGCATTGAACACATCCTTGTACAGAGAATGAGGCCTGGGGAGGTAGAGGGGGAGGTATTCTATGATAAGCATGCTGGGGGACTCAGCTAGCAGATAGGCTATAATAGTAACCATAAATATAACCTCTGGGCTTCCCTGGTGGTCCAGTGGTTGAAAGTCTGCCTTCCATTTCAGGGCACACTGGTTTGATCCCTGGTCCGGGAAGATCCCACATGCCTCAGAGCACCTAGGCATGTGCGCCACGGCTGCTGAGCTTGCTCACCCAGAGCCGGTGCTCTGCAACAAGAGAAGCCACCGCAGTGAGAAGCCTGCACACCTCAACTGGAGAGTAGCCCCTGCTCTTAGCAACTAGAGAAAGCCCTTGAGCAGCCACGAAGACCCAGCACAGCCAATAAATAAATAAATAAAAGTTTTAAAAATTACTTATGCTTAAAAAAAAAATAGCCCCTGACATTGGTAAAATGCTTCTTAACTTACCTATCATTTCCACCTGCTTTATATGAGGCAAGAATGATCAGAGGTGCACAGACTGAAGCCAAACAAGATTAACGTACCTGATTAAGGACCAGAATAGGTAAAAATGTTGCCCCCCCCCCCCCCCCCCCGCTAAAAGGTCCTAAGGTGATTTTAAATGATTTCAGCACATTTTTTGGCATGCCTGTGTTCAAAAGTTGCAGTCTGAGTCCACCCACCCTCAGGTGGGCTGAATTAGTGATGAGTTTCTAAAGAACAGAATGTGGCAGAACTGATGCTATCTACATCGGAACCCAAGGGTGTGAGTGTGCCTGCAATTTTGTTTCTCCCCTTCTCCCACCCACAGGAATCCAGTTACCAAATATGAGGAACCCAAGATCATGCATCAGTTTCAGCCAGCATCAACCATCAGGAATGCAAGTGAATGAATCCCGCAGCATGTAATGCTGACCCGGATTAGCTGTATGACCCACAGCCACCCAGAGAGAGGAAGCCACCCAAGAAAGGCAATGGAATCCAGGGCCTTGCATCTGGTTCCTCGATTCTCTAACTGACTGAATTCGGAGGAATTCCCTAAATTCTGACTGAATTCTCTAAATTCTCAAAATTTTTAAAACTTTGATCAGGATTTAGGCCTCCATATCAAACACTGAACTTGAAAAGTTATACTTTAAAAAGGTGTGTCCAGGACTTCCCTTCTCGGCTCAGTGGATGGGAATCTGCCTGCCAGTGAGGACAGGAGTTCAATCCCTGGTCCAGCAGGATTCCACATGTTGCAGGAATGACTAAAACCATGCACCTCAATTACGGAGCCTGAGCTCTAGAGCCTGTGCTCTGAAACAAGAGAAGCCACCACAACGAGAAGCCCACTCACAGTAACGAAGAGTAGCCCCCACCCACCACCACCACCACCACCACCACCACCACAAAAAAAAAACTGCACAAAGTGATAAAGACCCAGTGCAGCCAAAAAGAAAAAAAAAAAATTCATCCATCTATCACTTGTTTTTTTTTTTTAATTTCTTTGTTAATATTTATTTATTTGGCTGCACTGGATCTTAGTTTCAACATTCGGGATCTTTAGGTGAGGCATGCGAACTCTTAGCTGTGGTATGTGGGATCTAGTTCCCTGTCCAGGGTTTGAACCCGGGCCTCCATCATTTGAGTTTTGATGCTGATGTAGAATCCTTGAGTCTGTTCTTGCTAATTAATATTCACATACCTGCCTGTCCTTCCAGGTCATTCCTCCCCAGGCGAGCATTGGAAGCTAAGTGCTTCTCAACTAAATCAGGGACCAAATTTTCCAAAATCTTCTAGCCACCACTAGGGGCTCAGAAATTCCTCGGTGGTTCCCCTCCCTCGAGGCCTGGGGCAGGGAGTCCCTTCCTCAAAGAAGGAAGTCTTGAACTTAGCACCTGGGGATGTGCACAGCCACAAAAGGAAGTCTCTGTGGCCGACAGGGATAGTACATGAGGCTCAGCATCTGCGATTTCTTCTTTCTCCTCTGGAACCTCCGCTCTGTTTCTCTTGGCAAAAATTCTGTTTATCTCCACAAATGTTCGGCCCTTGGTCTCAGGAATGACCACGTAGATGTAAACAGCAGTGAGGAGGCAGATTTCGGCAGAGATAATGAGACTGTAGGCACCAGTGACTTCCTGGGCCAAGAGACAAGAAAACAGGAGGGGCTGGAGGAAGACATTCCAGGGCCAGCGCCAGGTGAGGCCTATGTGAGTCACACAGGAGTCTCTCGGTGGCCGGTTTAACTTTACTACCCAGGAGTGAAATAGCTAGAAAATTAGATCCTGCCTCATGTCAGAAGGGACTCAGCCTTGTGACAACGGGGACAGTATGAACAGTATGACCTCTAGATCTGACCGCACACCCTCAGAATCGGGGGTGGGGGTGGGGAGGTGGGGGATCTCCCCTGGTTCTAGCTTGCTTGAACTTGGCAGACCAGAGCCCCTACATATTTAACCCTTCACAGTCTGAGTGCCCGAGCTCCCTTCAGTAGGTGGGAAACTGGAGTAGGTTTAGACTAAGATGGCACCACCTTTGTTTTATGGACCTTGGAAAGCCACCCCCTCTCTTGTCAAATTAACAGATGTTCTTAGTAGAAGGGGGACCCCTGCCTATTTCCTGGAGTCCCATCTGCCTAGAGGCGGGGGCCAGGTGGAGCAGGAAGTCAGGGCAAGGGGCCGTGCCCCCCACCCCTGTGCTCCCCGCAGGATGCCTCCACTTACCTGGACGGACTGGAACACAAAGGTGCTGAGCCTGTGCACCCCCCTGTCCACCATGAAGGTAGGTGGCTGGCAAGGGCTACAGGAAGAGCTCAGAGAGGGCAGGACCTCAGGGCAGAGAGCTGGACCAGTGGAGCAGAGGGGTGCGGAGGGCCCTCGAGGGGTGCACAATGTTCTGGATGGCCAAGGGAGGGAGTTCCTGTCTCTCAGCCCCCTGCTTCTATCCGCTCTCCCCTCCCCGCCCCACTGCCCCCAGCTTCTGAGTACACTCACCACTGAGCTCCAAACTGAGCCTCTGAGGGCATCAAGGTCACACCAATGCTATTCTCTCCCATGTTGGAATCATTTTGAAATTCGCCAACATGGAAGCAGGAATGTGAAAGTCAAAGTCTCACAGTCGTGTCCGACTCTGCAGCCCCATGGACTTATACAGTCCATGAAATTCTCCAGGCCAGAACACTGTAGTGAGTTGCCATTCCCTTCTCCAGGGGACCTTCCCAACCCAGTGATTGAACCCAGATCTCCTGTATCGCAGGCAGATTCTTTACCTTCTGAGCCACTAGGGAAACTCAGAATCCCACTTAAATATCCTTGAACTCGACTCTGTCAGTCTGGGTCACAGCTGCCTGGCGCAGTGCAGACTAAGCAGGTGTTCCATCTGAGCATTCTGTGGATCAGTACCTTGATTTTGGTTTATGGACAGCTCTTTCGAAACCAAGATTCTGCAGGGAATATTTTAGTCTTAGGAATCAGAGGGGTCTTTCCCCAGGCAGCGAGAACTGTATCTGATTCTCAGCAGGACACACAGAGAGGAGCAGGGTTCTAGAGTCTGCCCACAAGGTAGGTGGAGGTGAAGGCCCAAGGCTGCCAGCATATGGACCCAGGGCTGAATCACGAGGAACTGTAACTGGAGGCCAGGGGGCCAAAGACAACTGAGCCTTGTGTGGGCAGAGGCTAATATGAATGTGTAGAGTGTTTGGATGTGAACCGAGGGTCCCCAAGTGGCATCTGGCTGGCACAAGCTCCCTCTTTGCAGAGGTTCATCTCCTTTTTGGGCACCGGACTTGAAGCTGGGCACCTCTGGGAGTCACAGGAGATGGGGCAGCCCCAGCCTGGTCATGGTACTGGCTGACACTTAGGAAATGTTTGTTGAATGAGTGAATGTGAGCTGGAATGTCCTTTCAAGAAAAAGGTAAATGGAACTGAGAATTCCTGTGAGGGTGGGGCTCGTATAGGAACAGGGGTGAAGGTGGAGAGGATATGACAGTATCGCCAGTCATGAGCATTCTTTCACTCAGCAAATACCAGACACCTCTTCTGTGTGGGGCCCTGGAGGGCTGCGGGGCAGCAGGTCCTCACTGGACCCAATGCCTGATGCAATGCCCAGGTGTAGGCGAAGATGCAGCTGACACCGAGATAAGACAGCCCTGTGGGGAGAGGAAGGGCTGTCTGTGCCTGAGAGGCACAGGCCTGGGACCTCTGAGAGCTTGAGGCTAAGAGCCCTATGTTCAGAAGAGCCCACTTGCAGGCCCCACCTTCCTGCTTCAGGAAGGAGCCACACCTGGATTTCTGAGCACCTGCGTGGGCCTCCAGGACTCTGAAGGCAACAGTGTGAGTGATACCTAGCATTCTAGTCAACAGGGACCTCCATGAGCCATATCTGTTTGAGAGAACAGGAGGAATGCCAACCACTTATCTATTCTCTGCCCTTCACAAACATCAGGGCTGCCTAGGTGGCACTCGTAGTAAAGAATCTGCCTGCAAATGAAGGAGATGCAAGAGACGTGGGTTCGATCCCTGGGTGGGGAAGATCCCCTGGAGCAGGAAGTAGCACCTGCTCCAGTATTCTTGCCTGGGGAATCTCATGGACAGAAGACCTGAGGGGCTACCGTCCAGGCCTACCTCCTTACACGGTTGCAAAGAATCAGACATGACTGTGTGACTAAGCACACAAACATCAACATATTCTCGACCCCCTCTGAGTGAGGGTATTATTGTTTCAATTCTGCAGTCGTAGAATCAGAGCACAGAGAGCCCAAACACAGACCAAGAGGGCACTGGGTCCCACAGGGGGTCAAGCAATGGCTCAAGTCAGATGATCAGCAGGCATGGAGCTGGGACCGGGACTTGGCCCTATCTGACAGGATCCTTCTAGAAGCCATTGGACCAGGAGAGAGACCCCCATCTCTTCCAGCTCCCCACTACTAGGGCAACAGATGGCCCTAACTCAGGGTGAATAGACTGCAACCCAACTAACCAAGTAGGTAACTCTTTCACTACAATTATGAAAAAGACTGCAAGGGTGGGGTTGGCACAGAGCTGGCAGTGGAGGTGGCCTGGGAACAGCTCCTTCCATGAAGCTGTCTTTGAGCTGCAAGGTGGGGGATGAGCTGAGGGAGGGGCAGCCTCCTGGAATGGATGACCTGGGGATGAAGAGCCAGCAGGGCTGCTGAGCAGAGGCTCTGATTCAACAGACACAACTCTTGGGCGGAAGAGGGAGAAAGCAGGCGGGCAGGATGCGGTCCATTTCAAGACTTGAAGCAAAAGAGGAGTTGGCTGAGACTGGAGGGACCATCCTGGGTCTGGTGCCATCTGGGCAGCTGCTGGATATGTTTTCAGGCAGAGCCAACAGGACTGGACGATGAGTTGGAGAGAGTGAGAGAAAAGAAGACTCAGGGGACGCCACCGAGGGTTCCAAAAGCAGCTGGCAGTTATCTCTGTAGATAATGTCCCGTTTTATTTACTTCTTTTCCCTTGTCTAAAGTCCCTTAATGTTTTACTAGGAACTTAGATTGGTTTTAAAATGAGAAAATAAAGTCTTTAAAAAGGATGCTTTGGGACTTCCCTGCTGGTCCAGTGGTGAGGACTCCTAACTTCCAGTGCAGGGGTCACAGGTTCGGTCCCTGGGGGGGGAATGTCCCACATGCCGCATGATGTCTCCACCCCCCACAAGAGGGAAACATTGATTAAACCGAAGCAGGACTGTAACTGGCATTTTCTTTGCCAGCTTCATCATCACCTTCCACTTCACCTGTTCCTCCACAGGCCCTGCTGTTTGGTGAACACAACCAGGCTTCGTTCACCTGAAGGTCTTTGCACGCACCCAGGAATCAAGGAGGAAATCATGATGGAAGGATGGCTTGGCAAAAAAGGCAAAACGTGAAGACATTGTCTCTGAAATACAAGAATAATCTCTTGACACATTCTCATCCTCACACGTTGATAGTTTATGGTGAATGGTGTCAGATTCATGATCGCCGAAGAGAAAGATTTAGCTTCGGGACCAGAGACCAGGCTTGATCACTCAAGAGCTTTTGCCTAGCAGAGTTTTATTAAAGTATAAAAAGGATCTGACACATGTGGTCACTAGTACAGCTGCTATGGAGAACAGTGTGGAGATTCCTTAAAAAACTGGAAATAGAACTGCCATATGACCCAGCAATCCCACTGCTGGGCATACACACTGAGGAAACCAGAACTGAAAGAGACACGTGTACCCCAGTGTTCATCTCAGCACTGTTTATAATAGCCAGGACATGGAAGCAACATAGATGTCCATCAACAGATGAATGGATAAGAAAGCTGTGGTACATATACACAATGGAATATTACTGAGGTATTAAAAAGAATGCATTTGAATCAGTTCTAATGAGGTGTATGAAACTGGAGCCTATTTTACAGAGTGAAGTAAGTCAGAAAGAAAAACACCAATGTAGTATATTAATACATATATATGGAATTTAGAAAGATGGTAATGATGACCCTATACACGAGACAGCAAAAGAGACACAGATGTATAGAACAGACTTTAGGACTCTGTGGGAGAGGGAGAGGGTGGGATGATTTTAGAGAATAGCGTTGAAACATGTATATTATTATATGTGAAACAGATCACCAGTCCAGGTTTGATGCATGAGACAGGGTGCTCAGGGCTGGTGCACTGGGATGACCCTGAGGGATGGGATAGGGAGGGAGAGGGGAGAGGGGTTCAGGATGGGGAACACATGTACACCCATGATTCGTGGGCTGATTCATGTCAATGTATGGCAAAAACCACTACAATATTGTAAAGTAATTAGCCTCCAATTAAAATTTAAAAAAAAAAGAATAAAATATGGTGGAAAGGCAAAAAAAATAAAGTATAAAAAGGGACAGAGAAAGCTTCTGACACAGACATCAGAAGGGGGACAGAGAATGCTCCCACTCACTAGTCTTAGCAAGGTAATTGACTATTACAGTAAATCAAAAGAATGTCTCAAGGTTGTAAAAGTCTTACCAGACCCACTCCCACAACATACACTTTAAGATGACCAGATTAGTCAGAAGATTCTTAAGGAGAAACATGTCCTCAGGCAGGATATGTTGTTGTTATATGGTCATTGATACAGAGCTTTAGGAAAAACATATCCTTGAGCAAGATGACTTGTTTAGCTCAGGGCTTAAAGAAAAAAAACATTTTATGTGACTAAAATGAAGGAATGTAGAAAAAAAGTTTGTCCTTTTCTCCTCCTGAAGAGCCCCATACCCCTTTCTCCTCCTGGGGGACCCCAGACTTATCAACCTACCTAAGAATTGACTCTCTCAATATGATTGTGTTTTCAAATACAGTCCCCTGACTTGAGCAGGTTCGACTTACAATTTTTCAACTTTACAATGGTGTGAAATGATACACATTCACTAGAAACTACTTTGAATCTTGATCTTTTCCCTGGTCTATCGACTAGCAGTACGATCCTCTCTTGTGATACTAGGCAGCTCCTGGCAGCCACGTGCTCACCAGGGTCACTCTATTTTTCACTTGACAGACAATATGCAACACCTTACATGGGACAGTCAACACTTCAGTATAAAATAGGCTTTATGTTAAGTGATTTTGCCCAACTGTAGATGAATGTGTTTTCTGACCACATTAAAAGTAGGTTGGACTAAGCAATGATGTTTAGTAGGTCAGGGTGTTAAATGTACTTTTGACTTACAGTATTATCAACTTATGATGGGTTTCTTCAATACTTTGGCCACCTGATGTGAAGAGCCAGCTCATTAGAAAAGACCCTGATGCTGGGAAAGATTGAGGGCAGGAGAAGGGGGCGACAGAGGACGAGATGGTTGGATGGCATCACCGACTCAGTGGACATGAATTTGAGCAGACTCTAGGAGATAGTGAAGGACAGGGGAGCCTGGTGCGCTGCAGTCCATGGGATCCCAACTTAGCAACTGGACAACAAATGATGGGTTTATAGGGATGGAACCCTAATGTAAGTCAAGGAGTTACTATATATAGTTTTAAAAAACAAAAAACAAACTCACTCCATCTGTGCACATTTTTTAAGAAGGTTTTTAAGTTTTTATTTATTTATTTATTTATTTATTTTTTGGCAGTGCTGGGTCTTCATTGCTTTGCTTGGGCTTTTCTCTAGTGGTGAGCAGGGGCTACTCTCTATTTGCTGTGGGTGGGTTTCTTGTGATGGTTTCTCTTGTTTTGGAGCATGGGCTCTAGGGTGTGGGCTTCAGTGGTTGTGGCACGTGGGCTCAATAGCTGTGGCTCCCAAGCTCTAGAGTCAGGACCCTGACTGACACAGGTGCATCACCCAGGGGAGTGGGGCTCTGATGCCAGGAGTAGGGGAGCAGAGATCTCTAAACAGAGCCCCAGACACCCCTTCTGGGGTGGTGGTAGGGTTAGTCCTAAGAGTTCTACCAAAGTCCCCCACCAGGCAACACTGATGACTCATCAGATACACAGATGGTTTTCTCAGGCCACTTTTCTCATCTTGGGGTGGCTGTACCCCTGAGACAGCTGCCACTAGAGCTCTAATTCAAGGCAGAGGATCAGCTGGCCCAGAGACCTGAGGCCCAGAGAGAAAAAAAGAGCCCACTTGAGCCGCTTCCTGATGACAGGAAGGCTTAGCTTAGCTCGGGGCTTGTCCACACCCCGCTAGGACAAGGCCAGCTCCATCACACCAGCTGGTCTCAGGGTTGTCATTTGCAAAACGAGGGCAATGATAAAGCCATCTCTGAAGTCCCAAGTTCTGTGACACTGGGTTCAGACAAGGAGGAGGGGGCCAAGCTTCTAGAACAATCCAGTCACTCCTGGTATAGCTGAGAACAGCACATTCTGAATTCCAAAAAGTCTGGATTATGGCATAATTGCAATATAGTGAATGTTTCCTGCATTCAAGTATACAACAAATGGCAAATTGGTCAGGTTTTGTTTTGGTTTTTTGCCGTTTTGTTTGTTGTTTTGGCTGTATCACGTGGCATGTGGGATCTTCATTCCCCTTCCAGGGATTGAACCCATGCCCCCTGCAATGGATGTGAGGAGTCTTAACCACTGGACCATTAGGGAAGTCCCGAAAATTAATTGTTAATCAAGTAACTATAAGAAGAGGTGATATGAGTCCTGTTTCAATAAATGACTTTCAATTGCTAGTAATTTATCTTTTTTGTTGTTTGCCATGCCTTGTCGCTTGTGGGGTCTTAGTTCCCCAACCAGGATTGAACCCTGGTCACCCAGCAGTGAGAGGAAGGAGTCCTAACCACTGGACTGTGAGGGAATTGCCCAATATTTTCTTTCATGCATGAAAACTGAATTGGTATGGTTCTTTAAAATCTAGTTTTCTTTAGAGGACTTCCCACCCTTCCCTTCAAAATGCCAACATGTCAACTCCAAGTGTAACTGTGAATTCCAAAGAGTGAGACCTGGTCAAATGGAATTCCATGAGACCTAACCCTGAAACCTTGGCTCACTTCCTTCCTGGGAACCTTGACCCAGGTAAGGGAACCTTATCTACAGAGTCACATCTTTGCAGCAACTGGGCTTAGGCATAAAGATCTGTGAGTCCCTGTAAACCAAGCCAAGTATAAGAACTAGGCTTCATCCTCAAACAAGACATGAGACAGGGGTATGCAGAGTGACCTAATCTGAATCCCACACCTCAGAGAACAACATGATTGAGGCTGCACAGGGAGAGCTGCAGCTATTACAACTTGGAGCCATGGGTCAGCTGACCTCGAATTAAACCCAATCAACAAGCATTTATTGAACACCCGCTAGAAGCGCTGATGAGGCCCCTCTGCTGAGTACCATCCAGACTTTGCTCTCAAAGGCTGAACCACCTCCACGAGGTGGATGACAGAGGGGCTGCTGTTCCTGTGCAGCTGACAAGGGGGAGAAATCCCAAGAAATTCAAGGACTTCCTTTAAGGTTATGGTATCTATGGCAAAGTTGGGGGTGCACTTCAGGCCTCCTGATTTTTAAGGTCACACAGCTCCCCACCACATGTGCGATCACCAGAACATCATGGTTTACGGATGTGAATTTTGAGTGAGAGCAGCCCCCCCCTCAACCTACCACATTTGTCAACCAGCAGGCCAAAAACTAGTGCTGACCCCACCAAGCCTCCCAGAGGAAACAGACAAGGTGCAGAACCCCTCCAGTGGCATGACTTTCCTGTCCATGGAGGGTCCATGTTGCTTGAACTAGGTTTCATTATAAAAGGACTTGAGGACCTGGAAGACATGGCCCCATCCACAGCCAAGAATACTGGGCACCTCATGAGAGACCAAGAGGTAATATTCTTAATTGCCTCCAGTCATTGTACTAAAGAATGTTTCTGCCAGTGCTTTTAGGACACAGTTGATTCTCTGTTGTTTGCTGGAGATTAAAAAAACCCTACTGTACAATGGGGTGAGACGAGGAACCAGACTGCACAAAATGCAGTTAAAGATTCACTATTGCAACTTCCCTGGTGGTCCAGTGGTTAGGACTCCACTCTTCCACTGCAGGGGACCTGGATTCAATCCCTGCTTGGGGAACTAAGATCCTGCAAGCTGTACAGTATTGTCAAAAAAATAAAAATAAAATACAATGATATGTCTTGGTGTAGAGTTTTCTTTAAAAACAAATTTACTGTTAAACTTCACTTCATAGAGCCTTACTGTACAAGGGGCAACATATGAAGTATTGTTACTAATAATATGACTGTGTGAGCTCTATCTTTATAAGCCTTAGTTTCCTCATCAATTATAGAAATAATATGTATTTAATAGAGAATTTGTGAGCAATCACTGTGATATATATAGTGATGGTACGTTGCTTGACTGAGAAAAAGTGTTCCTTCAATGGTAATAATTATATTAATATAAAATATATAATCCATGACCAACTATTGCAGTAGCTCCTATAAAGCAGAATAAAGTGTAGCTAAAATGAATAACAGTAATTTTTTTTTTTTTGCCATATGAGTGGCTTATGAGATCCTAGTTCCTCAACAAGGGATAGAACTCATGCCCCCTGCAGTGGAAGGATAGGGTCCTAACCACTGGACCACCAAGGAATTCCTGTAATGACAGTGATGTTTAAAGCTTCCCTGGTGGCTCAGAGGTTAAAGCGTCTGCCTGGAATGCGGGAGACCTGGGTTCGATCCCTGGGTCAGGAAGATCCCCTGGAGAAGGAAATGGCAACCCACTCCAGTACTCTTGCCTGGAGAATCCCATGGAGGGAGGAGCCTGGTGGGCTACAGTCCATGGGGTCGCAAAGAATCAGACACAACTGAGCGACTTCACTTTCTTTCAGGACTCATATACCCAAATGAATGGGAACAGACGCTGGTTCCTGTTCTTGCCCTTTCAGGGACATGTTCCCTATCTGTCCTACATCACTGGTCCGTCTATACTGCATCCTCCTCATCACAATGAGGGCGTCCCAGGTAGCTCAGTGGTAAAGAATCTGCCTGCCAACGCAACACACTCAGGAAATGTGGATTTGATCCCTGGATTGGGAAGCTCCCCTGGAGGAGGAAATGGCAACCCAATCCAGGATTCTGGCCTGGAAAATTCCAAGGACAGAGGAGCCTGGTGGTCTACAGTCCAAAGAGTTGGCCATGACTTAGCAACTGAGCGTGCACACACACACACACCCACACACACACACCACAATACATACATGACTCTTGCCCTATAAAAAGCCAACATAACCCACTCGTCTCTTTACTAAGCTTCATTTTTTGCTCCCTTGTACAGCAAAACACTTTCAAAAGGCTGTGTATCCTTCACCCTGCTCATTCTTCCCGAATCCACTCCAGTCAAGCTTTTGTCTCCAGGTCTCCCCTTAGCTGCTCTTGTCAAAGTCAGCCATGCCCTCCATGAGGTCAAAGCTAGTGGTCAACTTTTGGTGCTTATCTTGACTCCTCTTCAGGCCCTGTCCCTCTCTCCTGACTCACATGCTTTACCAGGCCTTGGAGACACTTTTCTCTGCTTCTTCTCACCACAATCCCAACCCCTAAGGGTTTAGTCTTTTACTCCATTCTCTTTGTCATCTGCAAGTGGCCTTCCCAGGAGGAAGAGCAGGGGGACTAAAGTCCAAAGTGACTGGGCGGGGAATCCATGCCCATCCCCTTCCACCCCCTTCCTAATGTGTCTGTAAAGGATGACATTCCTGTGATGGGGGGTCGGAGGGAAAAGTGGAGGTGGGTTGAGGGGGACAACTCTAGTCATCCCCTGGTCTTCAGAGGCCAGCCTCCAGGGAGTATCAGAGGGAGACAGCAGCTTCTGGAAAGAAGAGGGTGACTTCTGGAAGGAAGATGGCAGCTTCCACAGAGCAAGATGGCCGCTTTCTCCTGCCCACCTTGTGTGGCCTGTTGACCACTCAATGTTGTAGTTGTACTGCAAGGCGGAACCAAAGCCTGCTTCCAGTGTGTCCAGCACCAGCATGGGTTGCAGCGCTGCCAGAGAGGAGGTTTATGGTCGGGGACTCTGGGGTTAGTCCTGGGAACTTCTGGAAGTGGAGAGGCGGAAGCTTCAGGAAAAAGGTCCACCCTGCTCTGCCCGTGTGGAGCTTACATTCTAGAAGGGGGCCCGGGGAGGAGGGGCAAGAAAAACACAAAAGACTAACCTTCACCCCAACCCCCCTCCCCCCGGCCCTCAAACCACAAACAAATAGGAGACTTCCAAATAACCATAATGCTGTGAAGACAATAAAACAGGGGACAGGGCTGAGGGGAGAGAGACAGCTCTCTGAGGAGGTGCCATTGAACTGAGATCTGAATGAATGATACGGGCCTGTGAGCATCTGGGGAAAGGGTATTCAGCAAACAGAGCCCCTGAAGGAGGTACATGGCTTGTCGGGAAAGCCAAGGCAGTCACATTTCCATGGCTTCCCCAACACCCAGGGCAGCTCCCGGGACCTGGTCCCAGGGCCAAAGTTTCAGCAGGTGGCAGAGATGGGGGCAGGGTCTGTGGCTGCCTGAATCAGCGCCGCCCAGCACTCCGAGAAGCATCCCCAGACCATCTCCCCATGCCACTGCTTGCCTGCTGCCTCTGACCCCCCACCCCCACCATCAGCTGCCTGACTGCGACAGTCCTCAACCCTGGCAGCCCACAAACAGAATTCGGGCAACTTCAGAAGCTGGGGGGACAGGATCAGGACACACTTCCCAACAGCTGGACTCACCCTCCACCCCATGTCATCTTGTTTCTGAGTCAGGAAGCTGCATCTCCCCACTGCTCCCCCAGGGCTGATGGCTCCCCAGGAAAGACACGGCCAGTGCTGTCCTCATCTTCCCTCCACAGTCCCCTCACCTGGTGGCAAAGGGGACAGTGAGTGATGGTTTCCTAGACTTGGCACTAACCCCTTCCCTGGGTGGGGTGGGCAGAGGAGTCCCTGCCTCTTTTTTTCTCCATGCTTGTTCAGCAGAAAAACAGGTGCACTCCGCCTCCTTAGTGACACCCAGGTCCTGCTCTGTGCTGACCGCCTGGAGCCTGTGGGGTTTTATTACTCCTTTGGTCTCTGAACTCTGCTGACTTTCCCCAGGAGAACATTTTCCTTGGACTTGTTGATAAGATAAAGGGTCACAGTGTGAATTTTGTCTTTGCCTCCACCAAGCCTCAAAGTAGAAACTCTCCCTTGCACCAAGAAGAAAAACACCACCTGCCCTGGGTCCCTTGAAACGAGACGAGGCATCTTGGAAACCAAGTCAGGCCTGATTGTCTGGATCTTTTATGGTCTCTTGCGTTATCTCTCCATATGTGCTTTCTCTTAGGAATTTGGACAATTGTTCATTTTGGGGAAGGAGGACGCTAAATATTTTTAAAGAGATACAATTTAATTATTTCTACTTAAACTTATTAGGGCTTCCCAGATGGGGCTTCCCAGGTGGCACCAGTGGTAAAGAACTTGCCTACCAATGCAGGAGATGTAAGAGACTCAAGTTCAATCCCTGGGTCAGGAAGATCCCCTGGAGGAGGGCATGGCAACCCACTCTAGTATTCTTGCCTGGAGAATCCCATGGACAGAAGAGCCTGGAGGACTATAGTCCCTACGGTTGCAAAGAGCTGGACAGGACAAAAGCGACTTAGCATGCATACTTATTAGTACTAAATAAGTCACTAAAACATTGAACAAAGTTGCTCAATTCAGAAATATCTCTATTAGCAAAATAATTAGGGAATAACTGAATAACTTATTACAAATAGGCTGATTGGAATGCCAGGCTGCCGTTTCAAGGGATAATTTGAAAATTACGTGGGGACATGGAGACATGTTATGAAAGTCATGTTAGGTGACTAAAGCAAAATACACTCGTATGCCTGGGTGAAAACATGTTGGCACATGGACAGTAGCGTGATGGCCATAGGAGAGGGGAATGTGGGGTCCTTATTTCTCTTAAATGTCTCCTCATGACAGTTTAGGTGTTCTCCCAAGTGCTATTAAATCTAAATGTTTGTCTGCTGTGCCCTTCATCCGTTCTCAGGCCTCCCTAGCAGAGTGTTAACTCTTGGGACAAGCCTAGTACCATCTTTCCAGAGTCCATGCGTGTGTGCTAAGTTGCTTCAGTCATATCTGACTTTGTGTGAGCCCATATACTGTGCGTAGCTCACCAGGCTCTTTTGTTCATGGGATTCTCCAGGCAAGAATACTGGAGTGGGTTGCCATGCCCTCCTCCAGGGGATCTTCCCAACTTGGGGACTGGGTCTGCATCTCTTACATCTCCTGCATTGGCAGGCATGTTCTTTACTACTAGCACCACCTGGGCAGCCCTCTAGATTCCATATACGTGTGTTAGTATACGATATTTGTCTTTCTCTTTCTGACTTACTTCACTCTAATAGACTCTAGATTTATCCACCTCATTAGAACTGAGTCAAATGTGCTCCTTCTTATAGCTGAGTAATATTCCAATGTGTATATGTACTACAATTTCTTTCTCCATTCATCCGTTGATGGACATCTAGGTTGCCTCCATGTCCTAGCTATTGTAAATAGTGCTGTGATGAACATTGGGACACATGTATCTTTTTCCATTTTGGTTTCTTCAGGGTATATACCCAGTAGTGGGATTATTGGGTCATATGGTAGCTTTATTCCTAGTTTTTAAAGGAATCTCCATACCATTCTCAATAACGGCTGTATCAATCAAGCATTTTTTTTTATTATTTCCAATTGGAGGATAGTTGCTTTATAGCTTTGTGCTGGTTTCTGCCATACAGCAATGTGAATCAGCCATAACTATATGTATATCCCTTCCCTCTTGAGCCTCCCTCCCACCCCCACCCCCCATTCCACCCCTCTAGATCATCACAGAGAACCAGGCTGAGCTCCCTGTGTTATGCAGCAGCTTCCCACTAGTATCTATTTCACACATGGTGGTGTATATAAGTCAATGCTGCTCTCTCAATTTGCCCCACCCTTTCTCCCCCCATGGTACATTTATACAATGCAGTATTACTCAGCAATAAAAAGGAATGAATTCGAGTCAGGTTGAACTGA
The DNA here is from genome assembly GCF_002263795.3 of Bos taurus. NCBI lineage: Eukaryota > Metazoa > Chordata > Mammalia > Artiodactyla > Bovidae > Bos > Bos taurus. Next base: position 44,412,910 of record NC_037343.1, on the reverse strand, counting down.
GGTGAGTGAAACCAGAACCTGTTATACAGAGAAAAAGAAGTCAGAAAGAGAAAAAATATATATTTTTTATATTAACACATACATGTGGAATCTAGGAAAAATCTCACCCATTCTTGGAGACTCAGCTTAGGGCAGGAGATAGATGGGTTCCAGATTAGGCATTCACAACTGGCCTCCTGTTGCATTTCATGGTGTAGGAAGAAGTGGGCTTCAGGGTGGTTACTTAACAGTTAGTCTCCTGTTTGCATTACCTGAGACAGGAGATGGGTGGGCTCCAGGTAAGGCATTTACAATCAGCCTCCTGTTTGCCTTCTGAAATAGACAGAAACAGGGTAAGCAGCCAGGCTTTATCTCTTGTAAACACCTTAAGATAACAGCCATGGCAGGAACAAAGAGGGGGAAAATCCTGTTTGGGTAAAGGATTAAGTGATCTTCACTCCCTCGCTCCCACTCCCCCACCCCCTACTTTCTGGGGACACTACACATGTGCAGAAAGGCTCCTTAGGGGTCAAAAAGTCAGCTGATAATGCCAGGCCATGATGAGTCTTGCTCCTCCCAGAAGCCTTCAGTTTAAGATACGTCTTGGCTGAGGAATGCCTGTACCCCTCACACCTTGGGTGGGGATGTGTGTGCACATCTGGGGAGGTAGAAGGCCTCCTTGATTGATGGAGGTGGCCAGCCATGAGAGAGCCTGCACAAGCACCAGCCTGATGCAAACATCCTGAAGTGAGAGAGGGCTGGCCATGGTTTGGGGAGTGACGAGAGGTTGGTGGAGTTGGAGCAGAAAGGGAGAGGAAGGAGGTAGCAGGCACACAGATACTGAGCAGGCTGAGAGGACTGGGGGTTTTATTCTGAACCTAACTGGAAGTCATTGGCTGACGTGAGTCAGACTGTCCAGGACTAATTTGCAATTTAAAGAGTCATTACATTGAAAATATCAGGAGAAGGGAGGTCTTCCTTCTAGGCATCTTTCGTGTGAGATGAGCTCCCTGTCTCAACAGGTCCAAGAATGTTAACTGTCTTCTCCCCAAGGCTGCCACTCACTTCCTCAAGCCACTCCCTATCATCCCCAGTTAGAAACCTGGCAAGGACATCAGACCTACGGTGGCGAATCCCACCAAGTCCGCTGAGTTCTTACTCACATCTGCCCCACCGCCACACCCCTGCTCTGCTGGCTTTGCAAAGCCCTCATTATTTTTCTCCAGTAAGCCTCCCTCCCCAAGTCCCACCCAGTCTTGTTACTGCCATGGACCTCCCTGAAACTCAGCGGTCACCTAAAGCCAGATTTATCTTGAGGACAAGGTTCAGACTCAGTGTGGCTCACAGGGACCCACAGAATCTCGTTCAGGCTCTCTACCTTCACCTTCACACTAAGTGATCCAGCCTTCCCCTCAACCCCTCCGCATCTCTTTGTGCCTTTCCTCACCTGGCACAACCGTCCTCTCTCCTATGGCATCTTCTCCACCTGGAGAAATCCTTTTTGTCTTTCTTAGGTCCCCATCTTCCTTCTGTGCAGCCACAGCATCAGGCCCTTACCTTTCTTCTGTTGTATTTTACTAACCCATAGAAATCCACGGATCTCTAAATATTCCTGTGTATAGCCATCTGTGTCTATATTCAGCTAAACCACATCTCCAACTCTAGTCTATTACCATGTGGATCATCCTAAACCCTCTCTCTTGGCTTATCTGTCATTTCCCACTGCAACAGTGAGATAGTTCCCAGCACCTGCCATCCACTTACTTGTTAAATCCATTTACGTGTATAGTGATCTCTCACTGTATTTTGTCTATGGATTTATTTGTCTTCTGGATCAATGCTTATTCCCAAGCACTGAAAAATAACTAAATGCTTAGCACAAGTCAGGCACTGGCTTCCCTAGTGGCTCAGCAGTAAAGAATATGTCTGCAAGGTAGGAGACATGTATTCAATCCCTGAGTTGGGAAGATCCCCTGGAAAAGGAAAGGGCAACATACTCCAGTACTCTTGTCTGGAAAATCCCATGGAAGAGGAACCTGGTGGGCTATGATCCAGGAGGTTGCAAAAGAGTTGGACATGATTTAGTGACTAAACTACAACTGATTTAAACACTACAAGCATATTATTTACTTCTCACAACCAACCATATGAGACATTTATGATTAGCTCAACAGAAGAAAGTGTTAGTTGCTCAGTCGTGTCTCACTCTTTGAGACCCCATGGATTGTAGCTCACCAGGCTCCTCTGTCCATGGGATTCTCCAGAAAGAATACTGGAATAGGTAACCATTTCCTTCTCCAGTGGATCTTCCAGACCCAGAGATGAAACCCAGGTCTCCTGCGTTAGACATATTCCTTACCGTCTGAGCCACCAGGATTTCCCAGGTTGGCACTATTGGTAATGAACCCGCCTGCCAGTGCAGGAAACACAAGAGACTCCGGTTCAATCCCTGGGTTGGGAAGCTCCCCGGAGAAGGAAATGGCAACCCACTCCAGTATTCTTGCCTAGAGCATCTCATGGACAGAGGAGACTGGCAGGCTACAGTCCATAGGGTCACTGGGTGTTGGACATGACTGAAGTGACTTAGCATGCAAGAGAAGAGAAAATCGAGGTACAGAAAATCCAAGGTGGTCACCCAAGGTGCACGATTACTAGATGGCAGAACCAAAGTTTGATCATAACAAACACCCTCTTCCAACAACACAAGAGAAGACTCCACACATGGACATCACCAGATGGTCAACACCGAAATCAGATTGATTATATTCTTTGCAGCCAAAGATGGAGAAGCTCTATACAGTCAGCAAAAACAAGACCAGGAGCTGACTGTGGCTCAGATCATGAACTCCTTATTGCCAAATTCAGATTTAAATTGAAGAAAGTAGGGAAAACCACTAGACCATACAGGTATGACCTAAATCAAATCCCTTATGATTATACAGTGGAAGTGAGAAATAGATTTAAAGGCCTAGATCTGACAGATAGAGTGCCTGATGAACTATGGAATGAGGTTCGTGACACTGTATAGGAGACAGGGATCAAGACCATCCCCATGGAACAGAAATGCAAAAAAGCAAAATGGCTCTCTAGGGAGGGCTGATAAATAGCTGTGAAAAGAAGAGAAGCGAAAAGCAAAGGAGAAAAGGAAAGATATAAGCATCTGAATGCAGAGTTCCAAAGAATAGCAAGAAGAGATAAGAAAGCCTTCTTCAGTGATAAATGCAAAGAAATAGAGGAAAACAACAGAATGGGAAAGACTAGAGATCTCTTCAAGAAAATTAGAGATACCAAGGGAACATTTCATGCAAAGATGGGCACAATAAAGGACAGAAATGGTATGGACCTAACAGAAGCAGAAGATATTAAGAAGAGATGGCAAGAATACACAGAAGAACTGTACAAAAAAGATCTTCATGACCCAGATAATCACGATGGTGTGATCACTAACTTAGAGCCAGACATCCTGGAGCATGAAGTCAAGTGGGCCTTAGGAAGCATCGCTATGAAAAAAGCTAGTGGAGGTGATGGAATTCCAGTTGAGCTATTTCAACTCCTGAAAGATGATGCTGTGAAAGTGCTGTACTCAATATGCCAGCAAATTTGGAAAACTCAGCAGTGGCCACAGGACTGGAAAAGGTCAGTTTTCATTCCAATCCCAAAGAAAGGCAATGCCAAAGAATGCTCAAACTACCACACAATTGCACTCATCTCACACGCTAGTAAAGTAATGCTCAAAATTCTCCAAGCCAGGCTTCAGCAATATGTGAACCGTGAACTTCCTGATGTTCAAGCTGGTTTTAGAAAAGGCAGAGGAACCAGAGATTAAATTGCCAACATCTGCTGGATCATGGAAAAAGCAAAAGAGTTCCAGAAAAACATCTATTTCTGCTTTATTGACTATGCCAAAGCCTTTGACCGTGTGGATCACAATAAACTGTGGAAAATTCTGAAAGAGATGGGAATACCAGATCACCTGATCTGCCTCTTGAGAAATTTGTATGCAGGTCAGGAAGCAACAGTTAGAACTGAACATGGAACAACAGACTGGTTCCAAATAGGAAAAGGAGTTTGTCAAGGCTGTATATTGTCACCCTGCTTATTTAACTTATATTCAGAGTACATCATGAGAAACGCTGGACTGGAAGAAACACAAGCTGGAATCAAGATTGCCGGGAGAAATATCAATAACCTCAGATATGCAGATGACACCACCCTTATGGCAGAAAGTGAAGAGGAACTAAAAAGCCTCTTGATGAAAGTGAAAGTGGAGAGTGAAAAAGTTGGCTTAAAGCTCAACATTCAGAGAACGAAGATCATGGCATCTGGTCCCATCACTTCATGGGAAATAGATGGGGAAACAGTGGAAACAGTGTCAGACTTTATTTTTTGGGGCTCCAAAATCATTGCAGATGGTGACTGAAGCCATGAAATTAAAAGACCCTTACTACTTGGACAGAAAGTTATGACCAACCTAGATAGCATATTCAAAAGCAGAGACATTACTTTGCCAACAAAGGTCCGTCTAGTCAAGGCTATGGTTTTTCCTGTGGTCATGTATGGATGTGAGAGTTGAACTGTGAAGAAGGCTGAGTGCTGAAGAATTGATGCCTTTGAGCTGTGGTGTTGGAGAAGACTCTTGAGAGTCCCTTGGACTGCAAGGAGATCCAACCAGTCCATTCTGAAGGAGATGAGCCCTGGGATTTCTTTGGAAGGAATGATGCTAAAGCTGAAACTCCAGTACTTTGGCCACCTCATGTGAAGAGTTGACTCATTGGAAAAGACTCTGATGCTGGGAGGGATTGGGGGCAGGAGGAGAAGGGGATGACAGAGGATGAGATGGCTGAATGGCATCACTGACTCGATGGACGTGAGTCTGGGTGAACTCCGGGAGTTGGTGATGGACAGGGAGACCTGGCGTGCTGTGATTCATGGGGTCGTAAAGAGTTGGACACTACTGAGCGACTGAACTGAAGGTTGACTCCAGAGAATAGATCCACAGAATCATGAACTCCAGAGCCTCTCCTGCGTTAGGGGTCCTCCAGGTAGCATGAGCTGAGTTAATGATATCATAGCTCCTTAGCTTCTGACATTCCAGCCTTACTGCTCCTCAGTGTTGATAGCCGCTATCTGCCATTGTTTTCTGTCCCCCCTCACACTGTAGGTCCCTGCAACAGAAGGGAAGGATGGTTCAATCACCGCATTGTGCTTTTTAATTCATTTGGGTCCTCACTACTTTTGTAAGTCATAGAATGCACCACCTGGGGAATCCCCATTTCACCCCCCAAGAAAGGTGCTCCCAACTCCACCTCTGTCCCACCCTGCCCCTGGTCTCTACCTCCCAACTCCCGGGAGATTTCACATCCTGACAGAGGCCTTTCAGTAGGTGGTCCCTCCACTTTCCTTTCCCATGCCTTGGATTTATCCACCTTTTTGTATACACCCTCTTCACACATGCACACCTCTAAGAAAAGCCTTCAGCTCTGCTGTGTGTTTGGGGGCACTCCCTCCTTCTCTCTTCACTCTTCTCATCTCATCTTCAGGACCCCTCAGTGCTCGCTATGCACCTGAAGACATGCAGAGGTTTCCTCAATCTTAAATTTTAAAAATCACAACTTTGTAACCACCTCATCTCTCACTTCTCCCCTTCTTTCAGCAAGTATTGTTCAAGGGCCTTTTCCATGCCAGGCTCTTCAAGACAGTGGGGATTCCAGGATAAACAAAACTGGTCAAACCCCTTCCCTCAAGGGGCTGACATTCCAGTGCAACCAAGCTACATGGAGGAGCATGGAATGCCCCCACCTTCTACCTGCTCACAGAAACACAGAACATCTTGGTGAAAAGTGATTATATTTGTTTTATTGAGTATACAGAAGCAATGCCATGGTCCTCTAATAATATAATTTGGGATCAGTAATCTCTGACTTGGTTAAAGTCTCCATGGGGACCTGCTTCCCAGATTCCTAGACATTATTTATGACATCACACTTTCCAAGAGTAGTGTTTCTGGAGATGGATCTGACGAGAGGAGGGATTCCACTCTGAACACATGCCTGTGGCTACCAGAAGACAATGGGATTGGAGGAGAGATAGCTTCTTTGGCCACATTTGATTCCTTCTGTCTTGACATCATGGTAATGATTTTTGTGATAGGCGCTGGTCTTACCAGGAGCCACACAATGGCTGAACCAGCACGGTTGAGGGACAGCTGCCCACCAACCCTGCTTCAGGGTTGGTGGTAGGTCAATCCGGGAAGAGACAGCCTGGCTTTAAGAACTGCACAGAAGCCCTTTGGACAGTCCCAGCAGTGCCTGCATTCCACACCGAACTTGTCCTTATTCTGGATTCATAGCGTAGGAGAGAAGTTCTACACAGATCCTATTGATGGGCTCCTCCTCTCAAGTTACTGCCTTGCAGTCGACGGTGGAAACTCCTTCAGCTCCTCCTTTTCTGGGTGCACCCCTGGCACTTTGTTCATCTTGATGAAGATCCGATTGATTTCTATGAAGGTCTTGGACTTGGTTTCAGGGATGATCAGGAAGATGTAGACGGTGGTGAGAAGACATATCACCGCAAAAATGACGAAGCTGTAAGCTCCGAGGCCCACCTGTGGGAGGGGAGAGGGTCCACATTTTTGAAAAGGTTCTCAATTTACTGCTTGAGTATCTTGTGCCTCTGGGGCCCTGGGTCACACTTACTTGGATGAATGGGAAGACCAAGCCCACAGTGAAGTTGGAGAGCCAGTGAACAGTACCCGCCACCATGTAGGCAGCTGGCCGGGAGGACTGCAGGAAGATCTCGGTGACCAGCAGTGCGGGGATGGGACCTGGGGAGGAACAGGGATAGCTGACTTCTCTGTTGGCCAAGCAAGCCCACCACAGGTCCTGGAGCCCTGCCCATGTAAGGTTCCAGAGGCCATCGGGCTCAAGGCGGAGCAAGTATGTCTCCAGAACCTCCTGATTGTGTGGAGAAGCAGCGTGAGAAGGCATCTACCAAAAGTCAGGCACAACAGGTGACATCCTGTGATGTCCCCAAAAGGGGTCCATGACCATCTATAAAGATCTCTGCCCACCACATGGGCACTGTGTCCAGCCTACACAGGCTGCTTTACCGTCCTCCTTCTTGTCATGCTCTGCCCAAACACCTCAGCCACAAGAGCGTAGCACAGAAGCCATTCAGGGCCAAATCTAGCCCTCCCTGGAGCCTCTCTAAGGAGCTCAGACCAGAAGTTTCTAGGCTGGTGGTACAGAAGAGGGGCAGTGAAACCATTGAATCAGCTCTGGGGTACATACTGGGCCCAAGGGCATGCCCTATGACGTAGGAGATGACACAGGCGATGCTGACGTAGGGCATCCAGGATATCACGTCCTGTGGAAAGGAAACAGAGTTGAATCACACCCAAAGCAGAGACAATCTGGGTTGGGACCATCAGGACTCTTGTCTCCCAGAGGGCTAGCTGCTCTGCCTGAGTTGGGAAGGAGGGCCTTTTTCAACAGGCAGCACCACCTGCATACCCCTGGAATATCCACTGTAAATGAACAGTGGGTTGCTGGGGCAGGTGGAGGGCTGACCCAAGCAGCTGACTCATCATGATGATAAGCATGCACAGGAGGGCCCAGGTGGATGGCTGCACCCCAGGCTCCGCCTTCCTCACCTGCAGAGCCAAGGCACCCGTCAGCACGCAGCAGGCGGTGAAACAGACAGAGAAGCCCAGGAGGAGCAGGAATCTCCTCCCCATTAGTTCCACCACGAAAATCTGGAGGGAAAGGGCGAGGAAAAGTGGGAGGCTCAGCAGGCCGTGCCCCACCCCCCGCCACATCCCTGCCCGGACCCGCCTTCCTGGGCAGCCCCACTTCCATGTTCCACACAACACCTTTCTAAAGGGGCAGCTACACTCCAGTATTCTTGCCTGGAGAATCCCATGGACAGAAGAGCCTGGTGGGCTACAGTCCATGGGGTCACGAAAAGCCAGACATGGCTGAGTGAGTGAGCACAGCATAATGAGAGCTGGGTGGGTTGTGCACCCACCTTCTCGTGTATGTGTGTGTGTGTCCTTGAATGGCCAGTCCAGGGACCCTGTTTATCACACAGCGGCCCTGGCACAGGTAGTGACCCCCAATGTATAAGATTGGAGAAGAGCCATCTCTCATGGTGGTAGCTTCCAGAGTAGTGGGTGGGGTCTCCATCTTTGGGAGTCATAGGCTGCCCATGAGGAGAGACAGGCTGTCATCTGAGGATAGCCCAGAAGTTAGAGATGAAGGGACCAAGAGGCACATTGCCACCTAGATCTCGGCTCCTTCCTGGGCTGAGACCACCTGCCCCTCCAAGGTGCCCTCCATCCCTGGTGTCAGACGGGGACTTGGCTCCCGGGATACTCACAGCGCAGACAGTTATCAGCACATTGACAGCACCTGTGCCCGCCGTCACATATTGGACATCGTCCTCATTCACTCCAGCACTCAGGTAAATCTGGTCTGCGTAGTAGTAGATCTAGAAGGAAACCAAGGTGAGGCCTGCCAGGCCACCACCTGGACCTCTCGGGGTGTCCCTGCACCCGCCGTTGTCCAGGCCGAGCTCCACGCCCACCCCCAACACCTGCTCCCTACCGCATTCACTCCGGAGAGCTGCTGGCCCGCCATGAGGACGATGATGGAGATGACCTGCCACCGCAGGGACCTCATCTTGAACAGCTTCAGCACGGAGATGAAGCCCACAGCCTTCTCAGCCCTGTCCTCCTCCAGGATCTCCTCTATCTCCGCATCCACGTCATGCCAGCCACGCAGCCTCCTCAGAGCTGGGGGAGTGAGCAGAGGGCGAGTTGCGGGCTGGACCACGGTGCACCCCCCCACTCCTGAAAAGATGCCAGAATCTCAGTCCCTTCTCCTCGTCTCAAGGGAAAGCCTCACCGCTTTTGGCAGCTGCTTCATCTTTCTTCTGAATCAGCAGGTACCTGGGACTCTCAGGGAAGAAGGGCAGGAAGAGGAGCTGCAGCACAGCGGGGATCCCAGTCAATCCGAGGAGGATGGGCCAGCCTGCAAGGAAACCAGTGTGACCAGAAAGCTGATCCCAGTGCCCCAGACTCAGCCTTGGCTCCAGCTTGCCTCTGCCTCCAGCCAGGTGGAGCCCTATTGGCCGCTCTGGCCTTTTATCCTGATTGGTTATCTTTGGGTCTGGAACACAGGGGGCAGTGGGGGTGGGGATGGGGACAAGATCTTTGTCTTTTTCATCCCTGTGTCTGCCAACCCTTGGTACCTAATGACGAGTGGGCACTCTAAACACTTAGAGAAGGGATAATGATGAATAACTACTGCCCACCTACCCTGGGGCTGCAAAGAGTCAGACACGACCTGAGCAAATGAGCACACAGCACACCTACCAGCTGAACAAAGTGAAAAATTCA